>NW_027526295.1:164678186-164808186 GCF_048455015.1 Haemaphysalis longicornis | reverse complement strand
GAGATAATTGGTTGAACAGAATAGTGAGAAACTAAAAAAATTGAAAAATATTAAGCAATTACGGAAAATGGCAAACAATATAACGCCCTGCATTTCCACAATAGAGCAGATTTCGCGAATGTTCCACTCCTAATCGTTATAATAGCGTAAATGGAGATAATTTAGATAATTGGTAGGACAGAATTAATAAAAACAAAAAAAAATTGGCTGTAAAAAATTCACACTCAAGACAAGCGGCATAAGAATGCTACGCAGTAGTAGATAACTCTCTGAATTGCAGCACTTTTTTTTTACTTCCCCCAGAAAGTTGGCTTACCTGCAGGGCGTACTCGCTTTACAGCAGCCATCAGTGAGAGCCCTAACTTTGGTATTCTGAGTCTTTCCTCCACTCCAGCATCCAGTAGAGGAGTTCCTTGAAATCGATTTCCCCATGCATAAGCATTGCGGTAAAGCTTCGCTTTAATAGGTGCATCGCCACCCGGCTGTTTACGCCTGCGTCTACAAGGACGCAACAATATTTTCTCTATCGTGACTGTCGCACTTATAACCGTGTGCGCTCCAAAATGCCCGCTGCGCTGTACACTGTAGTACACCTTCGCGGAATTGAAAGGGGAGCCTGGCTGAGTTCAAATGTGGTTCGAAGGTGTGCTGTTGTGAAGGCTACGTAAGAATTTAGATTACCTGGAGATATTTACCGCGCGCAGACTCGACACACAGACGACATCGAACCTCTGACCTCGTGGTCTACAGCGCATGCGCCTGTGGCACTGAACCCCGACGGCAGGCAAAAGGGGACTTGGCGGTATGTTGTTGAGGACATCCTTAAAGTCATCGCTGCTAAAATGTGCGCGTCTGGAAACTTAGGCTGGCCTGATGTTTCCGAAAATTATTATCGCAAATATTGCCTTTGTCGTGGATTTTGTAGGGCGTCCCATTTCGCCTGATGGAAACGCAACAGATATAACCAGATAATGTAAGCTACACACAATACTTTGAAATTAGACAAGAATTACCTGTTTTTACTGAGGGGAAAAGGCGATAAAATTTCGCATCTGTGGCGACGAGAGCGTTCCTAATAAATTGGCGCTATCTCTAGTTATCACTCTGGAATCGGCATTGGTGTGCAGCTTATGGAAATATTGACTGAGAGGATTTAAAAAAAAATGTGTGATTAAAATAGCATGTCAGTAACTATCATTATTTCAATACATATACATAAGAAACTTTATTTGCACCAGTCAAAGGCACAGAGTAAGCTCAGTGCCCCCCCATCAGTCGGCCGGGATCCCTTGGGACACGGCGGCTTCTAAGGCGAGACCGATGACTTTTCGCTGAGTGCTTGAGGTCAGGCTGAGTAGCAGAACCTCCCAGGATGCAGTATTTCTATGAGGTTTGTTGTAAGAGGGACACGTCCACGCCATGTGGACGAGGTCCGCGACGCCGTTACAGTTCTTGCATCTAGAGTCGTATACTTTGGGGTGCCATTTGCTGTATAATAAAGGGTTTGCGAAGACCCCGGTTTGTAATTTCCTCCAGTAGACCTCTTCTTTCCTGCTAATCTGTGGATTAGCCGGGGGAAGTACCTTACGCGCTAGTCTATAATGTTGGGTAATTTCCCAGTTCCCAGTTCCTCTACCTTCCCAAAATTTCCCAGTTCCTCTACCCTCGGGGATGGTTGTACAAACGGGTCTAGGGCATCCTCGGCGATCGTCCGGAAAGTAAGACCTCGGGCGGTCGCATGCGCCTTTTCGTTCCCGATGAGACCCCGATGAGCTGGAGCCCAAATAAGCGTTACCTGTTCCGCTGTCACTTCCGCATTTGCGAGAATTTTCCAGGCAGCGTTGGAAATCCTGCCTCGGTCGTAATTTCTAATGGCTGACTTAGAGTCGCTAACTATCACCCTCGTTCCTGGCTTAGTAAGCGCCAGCGCGATGGCAGCCTCCTCAGCATCTTGCGTGTCGCAACTAAGTATTGTGCAGCACGAGTGCGGGACGCCGTCTTCCGTTACTGCCACTGCCGTGTAAGCTTTCTTTCCTATGTGTTCTGCGGCGTCGGTGTATAGGACGTCCGGCCTGCCTCCGTATCTGATTTGCAGGGTGATGGCCCTGCTCCTACGCCTGCCCTCGTGATATGCCGGATTCATGTTCCTGGGCAGGGGCGATATTGTTAGCTTTTCTCTAACATTCTTAGGGAGGTCCTTCATGTCCTTAGCAATTTCTCTGGATTTGTAACCCAGTCGTTCTAGTATTTTCCGACCTGTTCTGCTGCCTAGCAGTCGTTGTTGCTGTGACGCCTTGGTCGCCTCGATGAGCTCGTCTATGGTGTTCGAGACGCCTAGGCTGAGTATCTTGGCCGTCGAGGTGTTCGGGGGAAGACCCAATGCACTTTTGATACCTTTTCTTATGATAATGTCTAACTTACTTTTCTCTGCCTTGGTGAGTTTCAGGAACGGGGCAACAAACAGAATGCGGCTAACGCCAAAGGTCTGAAACAGCCTGAGGAGGTTTGCTTCCTTCATCCCACCGTGTTTGTTAGATATGCGTTTTAACATTCTACAGATTTGCTCTATACTGTTTTCTAGTTTATTAATTGTCTCTGTGTTTTTGCCATTTGCCTGGACGTAAAGTCCGAGTACCCTGATGCGTTCTACCGCGGGTATCGGTCTTCCGCCGGCTCTGAGCATTATGTCATAATCGTTTCGAGAGGCCTTCCTAAAATTTTTTGGAACAATGAACAGTGCCTCCGATTTTTCCGCAGAGCATTTTAGCCCTATTGGCTCTAGATATTTTTCGACCTCGCATATGGCCTTTTGGAGGACTTCCTCAATGTGCCCATCGCTGCCATGGTTGACCCATAACGTGAGGTCGTCCGCGTATATGGTGTAATGTAGGTCCTCTATCTTATTTAGTCTCTCGGGGAGCCCTATCATGGCGATGTTGAAAAGGGTAGGGGATAAGACCGACCCCTGCGGCGTTCCCCGATTTCCGAGTTGTATGTTTTCGAGGGATGCTCCCCCTAGCTTTATGGTCGCTGTCCGGTTAGAGAGAAAATCTCTCACGTAGTTATATGTTTTTACACCTACGTTTAGTGAGCTCAGGTTGTTCAGGATTGCGGTATGCTTTACATTATCAAAAGCCTTAGCGACGTCTAGGCCAACGATAACTCTGGTGTCGTGGGTAACTTTCTCTATGATTTCCTCTTTAATCTGTAGCATCACGTCGCAGACGGAAAGTTTGGCCCTGAAGCCGATCATGGTGTCTGGATAGAGCTCTTTGTCCTCAAGGTACCTGCTGAGTCTATTTTGGATGACGTGTTCCATCAGTTTTCCTACACATGACGTGATGGAGATTGGCCTGAGGTTTTCGAGTCCGAGCTTCTTTCCTGGTTTTGGAATGAGGGCTAAATTAGCCTCTTTCCATTGCGGAGGTATCTCTCCTGTATCCCAACATCTCTGCATATAATTAGTTAAGTTGCAGATGGACTCGTCGTTTAGGTTTCTTAGCATTTTGTTACTGACTCGGTCTGGGCCCGCAGCCGTTTTGGTCCTGAGACGGTTAATTTCAAGAATGGTTATAAACCAGTGCAAATTTTACGGGAGTGGCTTAAAATAGAGAGAAAGAATTTTACTAGACATGAACTCCGGCGCCGCGGGCGTCCTCCAAAAGAGCATCTACAACATTTAGTATAATTGGTCATGGACTCCGCCACAAAACTTCCGCTTGAAAGCCCGTGACGGCCTACTTTTATAACACTAATAACAAAGACAACGACGCCCTTGGACATACCCGTCCATAGAAGGTTACACACCTGCCTCATTAGCACAGTTAATAAGTCGCAGCCTTTACTTACCTTTATCATTTGCGCGCTGTTTTTCCGCCTTCAAGAATAGTCTGCGTGACCTCAACTTAGTGCTAAAGAAAACAAGAGCCCTCGAGACCAGACGTGAAAGGTTAGGCAAAAAGACTCCAGGGAGGCGAGGCGAGTACATGACGAAAGCCCGCCTGTGTGCGTGAAATGAACCTAGCTACGTCATTTTGAATACAATGGACGAGAATACCTTAAAAGACGCATCACAAGAACCAGCCTTTATGCTCTTAACCATGGCCATGCGCACACAACAGGTAACCAAATGCGGTATTTTTTAACGTTTATTAAAATAAAAAAAACCCCGGTGTCTCTTGCTAAAGTATTAGACAGGAGTAAGAAGAAGCTATGGTGCATGGCGGGTATGGTCGGGAAATAGCAGTGGAATGTAGGGATCGCGTTAATAATATCGCAATGAAACATTGCAGTGTCATAATAAGATGTAAATTAGCGATAAAAAAACACAATTTTCAGCAAACAGGGTAATTGAAGACTGAACTGATTTTTGAGTGGCCACTGCCGATATGTTCTGAAACACACCCGGAGCCTTAAATTACTCGGGCGCCACGTATTCCGCTGTACTTCCGTCCTTATTAAACTAATGCGAAAATAGTACTTTGGTTCGTAAAAGTAGCGTGTTCGGCTCACAAACACCACTTGTAATTTCAAGCGTGACATACCGCCTCAGGTCAGTTCCCTCATATTTCTTCGATCTACGTATGGTTTACGAGAAGGAGTCTTAAAACTATGATCAGCGGAAGAATAGACGCAGGCCCATACCCCGTTCTCCGTCTGTCCTCAGCACTAGACTTTTACTTTTAGGGGCGAAGCCCCTCAGGGGCTGGGGCTGTTGTCGTCTCCTGTCGTCGTCGTCGTCGTCATCGTAATCGTCGTTCGTCTCATGTAGTCACGGTAGTAAAACAACGGAAAACTTGCTTACGCCTCGCGCTAGAACGTAACGCGTACTCAAAAACACCGGTACACTCGTCTATCAACACAAGATATCATGCTCAGAATATCGGAAGAGGTGGTTAATCCATTACATAATAAACACACCCGTGCAATCCTCGCTTTGGATTTAACCAAAGCATTTGATAATATCGACCATGAGGCGATTACGGCAGCATTGTCAGCCCTACAGGTCGGTGAGCGAACCCATAGCTACATCAAGGCTTTCCTGTCCAACAGGACAGCTGAGATTCATTTCGGGCAGCTCAAGTCCGACCCTTTCACCCTAGGCAGCAAGGGGACACCGCAAGGCTCAGTGCTCTCCCCCTTCCTATTCAACATCACACTCATACCCATGACCGAGCTGCTAGCGACAGACCTAATTTGTCCCACTCCCTGTACGCTGACGATATTACGTTGTGGACAACGAAGGGCAGCGACGGAGAAACAGAGTACACGTTGCAAACCGGAGCGGACATAGTCTCGGAACAGGCTAGGGCTATAGGCTTGTCTTGCTCTCCTAAAAAGTCCGAGCTCCTCGTAATGCGTTACGCGCCTGGAAGACAAGCCAAGGATACACCAGTCCCAATAGAAATCCGCATGAATAACGCACTAGTACCCGAAGTCCAAACAATCAGAATACTAGGGATGTACTTACAAAGCAATGGCAAGAACACCGCCACGCTCAGTAAACTGACAGCTTGTGTGCATCAGACGAACCGTCTAATTCACCGCATAGCGAACAAACATACGGGGATGAAAGAAATAGACCTCACGAGGCTAGTTCAAGCCTTTGTTCTGAGTCGCTTTGTCTACTCCCTTCCATACCTCAGTTTACACAAGACGGAGAAGGAGAAAGTAAACTGTTTGATTAGGCAATCGTACAAAGCAGCTATGCACTTACCGAGGTGTACTCCGACTGATAAACTCTTGAAAATGGGCCTACACAACACCCTCGAAGAATTAATAGAGGCCCATAGAATCGCTCAATATGAAAGATTATCGAAGACCCCGACAGGACAGTACATCTTAAAGGATCTGAGTATATCTTACGAAGGAACACACGCAAGGGAGAACCCGGTCCCTCGAGATATATTTAAGCACCTCACTATTAACTCTATTCCTAAAAATATGCACCCTATTCATCACAAGGAAAGAAGAAACGCTAGAGCCAAAGCACTCGAAAAACTGTTTAAACACCACGAGGAGGTAGTCTACGTGGATGCAGCCGAATACAAAGTGCAGGATGCCTTTGCAGTTGCAGCCATCGACAACAAACTCAAGCACATCACCGCAGCCACTGTTTATGGCAGGCGGCCGGAAGAAGCGGAAGAGGCTGCAATTTCTGTTGCAATTATTAGTACCAAAGCAAAATTTATCTTCAGCGACTCCAAAACGGCTGTGCGTAATTTTGCGAAAAACAAAATTCACGAAGCGGCATCTCAAATTCTATTACGAAATCATTTCGAACCTCGCCAGATCCAGATTATCTGGATTCCTGCGCACTCGTCCCATCCAGGGAACGAAGCGGCCCACAGTTTTGCCTGCGAACTCGTCAACCAGGCGGTGGACCAATCGTGCCGGCAAGGGTCTAAGGAGCGTATGGTTACTTTTCAAGAAATTACATCTCACTTCAGAAATTAAAGACTGGTTTACCCTGCGCCTCTACTGGTTTACCCTGCACTGGTTTACCCTGCGCCTCATTATTCGAAAATCCAGCAAACGACATGGAGGCAACTCCAATCTCATACCTTTCTAAACCCTTATAAATTGACCCTAATGTACCCAGGTCTGTACACCCCAAAGTGCAGAATATGTTAGGCCGAAAAAGCCGACCTAGCCCACATCTTATATGAATGCCCTGAGCTCCAACCTAAAGCCGAATGGCATCTCTCTAACCAAATAGAGTGGGAGACTGCGGTGACCAGCTCCAAGCCTGAGACCCAAATTCAGGCCGTGGACTGGGCTTTAGAAGTCGCCACGAAGCAAGGTCTTCTGGCCACTTCACGGTGTCAAGAAGAAGCCCATCATTAATCAAAGTCAATGATTATTGACTAAATAAAGTTGTTCCTCCTCCTCCTCCTCCTCGCGCTGGAGTGCTTCGCAACGCGCACTAAAAAACACCGGGACACTCGATTACGCCTCGCGCTAGAGAGCTTCGTGCTTCAAAGACAAGATACTTTTACAGCAAAGCTGTATACCTGTACCCCCCAACGGTTTCATCTCCGTTGGCTAAAACGCCAAGGCAACAAGCATACACTTATACACTGCATGCTTCGCCCTTCATCAGGTTTCCCGTTAGTGGAGATGGCCCGATATTTTTTCTGAAGTCGCATTACTGCGCTGGTCATTTTCACGCTCAGAATAACTACTGGTTAGATAGGACGAAGCGTAATCGCGGCAAATTCTGCTAACTGTCGTGATCCTAAATGTTAAAGTGATACAATTTATCGCTCCCTGTGATATCAGGCTAGGGGAGACCCAGAAAAAGCTGACTGCAGCATGTCGCTTTATAAATCTTGCACTCTGTCCAAGTGTGGCTTTGAGCCTCTTTTGTACTCCTTATTCAAGCTTACCTGTTCAAAACCTACCGCATACCCACCAGGAGAGTCTGCACTGCCCGCAGCACACACCAATGCACGCTGTGTACTGTCGATACCGCGTTGCGTACGTGCCGTAAGTGTTGCGGCTGCTGCTGCGAAGGCGGCTAAAAGCCGTTTGACAGGCCCGGGTCGAGGACATTTAGGTTCAGGATGTTCCTTTTAGAATCTTTGGTGCACATAAATTTGGGTGCACAGTCATATGGGAGCACGGACATTAGGTCGCACGATCTTATAGGGCAAGGTTAATTTGTTGCACGGACGTTTCGATGCGCAGACATTAAGGTGCCTGGTATTTGGGGTGCTCGAACATTTCGGTTAACAGACTTTTCGTGGAAGGGTTTTGTGTGCTGCTCGCTCTAAGTTATTAATTTCAGTACATTTTAATTTTCGCGTATCGCTGGTTGCAAGAGAATGCTTATAACACTGATATAACTTTTGTACTAACACCATTCCGAAAGTTTTTTTTTTAATTTAAGCACGTTTTATGTGTTTGTTTGATGGCTTCTGCAGGCGATACCTGGTATTATATATGAACGCATGTAATTCTGCTTTTTTGTGGTTGTTGTTTTTGATTCAAAGGAATCGATCAGCCATTTAAGTAAGATTACACGGTCATTTAAAACGTAGAGACGAATTCAGTGTGGTATTTTTTTTGTAATGTATTTGGCTGTTCCAAAATTCTCTTGCTCTTATTTGTACCTTCAAATTGGATTCCCAGCCGCCCTTCCTTCGCCAACCCCGTCGAGCACCTGCAATACTGTAGGTGCCCTTAGACCCACGTGAGTAAAAAAAGTTCATGAATCTCTAAACGCGAGAGCGCAAAATAGCAAGCATGGCATAAAATTTGTTTAGTTGACGAACAAGACGCAAACGTTACTTTGTTTAAAGTAAGCACGTATATACAAGTATTCTTAGATTTATATGCATTGTCATGACAAGGTAAAAAGCAACGGATCAAGTAAACAACGGTTGAGTAAACCGCAGCATTTTGCAGTTTAGGGAGCTCTTAAGGATGGGAAAACGACTTTTCTAGCGCTGATATCCTGCGTCAACTTATAACATAATACACCAATGAATGTGCGCTCAAGGAACTTCGGTGTAATTCTGAAAGAAAAGAAAATTGTTTACTCTGCTTACCGGGTGCTAAGCAACCCCAGATGCTGAATGAAATCGGTCGGATCATATCACGAGGCACGTGTAGGCTGCAGCCCAAAATAGTTGTTCTTAGCAGCTTAAAAACTTCTAGAAGAGCTCTTACTGTATTCCGCGTAAACCAAACGGTAAAGGTCACCCCGGGGTGATTTCATAACTCCCTTTCGCCTAATGATATGCGGTATTCAGCCAAAGACAGTATCGAGGATGAGGCACGTGGGCAAGAAAAAGGCGCAAGGAAGGCGCAGTCAGGAGGAAATGATCCACGCTACCAACACAAATAAGCGCTCGCATCTGGCGTGACGAAAATTGGTGACCACGTCTCTGAGTACATTCTCACAAGATGCACCTGTCTGCGTACATCCTTGTCTTTGTTACTTCGCTCAGTGGTTCTTATCCACGCTTCTGAGCACATTTTTTGTGTTACACTAAATGCCAATGCGATGCCCTCACGCTCCGCACGTAGCTCGTACATGCATCTTCGTCCGACGCTCCGGCCTCTTCTCGCCTGGCACATTTAGCATGTGCGGGGACCTTGACTCCTGCGGAGTACCTGTTTAATCGCATTCCTGGCCTACCAGAACCCTAATTTCGGAACTCCGGACATGGGTCGCTTCAAATAAAGCTTTATATCTCCCTCCCTTTCGTACATGATGCTCATACTTTTTCATAGAGCATCTCGATAAAATTGAGAAATTGCGACAACTACACAAAAACCCAACCAAAACGTTTTTTACAGCGCTTCTGTGAACGTCACGTATAATCACTGCGCGTAGAACAATAGAGAGTGGGGGAAAAAAGCGCTCCCCGCGTGACTTAACCCGCTTATCACGGTACACAAAAGGAAAGAAAAAACCAACGTGTAATTCAAGGGTCTCCATTACGACCGTCGGTGACCTGAGGCGGCGAGTGGGGCGAAACGGAGGCTACAGATAAACTCGGTCCGTTTTTTCCTTGTTTCTCCCTCTCAGTCCTATCTGAGTCACGCCGGACTCTGATGGTGGTGGGAAAAGTGGCGAGGAGGAAACGTGAGAACCGGGAAAGGGGAACAGCCCTGGCGACGTAGCCTCCGGCAGCGCAAAAAGACCACGAAGCTTGGGCGATGAATACACCAGCCGACCTTCGGTCTCCATTTGACGTCAATTGCTGCTCGCTCGATTCTTCTTTCTCGCAGTCCCCTGATCCTCCATCTTCGCGTCGAGACGAAAGGCGTCCGCGGCGGGACAATGTTCCGGCGCCGCGCGATTGTCTCGTAGCGCAGCAACAACGAGGTGACGAGGTGGTCGCTTCGAGTCACGCTATTAATTCTCGGTAATTGCTCGGCGCACTGCTTTTACTAGCTCCGATCATGTCAGTGTACTGTTTGCAGTAACGTTGCGTCGGTGCTCCGATGGAGCAGTCGGGTAACGAACTTCTTTCCAGAAGGATGTTCCTGACAGCAATACGTTTTTTGCTGTCTCTGCATATGTACAACAAACTTCTTTAGAACAGCATGTTTAATTAAGACAGCACTACTTCGTTTCTATTTCTGCCGTGCTGTGACGCCAGCGGCAAGAATAGCCGCGTGCATTATCTGGTTGCTTGGGCAAGTACAGTTGTTTAAAGGGAGACTGAAGCCTCAATATTTCTTTTAAGCAGGTTGCCTAACCAAGAAAATGCCAGTTTGGTTCTGGTGTCCTCGTTTTGATATGGTTCACGTTCCGTTCGACCAAACCAAGTACCACGACTGCCCACGAACCAGTTCTGTAGATTTAAATGGATAACTTAGTTCTAAAACATGTTATAGTGGGGCAGAACTTTTACGAGAGGTTTCAAGAATTATAATTGATGGATTGAAATTATATAGATGGACAATATACGCCATATAGTCAAATCTATTTCGGACATAGACAAAAACTTAAAACCACCTTTAAGCGCAAAAACAAAATTCCAGACAAAGGGCATGAGAAACGAGGACAGGCGCTACCGCGCAGCGCAGAACAACCGGGGAGAAAGGGAAGAGCGGAACAGCACGAACGCTGACTACATTTCTTGACAGTATGCCATCATTACCACAATGGCTGACTGACCCACTCAAGGCTGGCGCAGGTGCAAGGGACAACCCAGTATGGTACTCGTGACCTTCCATTTGTTTTCTTGCCTAATAGAAAGTCCAAGAGGTAGAAGAAAGCATTATTATGTTTGTCTTTGTTGTTTAGCAACGTCTGTCGAGCGTTTTCATGAGCTCATCTAATTGAGGAGCCCAGAAAGCCTTCTTTTTGGGCTGGCGTTTACAAATCTACGTCAAAGCTATTGTTCAAAGCATTTGTAGGCCTCCGCTTCAAATTCTTTTCAAACCATTGAACCATGTTTCGCACAAGCTGCAGTAAAAACAATCATTCGTTGCGACATTTCTGTTCCTTTTCATTTGCCGTTGATATCACTATATATGTAGAATCACGCATTACGTAGGGCATGATACTTGCTCCGGGAAAGGTCAGATCGCGTCCTGTGCCTGGGAAGAGAAGAGACAATGTTTTATGCCGCCGACGGCTGAACAAGGTGAAACATTTCACTTGCACATCTTTGCAGGGAAACCCAATGCTTCTCCTGCCCCATGTCATGCTCCAGAATACAGCATTTATACTCGGGTGGTTTATCATAGGCGGAAAGGTATGACGTGTTACGAGGTCGACGGTACGTTAAAGAGAAAGGCACGGAACGGCATTGCCACTTTGTTTAAAGAATGTCAGCTGGAATAGTTAGTCCTGAACCGGTACCCGTTATTTAATTTCTTGTTCATACTTTGTTCGTTTCGCTTCATTTATTGTTAAAAATACCTGTTCTGTTCCGGCGTTCGTTTGCGGCTCTGTGCCAGTTTGACACCCTGGTTTCAACTAAAAAATCCCCGATTTTGTCGCTGTTTTAGCTGTGATTAGACAACAAATGGAGTGTATTTGTTGAGTGGAATTTCGCGCTCCCGTGTCCCTTTCATTTGACTTTCCCGAAACAGACGAAGAAATACCTAAATGCGGATGAAGACGTAGGCCGCCGCCGCTTAAAAAGAAGGTGTGAAAAGTATGCCCTTGTCGTTACCGCACTGCCAGGGGAGGGGAGCTGCCGGCTCCGTGAAGTTCACTAACCTTTATTTTGTGTATTGTTATAAGAATGTGTTCAACTAAAGCTGCCAGATATATTTATTAAGGCGAATGTCTCATGCGGTTTGTTCTGCAAAAATCTGACGCCCGGCGTGCTAAAATGACACCAAAGTATTATTGACTGAGACAACAATGCCTCACAAAAATAGAGAGGCAGGGGCTCGCCACAGTTAACCCACAACCACAAGCATGACGCCAAAGGAGCGCCGTTCAAGTTTAAGACGCGCCCGAGGATATGGGGGAAGAATAATTAATCCAACGCGAGGCTGAAGCTAAACGTCTCAAGCGTGAACGGAATGGAAATTAAGACAACACCCGGCCGAGGCCAAATGTCGCAGTCGGCAACCAACACAGTCAATGTTTTCACCTATTAAACCGTTGTAAGGAGTCTTAATTGTCTCTCTGAATTGGTTTTCCATACACATGCCTTACCCTTTTGCCTTACCGTTCTGTTTAGGAAACCGCCTAATAAAGCTCCATCTTCATTTTCCCAATAAACATTTGTGCTGTCATGAATCATAGTGGAAAAATTCTGTGTTGTCGTTCTTGTACTTGCGTAATCCAGTAGGTGTTCCCATTTTGTGTCCCGGCGAGCTCCTAGGAAAGCGTTATTACAACCAATTTTCAGACCTTATAACAAGCTCTTACAGGATCAAAATCATATCTCTTTTATTACAATTAAGCGCCGGTATAAGTAGGGTTATGTTAAAAGGTAGTCCAGCATCATTGACTGTACCACGGCCGTTCGATCGCTTCCATCGCTTGGCCGTGACTATATTGACCGTTTCCGCACATCCAGTCTAATATGGTTGCAAGACAACAAGCTCCTGTTAGAAGCTACAAGGTAGCAAATGAACGGGGCTTTGTGTATTTTTCGTGGGTTCGTTGCACTGTTGGATATAGCAGAAGACATTCTGTCAAATAGTAGTAACTCCTCTTTGAACACACCAGGTATTGCGCGCGACAACGCGTCGCTGCAAGCCTATTTACCCAAAATACGCCCAATAAATACAGCCATATCCCTACGGATAGCTTTCCTGGTTATACATGTGTAATCTAAGACCTCTTCTGGAGAAAGAAGTCTGCCTTCAGAGTCGTGTACACCAAGCTACAGTAACTTCGTTGCTAAGCACACAAATATATGCTATAAGTAAAGGTTACAATCTGGTGGACTCTACTATTCGGCGGCGAGAAGGGCCTTCAGCCACAGCACAAAGCATTTTTTGTGGCAAACTGCAGGATTCGTTATTCACGTGTCGTGAAAAGCATGCATTCAAAAGTCAGCTTGGAAAATTTCACCCTTCGCAAGTGAAATTTCTTGGTCCACCTGAACTGGCGACACCCCAGGCCAAACGAATTTTTTTGCAGGAGACCTTCACTGATCCAGAGGAGGAAACCTACTTTCGCACACCCTGAGTGAATACACAAGTGCAACAGAATAAATTGAAGTACGCGAAGTAGTGTGAGAAAAGGGGATCCGCAAAAACGACTAAAACCAACTTCGGTAACAAGAGGAAGTGTAAAAAGTTGAATCCCGGTCAACTTTCCCAAGGTTTTGCTTTCTTCCTTCGCTGCAGGCCAGGTGCAAGCGCATTGTGTGCAGTGGAAACGATAGTAGCTCTTTTTGTTAGGAGCTAGCTGCCGGCACCACACGTACTATACTTTCCCACGCCACTTCTCACATACGAAACGATCTTTTTTCCTATATACGCCGGCAGTTAAACTCAATGGCCTCGGTTAACTACTGTCGTAGCAAAGTTGGCTATAGATTTGGCTCGTTTGGTCCCGCCATTCGGTACAACCGCTCTTCTTTGATATTGGGCATGTTTTCGACTGCTGCAATGCAACATAGCGTATGGCAACCAAAAGAAAAAATGAAGCATTAATAATGTTAAGTAAACCCACTATGTTTATGCGATGACCTTTTTTTTTTGCCTTGTTTATCGGGGATCAACGCGGAGTTGGTAGCACAGAAAAATGGTGACCTGATACGCTGTTTAGAATTCCACGTTTCTACTTGCTCGCGCCTTTTGGTGGCTATTTAGCAAGAAAACTGAATTCACATCCGTGTGAATGGCGCCGTTATTCAGGCGCTGTTATACGTCATAGTCACAAAAAGAGTAAATTGTCGCGAAGACGCACAATATTGAGTTGAAAAGTAATCTGCTGTCTAATCTAATAAAAAGACATTACGCAACAGTCAGACGCTCGGCGTAGCGCAAGTTTAAGACATTAAAATATCCTGGCCGTTCTGTCAGTCATTTCAGACCTTTAAGCAACGTAAAGCTCATTCTTGCTCATAGAGGTCGGCTAATAGGGGATTGACAGCCGAAAATGGCAGCATCTCCTCTCCGTGGATGTTGGCGAGGGTGCGGAGTACGGGGAGTCGAAATAACATCCAAGTTGCGCCCCGACCGTCATTTGATTGGAGCCTTGAGTTGCACGTTGTTTATTCCCTAAATGAAACTGCAACTCACGGCTGAAATCGAATTTCGCTTGATTTTCGCTTGATGGTGGTGTGCCCATGGATGGACGCGGACGGACATTGGGAGGTCCTAAGGTGCTCTGCACCGTTACAGGTGAGGGAGTAAGCCGTTTGAGTCTCGGGTACTAACTCACGGTCGTAGCCCAATGGGTAAGCCGACTGACACTAACTCTGTCCGGTCTACCAGACACAGGCTCAAATTCTGCCTGTACCTGTGTGACTTTTTGCGATTGTAAATGCTATGCGCACGGACGCGGACGGACATTGTGCGGTCCTAAGGTACTCCGCACCTAATATGTAGTAACATATGCGGCACCGGGGTAAAGCGTGAAACTGGTTAAGAAAATGACATGCATGGATATGTTTGCCTGCTGCTTGTTCCTGTAGACAGATTCCTTGGGGGACTTTAGTCTACTTACGTGCTGTGCATTCACACCATGTAAGCAGTCTTAAGTCCCCCGAGGAATCTGTCCACAGGACGAAAGCTTGGCGACACTTATTAACTGCACTGCTACATCGTGTTTGCGTCTGCTTCTTCTCTTTCGTTTCTTTGTCTTTTGGCGAGAATTACTTCGACGGGCCGGCTTCTTTTCTGCTCTACCGTGCATGTACTTCTTTTTTTGCTTTCGTTTCTTCGTCTAACGCCACGAATTTCGTCAGCAAGCACACTGGCACACGCCACAGCTTTTCTAGAATCAGGGTTCTGCGGGGCTGGTGTGTACCTATTCCACTTATGTGCCATCTTGTCCAGGTGTCACGCTGCATGCACTAACCTAGAACTTTTACGTTTCAAATTCATAGTTTTGTGAGTTTTCTGAAGTGGGCGCATTGCCCCTCAACTCTCCCGGTTTCATAGCCAATCCCCCAAATGGGTGTATGCCATTTGCTTAGGTCAACCGCTTCCGAAGTTAGTGGTGTCAACAAGGAGCACGGAGGGAAGGATTTTCGGTTACTTAAAAGAAATTGTGTTGTCTGTCCAATTTTTGACTGCTCCCTTTTAAATGTGGTACCTGAGGGACATTTCACGTTGAAAGGTGTATAAAGATAAATGTGATAACCTCTTCCCTGTGCCGCGGCATGGACTCTTGTACTCTGTAGGTTAGGAGCAAGATGTTCTTAAGAGGATCAAAAAAACGCCATTTCAAAAAAAGGGGCGAAGTTTTTGTCCTTTCTTAAGCTTCATGCCCGTACACTGACAGTTCCACAGTGGCTACAAGATAAGGGGTTCGAAGTAATGTGGGGCACTGATTGAACGATTCCTAAGCAGCCAAAAATGATAGAACGTGTATTCATACACTGCTGGATGGGGGTGCATTTCTGGGACTTTCTACAGATTTCCCGCTGGACCCATATGGCGTTAGGTATTTCCCAGTCGAGAATAAGAAGGGCATCCCATAAGGCCTCACAGTGCTCGTGGACGTCCATAGTATTAGGCTGGCGCGTATGGTGTGGCTCCATGGAGATGTGAATGCTCGACCGGCACGGCAGTTTTTTTGCGAGAGTGTGTCTGTTTTTCTCGAAGGGCTCAGAGTACAAGAGTCAGTGCCTGATTGGTTGGGGCGTCTCGAACCACTGACTACTCCGAAGCAATTTTATAACGACAACACGAGCTGGCAGATCCGGATGGCGGCACTGTATGTAAGGTTTTCCCGTGCTGTGATCTGTTGCTTGTCGTCATTGTGTCAAAACATGGTGGAAAAAAGGAGGTAGCACAGTTGTAGACCACTTGGCTGCTACTGTGCGGATCCGTGTGCAAATCCTATCGGATCCCACATGTGTTTTTTTTAATTATTTACTCTTTATGGCACCGGTCATTTCCTAGACTGGACAAAAACAACGGCGCTTGTTCGCAGAATCGGGCAATTAAAAATTTCGTCTTAATTAATGGTGGCCAACAAATATTACGGGTCACATAATCAGTTGAGCGAAAAATGTTGACAACATCTGTTTAGTGGCAATGTTACACCATTCGTTTCGGTGCTACCAATTGCTGGAACAGTGCCTGTGTTGGCTGTCAATCATTTTATATAGTTTTTTTATGTAAAGGGGGAAAAAATTGGCCCCGTATCTGCTCCTTTCGTAGCAAATGTCGTCAACATTTGTGGAGTAAATGCGTCCCTTCGCTTTCCCGCTCACCTCTTATGCTGTTCTTCTTCCGTCGCACTCGTCCCAAGATAAACACGCTAGAGGTTGGCTCAAGTCAATTTGAATTTAGCGCGTTACACCGCTCCAGGCCGGATGCCTCGATGCCAGCGCTGCCATAGGGCGGCGACGTGCGTGATTTGAGGCGCCCTACTCCAACGTTTATAGGGCCACGTTGCCCCACTCCACGCGCGTTCCAAGCGGAACGTGGAAACTATCTAGTGGAACCTTTCGTAACTGCTCCCGTTTGATTTCTTAAAATGCCGCCAGAAGCTATATTGGCGCGAGCAACAGCAGACGACAGAGTGATGTTTTTTTCTGTGCAGTGGATGTATTTCATTTGCTATCGCAACAATCAAGGATTTTTTGTAAAGTAACACTGCAAATCACTTATGGACTGATTTTCTGCTTCATATTTGCGTAATGTATTGTTCTTGTTCAACAATGTTGACAAGTATGAACATTGCCACCGGACTTATACGTTTAGATTTGGTATTAAATAAACCTATTGTGCAGCTTCAGTTTCACTTTGGTCGGCTGGCGGAATCGAGTTACAAGCAGACAGACAGACCAAAATTTTCCCGTTGAAGTAGCCCCTTAATATTATTTACAGCCAACACAGGCACTGTTCCAGCAATCGAGAGCATCGAAACGAAAGCTTTATGCTCTGTTAAGACTACCGACGCAAAAGCCATATCGTGATCTATGGAAGTAAAAAAAAACGGCGTGTCGCGCAGTTCGATTGGCTGAGACGTGAAATGACGTTATTTTTTCTACACATTACGACAGTTGCGGCAACAGTCTGAACCCAGCCTTACCTCGATCGTAAACAAGCGCCCGTGGACGTGGTTGGATAGCTTCCGGCTCACAGCGAACCTTGCTATTCTATTCCGCACTCCGGCTTTGTGCCGTCGTCCTCCGTCACTGTGCTTTCTGCCGGGACCAACAAACATCCTGAATACTCGAGGTTCCTATTGCTGAAAACGAAGTTGCAGACCGGCTGGGGCTCAGGTTCGTTGTTCGGACGACTTTGAATAGAACGCGGCGATTTCCCAGCTAGGAACAATGGAGAGTGGGGATTTGAAGTACGGCACATGTTCTGCAAGCTTGGCCGCACGTGTCGGGCAAGGTAAATAGCATGGCGTCATGCCGGACTACCGAAGCGCTGAGAGCACCTGTGGCGCCATTGCTGCTGCATTGTGAAAATCGTGAAGTGGTTGTTACAATGCATCTTTTTCTCGCTTGTTCTCCTCCGCTCCCACCCTCCATTTTCTTCCCTCTGGGGCTCCCAGATGATCTATGTGTGACTAAAAAACCTTGCTCTATTTGAAACTCTTTAAAAAGAGCATTGTTTGGTGTCAAGATTTTAAGATTTAAAAAAAAACGCGTAGTATTTCTGTAGCGCAGTTGTGCGTGATTTACTGCTAAGGGCATGCAGGGGACGCATAGGGAAATTTAAGACATGCTCCATTAACTAACTGGTGTCAAAAGCAGTATAGTCGAACCTCGTTATAACGAAGTAGTATCAGGGCAGTAAATTAATTCGTTATGTACGATATTCGTTATAACCGTAGAGGTAAAAATCGGCTCTAATAAATCGGCAATCTGACTCGCGCAATAATCCTAGATAAAAAAGGCATTGTTCGAGGCTTCGAACCCACTATAAACGAGGTAGTACTTATCTGTCTCCTTGTGGCATTTCAAACTAAACAAACCGGAACGTCAGAACGTGAAATTAAAACAGAACAGAGTTCGTTCGGTAAAACAGGCCTGCGTTCTTATTTACTTGAAGGAGGATGTGGCCTACGCCTGATGACCGGAATGAAGTTTTTCATAGTGTCCACGCAATAAAGGGCCTTGAGCTAGTAAGAAACGGTAGTTTTGTCTCACCTTTTTAAATTTTGTTCTTATTATGCTAGCTGTCGAGTTTTGAGCCTCGCGGGAGCCAGATATTTCTTCGTTCCAGCCGATATCGCGCGGCTCTCGAAATTTCGGTTTCCCTATAAAAAGAATAGGTGTCATTGAAATGACGCGTGACCAAACAAACTTCGTGTTTATTCGCTATATCTGATAATTCGCTGTATCACTGCTCGCTATAACAAGGTTCGACTGTCACTCTTACCCCTGTGTCCTGCTGTATGTATGTATGTATGTGTGTATGTATGTATGTATGTATGTATGTATGTATGTATGTATGTATGTATGTATGTATGTATGTATGTATGTATGTATGTATGTATGTATGTATGTATGTATGTATGTATGTATGTATGTATGTATGTATGTATGTATGTATGTATGTATGTATGTATGTATGTATTATGTATGTATGTTTCAATGCTGTGTGTTTTATTTGTTCAATATATTCCTTATTTATTCCTAAAATATGCAATCTTAACAATTCACTGTTTACGTTTAGTCTCGTTATTTCTTTGTATAAGATAGGTAATAAAAAAATTAGGTATCATTCCTGCCAGCAGCTGCAATTAAGCTATTTCTGTGTATGCTATCAATTACAAGGGGTCCCACTAAAGTTTATTACTGTGGAACCCCTTTCTGTATTGACTATATTCTGGTGATGTACCATTCTGTAACAACAACAATAAAGTTATTTTCTATTCTATTTCTATGCTATGTGCGTATTATCTTATTTTCGCTTTGGAGTATTTGCACCACTTATAAAATATAATCCTGTCGCAATGTGCCTTTGGTCTCGTCATACCACTGCAGCTAGAATTTAATTTTGATTGTCCCATTCATGCAACCTTCGCGGTTAAATCTTTATAATGTGGGTCCTATATTTTCACCACAACTTTCACTGTTTCGTGGTGCGAAGTGTTTCTGGTAAATATTTCTTCCATTTTACGTTGTTTTCCCCCTACCTGCGTTCTGTTATGAAAGACTATTACCTGACTTGTACTTTTTATGCTTTCAAACGTTTCGCAGCTCGTGGCATCCGGTGCGTTGTACAATTGGGAGTGGGTTTCTTCATTTTGCTCCGGCTGTCTATTCTTTCTCGCGGACTTGCAAAAAAGGGTAACTACATTGCCACCAAAGAACTTTTTCCACAGTCCGTCGTTTAAGATGTACAGGCGGCTGACGCCTTGTACGGAAAAAAACTTAAGGCCGGACACGTCACGCCTGTCGCTATCTCCGTTTTCTATATCGTTCAAAACGATTTGGCCTTACTGCCAAGTCGATCCGTAACGGATTACAAAGAAGATAAATAATTAGTAATCTCCGTTTCAGCGTGCCAAGGACTACCATGCACCTCCAAAAACGAAACTGCCCCAGGGCTGCAACGGTCGCTAAATAACAGTGTGAGCACCTATAACGGGTGCAGTCTAGAGAGTTATAAATTCAAGGCTGCCTGCTTCTGCAGCTTAGGTATATCCACGGAAACATAACACGGCCGCAGAGTGATCGCATAGTAAAGGTCGCGAACAAAGGGTCGTTCTGCAGGGTAAACGACTTTGCCTTTCCTAACATTGAAGCGATGTTTATCCCTTCCCTGATAAAGATAGCGGCCGTGGAAAATCGTGCGAGGAAAACCACTATCGGCGAATCTCCAGCGAGCCTCCTTCTCATAATCTTGGCCGTCACGGGTTTTACGAACTCGCCGGGTGGACTTTCCAAAACTGATTTTGTGCCACCCACCACAAGCGTCAGGTTATGGCTGAAGGCAAAAATAAAATGACCCACGTCAATAGCAAGGTTCCTGTTTAGTCGGTGGCAAGGTCTCTGAATAGGGGAGCAGCGGCATAGCACTTGGCTACCAGTCGCATCAGGCCCGTCCCCACAAGTCCAGGTGTATTTGCTGCTACTTTTTATTCACTTTCCCTCGAAGCCTCCTCCTCTTATTTATTTTCCGCGACACGTATGCCACGCGCACGGCCCCACGCGCGAGAACGAACTTGAGGTCGGCATCGACGTCGCTGCAACCGGTTAGCCTTCGCTCGCACCGCGATCTCCGAGACGCCGGCTCGGAGCCTTTTCATCGTCGCTCTCTCGTCGTAATTTTTCTCTCCACTTTTAATGGACTCGCTCAACGCCGTTCCGTCAGTCGGACAACTCCTGACGTAGCGGAAGTGACGTCAGCAACCGGCGGCGTTTGTTTCTCCGCCACCCGGGCTTCCGCCGAGTAGCAGGTACACGCAACAACGCACGCGCCCGCTCCCGAGCAAAGACCCATGGGAGAGGAGGGACACTTGAGAGGCTGAGCCTTCTGTCACGGAAGTCTCGCCCGCTTATTACGGCGTGTGGAGAAAGGAGCTCCAAGGTTGGCCGCCGCGGGTACAAAAGCAGCCAAGAGGAAAAGCAAAAAAAAGCACCAAACAAACAGGCAAAGTGTTGGCGGGCTCGACGGAGGGAAGAAAGAGGAGCATCACGCTTACGCTGCTAGTCTCACACGAAAGGGAAAGCCCGCCGTGAGACTGGTGCAGTCGGCCGGGTGTCACCGTGAACGGCAGGTACTACGTTAGCGAAGAGTCGTAAGTCGGTGAAATCACTTCGGCTTGGAAGGAAGCGGCTGCCACGCACACTTTTAATCTCGCACCCTCCGTAACGCACGTGGACTTTGTTTTCTCCGAGGAGTTTCGGCGTGACAGTCAACCATGCCATACATGCTGGAGAATGATGTTTTCGGCGAAGAGAAGAACTGGGCCCTGGTAACGCAGGACCAGATACGCGAGCTGCGTCAGCACTTTCTCGACACCTGGAACGAAGAGGACGGTGAGTTGTGGGCGACGCGAGACTGGACCTGTGCAGATTGCAGGGACGGGTGTTACGAGCAAGAGTACACTTGCTCCTGCTAATAGGAATCGGTAACGTGTGTGCGGTCCTTTTTAACATGCACAATTAACAATGTTGCTTCTATTAACTCTAAAGCTCGCCCATATTTGTATACCCTGCAAGGTTTGCAGGCTCTAAAGCTTAGAAACAACTGCCAAAGCTTATGATCATTTCCAGCTGCGGTTGTAGACCTTAAAAAGTAATTTCTCGAACCTCAGTTACTGTGGCCAACAACGTCGTAAAATTGTCTCAACTTTTTTCAGAGATGATAAAACCTAACCGGTCTGGTTGCACAATATTAAATCAACGTCAGCTTACTTGCACTCTTCTCTCTGTGAGCGCGCAAGTCTTAATTGAGTAGTACGTTAGAATGACGAATCCTAAAACAAGCGAAACTTGCCGCGGTATCGCTCCACGCAGAAAAAAATTAACAATATTCGTTGAAGAATCCAGCAATACCATCAACAAGGAGCAAGTAGAGATGGGCGAATATTCGGTGTTGTCGAATATTCGATCGAATTGCTCTCTATTTGTTATTTGCATCGTTCCAAATGCCGGTGTTCGATATTTTAAAATTATTCCGCGCTTCCGAATAGGCAGCCAAAAGCCAAGCTTTCCGGTCAAGCCTTCCGAGATGTCATCCCAGGCTTGTCGCAAGCAGTGTTGCGGAATGTACGTCCCCATTTCATTCCAATTCCATTCCGGAGGATTAACAATTGTCGCAATTACATTCCATTTAATTCCTCGGAATGACAAAACCTAGCCCATTTCCACTCCTGGAATGGATGGGGAGTTCGATTCCATTCTTTTATTTCCTCAATATGGATACTACCTCTTGATGCTGTATCGTGTCATCGAAGAGCGCAACGTATACCTGACGTTGTCTTATGCCTTAGAAACTGCTAAAAAAATATGCAAAGCGCGTTACCCGTCTCTGAAGTTGAGGGGTGCACATGCAGCAGCTTGGTCACATATCTCGTGCAGAACAGCCGCCATTCCAACGTGCAAAGGGGCATTTCCGCTACTTATAATATTTGCATGCGCAACACGTTTTAATCGCGTGCTTTTCCGCGGCGCGAGGAGCAGCAGCTATTAGTTGCCGTCTGCTTGTTTCGCTTCGTTGAAAAGCCTGTAGCCTGCTATCTTGCTATCTGCTTTCCGCAACATCACACCAGCGCCATTAGCCTGCAGCAAACTCAGAGGAATGTCCACCGTATCTTTCTCACATCTATACATGTACTTGAAATCCTTAACTAAGTGAGTTCGAGGGCATTTAGAGCACCGACCAGTAATGCTATAGTACCAACGCAAGAGACGGTGGGGCAGCATCATGGAACAACGTAGCCTTAAAGAGACCCTGCAACACTTTGGATAAACGCTTTCACTCTTTCCTACGCGTGTAGAAGCACTGCGAAAGCTACAGTAACCACCAGCACGGAGCGGCACTGCGTGATTTGCTCGCCGCACCAGATACGCCTTCCGTTTCTCCTTTGTTTTTGTGGCTTTGTTTTTTTTTAGTTCTTATCGAAAAGCGTTCATTGCTGCGACTGAAGGAAAACCGACCGACGGCCGCTACATGGCCTCAGTGACGTAATTTGGGCCGCCGAAGAACGTCAAAACCGGGAAAGAGAGAAAAATCTTTTGAGTGAGTTTACAAGTTATCTGATTAGCATAGAGCAGTAATTTTTGGCTGAGGTACTTTCCAACCCCATAATCTAAGTACTGGGTGAGTTGGGTGACAAGGTTCTGCAAGCAAGCATTTAAGATTTCAAAAAATGTTGGAAGAAGTGTTGCAGGGTCCCTTTAACAGTATGGCATTCAGCGTATGAAAGTTCCTACCGCTTCCACATTCTCCTTTTTCTGCGTGCGTGGTAGGTTCCTTTCCATGCCCCTCCTTGCCACAAAATCTCCGACTGTTTTGCCTTTCCGCATCTATACACGAACAAAATTTCAGCATTCTTGCTTTTCCAAAATATTTTATTACCCAAATTTATAGTACAAACAACAGCACCGTCAGTTGCATGAAGGATGTCAGTCGTAGCGCGGGTGTCAACACAATTCGTTTCGGCTTAATGTAAAACGCTCGTGATTCATTAGCTGCTCGGGTTAGGTGTATTTCTCTCGTGAAGAAATAGTAGAAGATCAGTGTTTGTGATAATTAGGGGTAGGTCACGACTCACGAACCTCTTGCAGCCAAAATTATGAAATTATAACGTAGGTATTCACTTTGCTGCGGATTATAAGTCCCGTACTTCTTCGACGCTTTATCTCGTTTTCAGATTGTGCAGGGCAGGAGGGTCGCTTAATTAAGCGTGTCCTCCAATGACGCGCGCAAACAAGGAAATTTCATTGCATGGCTAAATAGTGAAGACTAGTAATGGCGCGGAGCAATCTCCTCCGCCGCACAAATAGCCACAAGTTTTTCCTCCCGACACGCAAACATTTTGCTTCCACGAAAGAACTACATCTAATGAGCGAGAGCGGCCGCTCATGGGAAACACAAACAATGAAGAATTTGAATTAAGGAAAAATGGCGCAAAGGTTTTTTGCACAGCCCCCAGAATGAAGAGGCTACCTACTGACCTGGTGTGTTTCTTGCGCAGCGTCAAACGGCAAATTACACCCCACCTATTCCCAAATGAGATAAGCTAGCTTGTCAACGCTACACCTTGCGCACGTTCGCGACGTCCGGAGGAGGAGCATTACATAAAAAAAACTCGCAACGGAGGAAGATTGTAGCGCTCACTGCATGGCGCGCAAGGTCAGCAATGTGCTTTCAGAAAGCTTCCCTGGCCCAAGTCTCTTTCACAAGTGTCATTAACGACGAGATGTCATTTGGGGAGTGGACGCCTCCCCTCTTGCAGTTCGCCGCGCATTATGAGCTGCGGCACGCGGCGACGTGAGCGCTAGGACGTTTCGGGTCAGGGAGAGAGACACGAATGGCTACCGTCTGTAATCGGGACAAGGCTACAAAAACGTCCCGGATGATTCGCTGAGGCCCAGGCGCGCGTGTCGCGGTCGAGTGCAAAAGCGAGGTCTAACACGCCTCGTCAAACAGGGACCATGTATTTGCCTGACAGCCTCGTTGTCCGTCGCATGTGGGCGAACTGCACTAGAATTTCGCACGCCTTTCTATCATTCACTCGCAAGCCCATGAATTGTTGGTCTTCGACTCAAGGTTCTGCGCCCATTCACGCTCTGTTTACCTCCGGCTTTTTGAGGTACGCATTAGCTGCAAAGAGTGTTACGAAGAGAAGTCAAATGCATGAAGCCCTATTACGTAGAACCTTGGACGCCAGGAACAGATATCAAATTAACGCCCTAGTGCACATTTTAACCACGCGAACCGACCATTATTTGTAAGTGCACGGTGGTTGAGGCACGGTGCTGGCGCTTGAGGGTCTGCATAGGATAAGCTTTCCATTATTACACATTATGCGGGGCTTTGGCACAGTGGGAATAAATAATTACGGTAACCCTGTCTAACAATGGCGCGCAATCTTCTCTCAATGAATGAGCTCTAAATGGCGACCAACTTTAATTGTACGGCGAATGCTATCTCCGCCCAACATTCCATACAACGAACATTTTATAGTGTGTAGACATACGATCTTAACTGTTCTGCAGTCAAATAGCGAAGTATTTGCTCACCCGACATTCGGCTATTGCTCGCGTTCTGCTGTAAACTCCTGTGTCTTAAATGAATGTCACTTGCACGAAAAATCACGCGAATATTGCCTCGCTAACAGTTGCAATGAAGAAGTTACCGCATTGGAACACGATGGAGGTGTTAAGCAAGCTTCCAAAGTCAAAATCCCCACCTCACACTAGAACAGGAGGATGGCGAAGGTTGATGACGAAGAGAACTATTTATGTGTGTGGTAACGTCAATTTATTTTCTTCTTTTCACTTCATGAGAGACAACGTTGCTCAGCCCACAGTTGGGCTTTCGTAGACTTCTTGCTCAGAAACCCACCACCGGAGATCCTTAGTATCACTCACAAACAATGACTGTAACGCAACATACACTGCACTCAACTGTTACTTCTTAAGATTGTTGCTACCCGCAATGCAGAGGCATACCAGTCTGTTCAGAACATCCCTTTTGTTTACTATACTACAACCGGATCTAGACAAATGTAAATTTTCATTTGATGAACTAAGCTGTGGCTTTATACAAACAGTTTGCCGTTGTCCAGTGCCCACACCACAGCCGGTCGGGCTCTTTTTACACTAACCTGGTTGTCTGCGATGGGGACGTAACTTTCCTCGGGCTGCATTCCCGATACGCACTCTTCGCTGGTTCTGCTGTTAAATATTTCCTTCTGTATTTCAAATCAATCGGGCACCCTTTACGCTCGAGTGAAGCTATTCCTGAAGGAGCAAAGATAAAAGATCGCTAATCGGAATTCATAACAGGGTACGAAAAGCCAACGGGGCACAATCTATTTATACCAATGTAAGTATGCAGGCTACGGGCTGATTAAAAGTAAATGTCAGAACTTTCTAGTTTTCTGGCCCGTCGGTACACGTGGCATGATAGCATCTACAAGGGAGCACCATGATGATGAAAACTGTACAGATATTGACGCAAAGGCATTTCATTTTTTTTTTCCAAGACACCAGGCAGGCCCCATAATCTTATACCGACATTATATGACTGCATGTAAGGGACCCATATGCAATGACTTGGCAGAGCCTACAACGGCGCCCTTAAGTTCTCAGAAACTGTGCCCCCTGTCTTCAAGCGGGGTTTTCCGCATGCTTGTCCTTCGAGCATTTTCTGGCATTGCGAAGACCGAAAAGTAATTGCGACCCGCAGGTGGGAAAAACTGCCCCGAGTGAGAAGCATTCTGATGCCTTTCCCTAAGGTAAGGGTAAGAAGATTCTCGGGCACAGCATTGTGTAACGTTTGTCACGAGAACGCGCCTGTTTGCGGGGCACGGCAACACTGTACCTTGAACCTTCTCTGAATACCCAATGAATTAACACGCGATGAGCAAATTTAATGTTGTTGGCCATTTGCCTTCAATCAGACCCGTATACCAGGGAATCTACACGTGATCTGTACAAACCTGCTCGTCTGATCTGTACGAACGGGTAAACAAAAAAATATGGGCAACGACACGCGGAAAAAGTGTATGCCGTCACAGTTCCTTTGATTGGCGAGTAAGCGAGCCTGTTTCCTTCATGTTCGGTCCGTGTAGCCTCTAGACGATGCAATCCACCTACAGCACTCTCACAGGACTGTTTCAAGGAAAACCGCGCTGATAAACTTGCCGTTCTTGGGCGTGTTTGCGACAAGAATAACCAACCAGCCTGCCCTACATTTTCTGAGAGGCGCGCTTGGAAGAAGACAGTAACTTTATTACTAAAAGAAACCCATAGTCTAGGGCTCCCGGGATAGTGGACAAGGTCCTCGTTGCACTTCCCCACTCGAGTCAGCGAGCCTCCTTTCCCATGAAGTGGGGAAGGAGGCTGGCATGGGGGGAGGATGGACTGGGTATGGGGGGAATTTTAGGAATTCTGTGCGCACGTCCAGAGAGTATGATAAACACCGGGGTATTCTACGCAGTTTGGACCCTTGGGGGTCCCCCGTAATCTTTAAATTCCCCCATGAATACACCAAAAACATTCGACATCCTCGTAGAAGCTGTCCACGGCCTCATCATCGTAGCTTAGTTAGCTGTTGCCGCTAGGCTTGTACTATCTCTAGCCTGTATGGCTTGTTTAGCTTGATTACAACTATTGTGACTCTTTTGTTGGTGCTCCAAATATTTCCCAAGGAATTCCAGAAATCCCAAGGAATTCTGCCAACATTTCTGCAAAGCCAAACAATGTTCCAGATTTTTGTAATGTCAGACTTTTAAGCAGACCGGTGGCACTCGTACTGAACTCAGAGGATCAATTGTTCGGCTTATGGGCTTTACGGTCGGCAACAGTTCTGCATGCAGTGCGAATCACATAACTCGTAACCCGCTGGAGTGCCGCTATAGTAATGGCAAATGAAAACGTATGCATCGTGTGTCCATTCACAAACATAAGTGCTAAATATATTTGGCGAAATCTATTTAGCACACGTTTTCGAATTGACACATTTCTCCTGGCTCATGGGCGCATCCTGAGGCTTCTTCTTCCTCCGTTCAGTTACTGGCAAAATTCTCTAGTCTTATAATAAGACACAGTCACGTAGGCCGAGTCGGGAATTTCGCCCGCCGCATTATAGTTGTGTTTCAATAGCATAAAAAACCCCCTTCAAAGACAAGGCCACTGCAAAGGGGTCCGGACGGGCGCAGTCGTGTGCGCCCGTCAAGGACTGCGCCCGTCCAGCACTGCGCCCATCCTGACCCCTTTGCAGTGGCCTTATATTTAAAGCGCGGTTTTTTCCGCTATTAAAACGCAGTACCAATTAGCCCAACAACATGCTGTACTAAGCTTTGTAGTCGTGGCATTGCTGCCACTTCTGTAACGGCACTCGTGTGGGTTAAGACCTGTCTGATTCGGACTGCATGCTTACCGTGAGCCACGTATGCAATGCTTGTCCCGAAGTTTTTTTTTCCAGGTGGAATTAGGGGTGAATCTCCTAAATCAGCATTATGGAAACTTCAATCTTAAATAGCGGGACTTTTTGGAGACCGTTTTGCTAATGGCCTTCGTCCATTCCCCACGACAAATAAAAGATAAAAAAACAGTTATGGCGTGCTCGACTATTCTCATAACGTACAAGCACACAAACTAGGAATATGAATAACACATAGTTCATCGGCAAAAACTGTGAGTTATCCTAAATGATTGCCTAATTTTGTATTCGGAAGGATTCTATCGCTAGAGTCGCTGCTTCTATTCAGAGCGGTTTAGCGCTGTCCAGAATGACGACAGGAAATTGTTTTCGGCAACTGCGCGCTCAACAACTACCATGTACTACAGCAGAATATTGTTTCAGTGGAAATCACTTTAACAGAACTGCCGTTTAATTAAGCGCGGCGGCATGATGGAGGGCTAGTTGCCAATTTAAAAAACTATCGCTCTGCTTCGCAACTGGGAGTCTTGTCTATGTCATCTTTGATTGATTGATTGATTGATTGATTGATTGATTGATTGATTGATTGATTGATTGATTGATTGATTGATTGATTGATTGATTGATTGATTGATTGATTGATTGATTGATTGATTTTTTTAGTTCCGGTTACCTTCTAGTTCCGAGTGTAACTATTAATCGCAATTGCAACATCCGTGCTCTAGAAAGACCAACTTCGTGAACACGCATACGTAGGCACGTATCCCAAGCAGAACACCGTTAGGAACTGCCATAGGCTAGCAATGACAAGTATGTCATTGGAAAGTTTGGGTGTAAAGTATACCTTGGAACTATGAGGAAAATTTTCCAAGCATGTGAATGAAGTAAAATGCATTTAGCCATTATATATACAGTATATACAGTATATACGGCGTCTCTAGAAACCAGAAGCAATGGTTTATAGTTTCAGGTTGCTTACACAACCGACAGTTAACAGTCCATGGTGCAAAGTACCCCTTAAAACGTAGACACGTTGTAATAGGAGGTGTTGGTGGGCGCCATTTAAAGAGGGACGTCTTTGCAGCTGGATTTATGCACGCACGCCTGACAGGTGTTAAAACAGTGCCACTCATAACCTATCTCCAAGCATAGTTAACAATACATTCGCACAAAGAAACTGCTTACAGCAGTTCATGGGTTATGTTCTCCCTGGAGGTATTAAACAAGTTTTTAGCGGGGAATGCACTACGAGAGAAATTAATGCAGCGGCGATTTCTTTTGGGAATCAACATGGAGCTCTTGACACCATTTGTTCTATGGGATCTAATAAAAATGACAAACGTGCGCACAAACGACGTTGAAGAACTAGCCATAAAAAATGGTCGGTCATATTTTAGAAAAGCAAGAAGTGATTTCATTACCAAAAATTTGGACAAGACCAGGTCCTCAACACTGTAAAGGAAGGAATATATTATTAGTTCTCATGTGCTCAGAGTGCGACATCCACACAAGCGCAGCGAATAACCAATCCAGAGATCGTACTGTGTTCCTGGAACAGTGAAGGACTTCTATGACGTGCGCAATCTCTGCAAAAATAAAACAGGAACAAGAAAACACACATAAATCCCTCTCTATCCAGGACTGCGTCTTGCGTTTATACTTGACTTTTAAGTATTGAAGTTCTTAACAGCCCTACGTAATCCCTCAGAAAAAATCTAGGTCCCGTACCTCAACGACCTAACCAAAGTCTCTACGGCTTTTTAACATCAACGGCCGCGACAGACAACTCACTTAACTGTCATGACAAACTGAAAACCCCGAAAACAGTTCCTTGAAGGCAAGGCTAGCACGGACCTCAATTAGTTTAGTTTTGTAATGGTACACAATTTTGTCATTCACTCGAAACCACGCCATCCCAGTACTAAAATCCGCATACCATTGTACGGCACTCTATACGTGTCTTTAACGTTTCAGTTGGAGCGCCGTAAGACGGCTTTCTATACACTGAGCGTTTTAGAAGGTCGTATAAAGATATCATTCACGCCCTAACTTCAGCGCCTAATGGTGTTGTACAGAGGATTTTCAGGTAACTAATTTTCAATCTAAAACGTTTGAATTCAGCTGTTACTTAACTACGGCTACTTCGGTAGTTATAATTATCGATGATCTATTTGAAGTGCAGGTTTTGATTATTACATTTTCACACTTCGTTGTGTGCTAATTTAAGAAAGGGGAGGTTTGCAACAATCAGATTTCTGTACATCTTGCTGTCCGTCTAGCTGAGGTTGAACAGGTGGCTGATACTTGTTTCACCATGTTCCTGAAAATAAAAAAAATGTCTCGGGATGAATAACTGCGGAAGAATGAAGTGTTGAGCGTGCACACAACGCACGTGATTTATCGATGACATAATGTGCCTTTTTCGCAGACGTGTACTACGATGAGGACGTGAAGAAGATCCGCGAGAGCGACGATTTCTGCCGCAAGATCATCACGCATGTGCGGCTCGACATGGACTTGGCGCACAAGGTCGCCGCCTACTCTCTCCGGTGGAGGCGCTACGTCAAGATTCAAGGTGCGGAGCCTGGTCGTGCATGGCATATGCATAATATACTGACACGCAGGCGGCCGTGCGAAACTTTATTAAGACAGAGATGCAGCCTTGCATCAATCCCCTTTGTTCTCTTTGTCGAGTCATGCAGAGATTTCCTTGATAAGCGAAAGCGTATAAGGCGGATTTCTACTGCCTTGTGACGATTAGGGGAAAAATCGTTTGCATGCTGTCGTCAGAACGTCTTAAAACTTTCCAAGAGAGAACAGGAATGAAACAGCTCTCCGGTGTTAATGGAAAAACCAGACCAGAATATATTTTATTCGGGGTATGGGTGGGGGGAGAGAGTACGAGTCGATGTTTCACCTAAGCATGAGTCGCGCCGTAGTGTACGGCTACAGGATAACTTAGGACCTCTTGTGGCTTCTTCACGTGCGCCTAAATCTCGATACAGAGGTGTTTTTTTTTTCGCTTCGAACATAAAAACGGCTGCCGTTGCCGTTACCCGCGTCCTTGAGCTCAGCAGGCCAGCGCCTTTGCAAGGACGAAGGGCCATTGGCTACTAGAAGAACGTCGTTAGAGATGCTATGTAAAGTGGATCTCTTTTAGAGAAGAAGTCTGCTAAGATGGCATCTCCGATACGACGCAGTGCACAAAACCTTGTGGTCTAAAGCGTGGCACACGTGTGTTATAGGAGGAAGCTGGCGTGACAAGAACGAGTGTCGGCTCTCAGCTGCTTCAAGGCTATACTTCGCACACTTCGTCCTAGATGCGCGCCGTTAGGACAAGTTCATGTAAACCTGAGAAGAGGAAAATAGAGGAAGGTTTACACGCACACAGCACAAAAAAAAACAATCCCAATACAAAACGTACTGTGCAATACTAATCCCCCAGATATTAATGTGAACCAGAAAATTTCTTTCTTTGGTCGCTTCTACACTAGCCACATGTTGATTTAATTTGTTTTTATTTCCGCGGAGATGAAGATAACCAAGCCTTCGAGATGAACGGACGTTCTTGCGGCGCGAATTTTCATTCTGTAGTGTTATTATGTGGTTGCAATAGCCCCTAACAGGTACCGCTTCTTGGCCAATTCCCCCATAAGGGATATGTGGCTTAATCCAACCTTGGCTGTTGGTAGTCCTCTTCGCATCCACCGGAAAAGTTAATAGCGAGCAGAATATGTTCCCTGAATCCAGTCAAAATGAAGTGATAAGTTACTGAAATTCTTGTTCTTTGGTCTACCATGCGATCTGTGCAAGCAAGGCCCTGATATTACACAACAATTCATAGAAGTAGGTTCCCATCCCCTTTTCAAAAACATACGTTCAGCGGCATTTTATTTCCTTCGGGTGGATTTCTTATAAAGCTCTCTGGGCTCAACGTAATAACGTACATTTCTGTGTGGGCTTTGTCCGAGCACCTTTGCAAGATTGTGGCATGCCACATTTTTCTGGAAAATCTTGGAATGCTTTTTATCTCGAAAGCAATCCAAGTTACCTATGACAATGTTGCAGCCTCTGTAATATTATTGTTTTTCTGCACTCGTCATTTCCACTCTGTCTCATTGCTTCACCTGTTGTTTTAATAAAGATTTGTTTCATTCATTCATTCCAGTTTCTTTCTTTTTTAGCAGCTAAGCTGTTTAGCAAATTGGAATGTTTCATGTCCGCAGTTAAAAACACGAAGAAATTGTCGAGGGCGCGAACGTGAGCGCGTGCAACGCTGGACAGTTAACAAAACCAAGAAAATTCCTTGCGCTCGTGTGTGTGTGCCTCACGCCGACCGCCCAGCGTCCCCAACGCACGTTCGTCAAGCCAAAAGCACCCACTTACGGAGATTGGCTAAAATTGGCCAAAAAAAAAAAACTCCACCGTTCGCCGTAATCGTGGCACCACTTTCTCGGAACGAGAAAGGCACATCATAGCGTACACCACTGCATGGTGATGTCCAACGATTATCACTTCCAAAAAAATGAAAAAAGCTCACACTTATAGCAACAATGATGGAGTAAAAGTCGCTGCGGCAGCGAAGGAGAAGCAAACCGGCTGTAGTCGTGGAATTTAACCCTCGTGATGGTCGGAAAGGTTGCGTACACCGTCGCTACCTTCAGTTTATGGGTTAGTGTGAGCGTTTTTTATTTTTTAAAGTTATTCTCCTTTGTTATATGTGCCAGTAAACCGTGTGTTAAGATATCTTTCTTGCCCTGGTGTATCCCCTTTGCGCATGTCAAAATCTTCGAAACTCTGCGCCATACTCTGAAAGTTGCACAGCAGAGCTATTCAGTTTAGGCCTTACGGCTATTGACAGAAGCTTAATAAAGATCTATCTATTGAAGGAACCCCGCCCTAGGAACAAGGAACCCTATCTATTGAATATTAATAAGGTTTTCTTTTGCAGATATAAAGGAAGAAGCCATACCGAAGGAGTTCTTCGAGCAGAACGCAATCTACCCTTACGGAAAGGATAAGCTGGGATGCCACGTCCGTAAGTATCAGCCTGAAACAGCCTTTTTGGGCTAGCAGTCATAATGTCCCCACTGTATCATGCGTCCAGCATTTCTGAACATAATATTACTTTAGGGACTAAATGTGCGAAAGTTTTTTAGTGTTACAAAAAAGTTTCCCCACAGTTACAATCGAATGAAAAGACTTGTTTTTTTGTTCCCCAACCATCAGCGCCTGAAGCTAATCTTAATCAAGTATTTCACCCACTGACTCACTTTTTTGGCATAATGTTTGAGAATTGGCACCGCGAGGTCGCGGAGCGATGACCTCCATCATCTCTAGCAATTTTTGACGACTGCCTGTTTAAACGGGCTGAGGTTTCGAAAAAGTTAACTTTATAAGGTAGTATTCGAAGTAAAGCCTGTTGCATGCGCAACATCCCCTTTACAAAACGGGTCTACTGGGTTCCTGATGGGAGCAACCAATGTCGAACTTGCTGAGTCTCAAGACATGTAACTTGACTTGTGAAAATACATGGCCCTTGCTCTGTGTCTGCCCATCCGGGCGCTTTCAGTGGTGTTACGTTGCAAGAACTATACCAAGGGCCTTGCCGACGCGCTCGAAGTCAAACGAGTGTTCCTGTTCTTCCTGGAGAAACTTTACAACGAATGCGGAGCCAAGAAGATCACCATGGTGTTCGACTGCAGCGGAGCTGGCCTGAGTAACATGGTGCGCAGTTTTCTGTCTCTGTACGGAGTCGTTCGTTATCTGTTACATAGAACCACAGTAATCGTGCATCCGCTGTATTTCCGTCTTCTGCATTGTTAAAAAAAATATCTTACGAACAAGTTTCCGCACGCTTTTATACGGATAAAAAAATTATAATAACTCCGCTAACGCTTGCCTTCTGGCTTAGCTATCACTGTTAAACTCCAGCATTGCTTATCAACGTTAACTGATACTATAAAATATCACCACGTATGGCCATAAATAGCTATTTGTAATTAATTGCTTCAATCGGTCAGTGCATCGTTTTTCGCAAATACTAAGCTTCGCGGAAAACTTTCGTTGTCTGTGCAACAAGATTTCGCGTTTCGAAAAGTGTACTGTAAATTACTTCCAGTCATGCCACCGGGATTGAGTGGTAAATACCTTTTGTTATGTTTTCATGACGTAAATTTGGTTTGTTTAATTCATTACTCATCATTCGTTGTTTTCTGGTTTCTTAGATGTTCAAAGTAAAGCGAGGAAAAGCAAAAGGCAAAGCAGAAGTATTGAATTCACGCTTATAATTTAGCTACAGGGTATCTCTATAAATGTCAGATAGATTAAATCGTTTACGCAATTGGCCATGAATATGAGTGCAAAAAAAAGAGGAGCAGGAAAGCTGTAAAGGGAACAGTTGGGAGTGGGGACACCCAGATTCATTTACCGCAAGTAGCCAAAATATGCATACAAAATTATAGCGTAGATACGAGCCCTTGATTTTTCAGTGGATACCTGGGAAACTGAGACGCCGTCACAAGCTTCGCAGGCATGTGCCCCACTAAAATCGTGTCTGTGCTGCATGCGCCTGCAACTCGAGGCGCGAGTAATAGCTCAGTGGAGAAGACTAGGATGAGGGGCCGCGTGAAAAATATTGGCAGTCCCCGCGTCCTCTGGAATGACCCACTGTCGCCCGATGCATGGGCGTAAATGGACAGAAATCGGCGCCATTACTTTCCCCAAACAGAGACTTGTATTATGTGACGATGCAACGCATGTACCGTTCATTGTTACATAGGAAAGTCATGCTCCGTCTACAACGAAGACTGATAAACGGCTAGGGCGCAGAGCTGAGCGCTATGGATGCCCTTATAGGTCTACTTTCAACACCTCACGGAAACCATTCAATTTCCTGAAAGCTTCCGAAGCGAGAGTAACCTGCAAGACAGTGATCTTTCGCACACATAGCATCGTCAGCAGCGCTTCTTCGCAGCTAAAGCCGCCATTGGCGCAAAATTCGTTCAGAGTAATATGTCACGGCAGCAGCAGCACAAGACTGAAAGCTGCGCCAATGCTGACCCTACGTGTTGCATTAAAAATGAAAGACAGCCTGTTGTGACACTGAGGAGGTAGTGTAACTTACGCAAAAACACAATGGCTTCTCCTGTTGTCTCCGGGTGTTGAGCTCGACCTTCCTGAGCTGCTCGGGAAGACAGTTTTCATTGTGCAACTTACGCAAAAACACAATGGCTTCTCCTGTTGTCTCCGGGTGTTGAGCTCGGCCTTCCTGAGCTGCTCGGGAACACAGTTTGAATCTGCGCGCACGACAATGGCGCGCCCTTGAACGTGGATAGACAGACGTCCGGCGACCTTCTTGAAGGCTACTCCCGACTCCGGATTAGGAAATATCGCACGGTTCGGCATGGGTAATTTTTCGCGCGGCAAACGGGGGCCAACGGAGTCGCAATTAACTGCGTGTCTTTTTCCCCCTTCCGTCTTACCTGGTGTCGCAATAAAGTAAGAACTGCGAGACAAGCCTTATCCTCACGAGGCGAGAGGTTAGCGAGTAATCTTTAAGGCATCGAGGACGGAATCAATCTTGTCGCGGTCAGAGAGGTTTTACGGCATCTTCTCATTACCTCTATGGCGTAACGGCCTAGAAAAAGAAGACTTGTGCGAACTGGTTTCGGTGTCTGGGCGCCATTGGGTAAATCGTGCATTCGGCTTGCATGTTTTGCCAAAAAATCTTCAAAAATTGAAACAACTATACTCGTGCTGTCATTCGGGATCGACTTCCAGCCCCTCCCCTCACAAAAAAGAACAATAGAGCAGCACATCTTCTTGGGCAAGTCGCTGTTGCCCATGGTATTAAGAAAGAGAACTTACTACAGGGTATTCAAAGAATAGATATGAATGTCAGGATGTGATAAGGGGAGAAATAAGCAGACATGAAAGGCTCGTTGAGGGTTAGCAGGAAAGTAAATATAAGGGGCTGTACCATGGCAGGGTGGAAATTTGTGAAGTAATTGCGCATTATTTCTTTCATCTTCATCAGGTGCAAATGAGGTAGGGCTAAATAAAATCCAACAAATGAACACATCACCTGCACGCGTCGTCTCTTTTTACGGCGAGGCACTGGGTATTACTTGTAGTACGTTGTTGTTTTTTCTAGCTCCATGCTCATAGGCGGACTCCAAATATGGTCTAATATTTCCTCATTTTGAAGAAGGTACCTTTGTTGTAACTTGCCCGCCACGGTGAATCAGTAGCTGAGGCATTCTACTGCTGAGGCCAAGGACGTAGGTTCGATTCCCGGCAACGTCGGCCACTTTTCAGATGGAGGCGAAAAGCGATACCGAGCGTATGTTGAGATATCGGCTCGCGTTAAAATGACCAGGTGGTCAAAATTAATCCGGAGCCCTCTACTACTGCGCTCCTCATAGACCAGGTATAGTTTCGGCACGTTAAACTCAACAATCAATAAAATATGTGTTGTGACTCGCAACGAACCATTGTTATTTATATTTGTTTTTGTTTCTGTTACTTTGCAGGACATAGACTTCACCAAGTTTATCTTCAACGTGTTCCTCAAGAGGTATCCGTTGGGCCTTGGTAAGTCGCCCCTTGTATGCTTGAACTTGGGAATATCCGGTGATCATATCGCGGGGCAGCGTAGATATCTGTCGATCGACTTAATGATGCCAATCACACCGCCTAGCTCCGAAACCCCGCTTCGAGGACACGCGGCGTGTTCACGGTCGCAGCGCAGATGAGCGCTGCGATAACCCGCCCGAAACCAGAATATGCAAAACAAGCGACTAGAGTTGCTCGGGCGTTACTCCACGACTTCGAAAAGGAGGCCCGGACCGGTTAGTGCACGCAAAGATGAAGGTCGGCCTCCGGTGCATAACACCTTGCAGCACGCGTAACAGGATCGCATCAGCTGAGTGCAGAAACAGAACTGAACACCGGGAAGGTGGCGGAATCAAATTTTTCTGCTGTGGTTGGGTCTTTTATCTCTAATGGAGGGGTAAAAAATTTCCCTCAAACCAACTGGGCCTGAGCAAAAAAAGACACGGCATGGGCATGGCTAAGAAATCAGTTTAGCATTTGTGAAAAATTACTCGCGCATGAAAGCACGGGATGGGATCGATACGCACACAGGAAAAGCGACAGCCATAGACGAATTCTTCACGGATTATGAAATAACAGAGCGCAGCCGCCAACCGCAAGGGGGTGACAAAAAAAAAAGAAAGTGGGGGGGGGGGGGGGGGGTAGAGAGGGACAGGGCGCTGCCGCTGGTGTACACAGCATAATCAATTTCCGTGTCACACTCGCAGTACGTGTTGGTTTAGATAAGCCATTTCTTCCATTGAAAGTCTCAACAAAGGTTTACTTACGCCCTCATTACCTGCACTGGAGACGCAGCATTTCCAGTGCAGATAATGAGGGCGTAGGTAAACCTTCGGTGAGCCTTTCAGTGAAAAAATGGCTTGTCTAAACGAACATGTAATGCGAGTGTGACCACGGAAATTTATTATGCGCTATCTCTCCACTCTTTCCCTCTTATTTTTTGTAACCCTCTTGTGGTTGGCGCTTGCGCTACGTTATTTCATGGGGAGAAAATGATTAGTTGATGCCTAGCGCTTGTCCTGAGTGCGCTAATAATGTTTCACAATTGTAAGCATCAAATCACCCTAATTGACGTTCTTACAGTTTAGCGTAGTGCTGGTATGTTGTATTATCGTTTATCCGAGCTTGGGTCTTTCCTGAATTAGGTCAGAATTCGGCAAACAGAAAGCAATAAGTTTGGATGGTTGTCTGTTCCTTTCGTAAACATTATGCTTGCCTCAGCGCTGTAATACCGGCACTACTCCATTGTTCCCGCGGGAACGGAGGTGTAATTAGAATTCGTGTCATATACGAAGTACCTTATTATTCACTACTTTTCCGGGTGCCAGTAAGCCCCGCCGAGAATATTTTTGAGCTGGTCTGAAATCTTTAATTACTTATAGACAGTGTTCAAACACAGACCAATGTCATTTTTGAAAACATTTAGTGTACCCCAAAGAATTATAACAACTCTGCACTGTGAATTCAGGTTTCATCTGTCAGATGTCATTTACGCGGTCGGCTAGATTGATAAGCCATACAACATTTTCATGTATTTCTTTCTCTTTAGGTTACGTCCTTGTCTACGACATGCCGTGGCTGTTCAACGGTGAGTATCACCTGCCGTCGGCTCAGCGGAAAAACTGTGACACCACCTTATTAGAGCCAAACACCAAATAGAAGGAAAAATATGCTAACCGCTGAAAAAGAAAGCAGCCAAGAAAACATGTCCTGATATTATGCTACAGTAACAGCCACAGCACCGTTTATGGAAAGTTTTTAACAACGATGATGAAACCTGTGATAACAGGATGAACGTACTCATAACTGGGACATCACGGTGGCGTTAAGATATTTCAAGCAACTCTAAAATCTGGACATATAAAGAGATAAGAACGAATGCCATCACAGGCGGAAATAACGGAGTTTTATAAAGTTTTGTAGAGCCAAAGTAGAGGGTTCGTTCGACCCACCTAAGGAGCATGGGCTCTGCATACCACTTCTCAACCTTACTTTATGCAAAATATGGTGAGAGACCCATTAATAAAAGCGCTTGAAGAGTTACAAGTTACAGCACATATTTATATATCCCAGTAATGTCTGTAAGGTAGTTGCATATTTAAAGAACTCCTAAAGAAAACATTTTCATTCACCACGAGTTAACGTCAACTACCTTTTTTGTAGTTGACGTCACCTACTCACCTACGGGGCAGAAACTTGGAAGCTCACTAAAAGGGGTCAACTTAAATTGAGGACGACTCGGTGAGCAATGGAACGGTAGCATTAAGGGACAAGAAGCGAGCGGAGTGGGTCAGGGAACAAACGCGTGTTAACGGCATATTGGCAGAAATTAAGGAGGAGAAATGGACGTGGGCAGGGCATGTAATGCGAAGGCAAGGTAGCCGTTGGTCATTAAGGGTAACGGAGTGGATCCCTAGAGAAGGCAAGCGTTGTAGGGGCGACAGGAGGTTAGATGGGCAGATGAGATCAAGAAGTTTGCGGGGATACATTGGTCGCGGTTAGAGCAGGGCCCGGATAATTGGAGATCTATGGGAGAGCCATTAGCCCTGCAATGTGCGTAGATTGGCTGATGATGACGACGACGACGGCGACGACGACGGTGATGATGATTATTATTATTATTATTACCTTTTTTTGCAACAAGCTAAAGATAAAACTTGGCGTAATGAGCAACGAATACGGTGACTTGTTCACTTAGATAAAGTTGAAAGAATCCCAAGGCATTTCAGGGTAAAAGAACTCTTTCAAGCGCATGATGGTCGGCGCAAACTTATCCTGTTTGCATGTCCTGCGCAGCCGCCTGGAAGATCATCAAGGGCTGGATGATGCCTGAGGCGGCGGCGCGAGTTAAGATGGTCGGCAAGACTGAAATGGTGGAGTATATCGATGCCAAGAACCTTCCAGTTCACATGGGTGGAACGGTGAGTGTTAAGTAAAACACATTTCTTGGTATAACTCTGTTCAAAATGGGGAAAAGCAATATTCGCTTTACACCTTATTGGCAATCTCCCCTCCCCAATTCCAAAGTGTACCTTATTTTAAGTCTTGCACTTAAGCGCGATGTAAATACGCTGATTTACTGCCCTGCAGCAGAAAAATCGGGTTTAGGAATCTTTTTATGTTACAAACAATGCTTTCACCAATGACCATGAAGTTTTCAATGTCATTGAAGCAGGAATGTCTAAGAACGACATATTATTGGCTGCTTATAAGTGTTCTTTCCCGGAAAGAACGATTGTTCTTTTCAGTGCGCCATCACAGAGTTACTTAGGGATACTGTTTGTTACGCATGCTGAGGATGCGCAGAAGATTAGAAGTGAGGAAGCACTATAGTAAATGCATGACGTGCATATACTTCCATTCCGTTCGTCTGTGAATACTGACAATCACTACGCATGGTAGAGAAACTTGCAAGTGCCGCAATTCTCGCTTTAGAATTAGAATCACACCTTGGAAAGCTAAGCATAGATGAGCAAAGGGAAAGAACAGGACAACAAACAGTTGTCATTGTTTAGAGAAAAAATAACAATAGTGGTATCATTGTGCGATGTTCCCGTGTGCTTGAGGTATCTACAAATGGACGGTGGAATGTCCGCGAGTAACTTCGGAACACAATGCAAGAAAAAGAGACAGGAAAACGCTACCAGAAACCGGTGCATGCTTTTTTTTTTCTCAAAACCTGCGTCATTTCGATGTTCAGTACCAGGCTGTTACCGCTGCTGACAAGGCTAAATAAAATCCGGAAACCAGTACAGAGCTCAGGGCTGATGTCTATTCGACAAAATGTCTAACACATTAGCCATTGGAGTGATGGTGATTGCGCATGCTCCAAAACAATTTCGGGGATGTGCTTCGTCGCAGCTTACACAAACTGCAGGTAAATGCGGCCAACGAAAAATATTTTGGTCCCTGCCTGCTATTAGAGCTTACAAGACATGAACTGTACTTGCATAGCGCAATTCCGCTGCACGAACCACAGTTTTGTAAGTCAAGGCGCATGTTATTCCTGGCATCTGTCCTGTTGACAGCAGTGGTTTGTCATTTAGGCGCATTGCGACTCGAGGAAGGGCGTTAAATTATGCATTTAGGAAGTGAATAACATACTGCATGGAAAATAGGACGCTCACTAAAATGTAATTGTTGCGTAGTAGTTTAATTTATCGCAATTGAACTATTCTAGATATGGTCGTCTTACATTGAGACATCATTAAACCGTAAGACATCGTGGATATTCTTTTTGTTTTTTATTCTTCAAGTGCCTTCAAACTGAAACGCGTGGTCACGGTTTTTAGTGTTTTTTCTATTGTTAAAGAAAAAACAAGCCAAATCGTTGGGATCTTTATTTTTCTTTGGTTTAGGCTTAATATATGGCATGACTCGAAGATGGTAACGCTCGCTTTCTTTTTATTACCGCAGGACACGTACGAATACAGCTACGTCCCTGGAAAACCCCTGGGAGAGCGCGCTTCTTGCTGAAAATGCCCCGGAGACACCTACTGGTTCGATAGCGAAAAAATCTGACTAAGAAACACACCGCCGAGGCCACACAAAGGGAAAACGTCCACCTCAGAGTGCTTCTTTTGTTTTTTTTGCGGGAGCTGATTTTAAATTGCCCGTATTTCGTCATAACGCCTTCAATTCGTCTCTGATCTCTTGCGTAACACAGATCAACGGTCTTGGGGCTGCGACTTCTCGAAACAAAACCTAGCTGTAGACGACGAAAGTCATTTTAAAAAGAACATTAAGCGACATTGTTTTTTATAGATTCCAGGCCTTTCGTATCTCAGGCATGATTCTCCATGTTTTAGAAAATAGCTGAGACGCCCTGAAAAAAATATATATATTTTTTATACTTTGCAGAAGTTGGCTTCATGGTATAATTTACGTAACATTCAAATCGAACATCCTCGTGTTCTTTCGCAACATCTTTTTTGTATATTTTGAGGTGTTCTCAACAATGTTAAGATTGCGGTGGAGCTTCGGGCAGCCATCTTTCCACTTTGGTCTTTGTTTTGTTTTTGTTTTCTTCATTTCTCCCTGCGAACATGATCTGCTTAGCGTCGCACTTAAAGTGCCCTTCTTCGCTCGCCGTGTGGGTTGTGTGAAATACCTTGCCCCAGAGCACTCAGCTGTGCAATGCTCAACGCTGTGATACCGAGTGCAAAGCTCCTTTAGGGAGTATAAGCATGTATACCATTCCGCGACTATGGGGCCGCAAGCGTGCGCTGACGCCTCCCCTGGGATTTTTTTTTCTTCAAAATATCCATGATTTAATCGGTGAAGATAGCCTAAACTTGACTGAAATTGCAAAAATGTCGTTATTTGCAAGTGTGAAATAAGGAAGGGGGTCCCTCAGCAGCTGACAATATGCATACCTCGATTTCCCAAACGTGTTGTGCGTGTAAGAGAATCGGGGACAGAACTCGGATACATCAAGTTAGTGTCAACAAAAATACACGGCACGCCGTCACATGCAATTTATGGGGAACAGGGTTGTAATAACGGTTGACATACTGCGCTATTTATCCTGCAGACAGTTGTGCTCTCACAGCGTTCACTCACTGCACAAATGGGAATTCTTTTTATATGCGTTTTACCAGCGCAATGGAATGTTGAAGCTGCTGAAACGTTCCCCACATATCCTTTGGCGAGCTCACGCCAAGCACCGGCGTGCTTGCGCACCCTAAAAAATCCAGATTGATTGTAAATGTGTACAGGACTTATAATTATGTTATTTTGGAGATAAATAAATATTGTTTTCTATGCGTTCTCTATGTTCATGTTTTCAGTTTATTTGTTTATGATTGAATGCCATTAATGCTCGTTGAAACATCACAGTGATGCATTGGAATTTATGAAGGCAGGAAATTAACACTGAAAGAACGAAAAGTGTAAGACATGTATTTATTTATTACAAATACATAGTGCACCAACATGGGGTTATCGTAGAGAGATTCGGAATTGAAAAAGTACCATGCAATGAAAAGAAATGACATTACGGTGAAACAACTGTTCACAGCGGAGGATGAATGGCAATTACATGCTGGAAAACAGTCATCAATGGCCGTCTGAAAATCATTTGCAGTAACCATGCCACTGGGGAGGGCATTCTACTTACCAATTGTGTTTGGGAAAAACGAATATTTAGACATTAATACGTGCCTAGTACAGTATTATTTCCCTTTGGTTATCCCGTCTAGCAGCGATGTAATCCAGCTCCTTTAAATATTTTTTTATTTATTCTTGTCTTATCCCTCAAAATGTTATGCAGAAATCTTAATCCTGACATTCCTCTCTACGTGCTGCCAATTTCTTCCATCCAAGCCCATCACTAATAGCTGTGCTTTTAACACTGAAATCGTACTTTGCCGTAGCGAAGCGCGCTGCGCGATTTTGGACACGCTACAACTTGTTTATATTGGTTTTAGTAAACGGAAACCAAGCCTGGCAAGCGTATTCAAGAACTGGCCCAATTTTAGTAATTTACAGCGTTTTCTTGAACTCCGAATTGGTGTGCTTGAAGTTTCTCTGAAAACACAGCAGGCGGGACGCGTTTGCCGCAGCTGTGTCTACGTGCAGAGACCGATTCAAAGCTGAAGAAAGAACGACACCAAGATATCTAACCTTACGACAGGATTGCAGAGCCGTTTCATTTAGGGTGTATGAGGTTGATAGCTTCTTTTTCTTATTTGTTAACTGTATGTGGGAGCACTCATTTGTATTAAATAACGTATTCTATCGATCCCACCAACTAACGACAGTGTCAAGGTCCGTCTTCAAAATTAGCGCGACGTTTACACACGTAACACGAAAATATAATACACAGTCATCCATTTACAGTCTAACGGTGTACTTCCTGATAGTCATTTATAGAGATAAGAAATAACAAAGGTTCGAGTACAGACCCCTGTGGTATACCCAATAACACTGCAACGGGGGAAGACGACACTCCATTGACAACAACGCGTTGTTCGTGCATATGTAGATAGTCTTTGATCCAGCCAAGTAAGGTCTTTGGAATTTCTAAATGAGGTAATTTTAACACAATTAGTCCGAGCAACAAAACGTCGAATGCCTTCTTTAAGTCTATAATACTGCATCTATCCATGTTCTGTTATTCATACCAAGTACGATGTAGAGGACAAATTCTGTAATTGCGTTGTGCGAAGTAATCCCGGAGCGAGAGCCGTGATGAGTAGAGGTGAAAAAAATCGCTCTTTAGAGATGTTTCGTGAGACCTGAATAAATTATATGCTCTCACGTTTTACAGCATACAGACGTTACTGTTAACGGCCGATAATTATCCACGTTGTCTCTACAACGTTCGTTATGAATCGGGGTTATGGGAGCCATTTTCCAATATCTTTTAGAGGGTGTGATATATGGCCTGGCATCAGCGATGTCATTACTACTCAAGCGAACCAGATCCTTCACATGATAAATAGGGTGTCCCGCAGCAAGTGTGGTTTAAAGGAACATGAAGGTCGCAAGGTGGTGGAAGCTCTCCTTATCTCACGGATCATGTACGGCCTTCCTTACTACTATCTGACAAAAACTCAGCACACAAAACTCGAAGTAATTCTCCACAACGCAACCCGTATCATAACAGGCACCCCAAGATTCATCCGAAATGGCCTATTATATGCCACAGGCGCGCTGAATACACTCAGTGAGAAGATTGACACGCACCAACTCGCCCAAACCCAAAGACTACAAACGTCGCCTCAAGGTCGTCTCATCCTCCTTGATCTGGGCCATAACATCTCGCAGCTCCAGCATATTCCACCAGAGCCGCCACCACGGTCATGTCCAGCCAACATAACCTTGAAGCCCATACCCAAAAATATGGGTCCAGACCAGCCAGGCCGCCGCGCTTACAGGGCAAACCGCTACAACAGCAAGACATTTTCCCCTGAAACTACGGTCATTTTCACCGACGCTGCGTACAACAAAGACACCAAAATCGGAACGATAGCTTTTCATAGCGACGTCCTCTCCGCAGTAGCCAAGTACGCCCCCGCACCGTCGTCGACATCTCTGGAGCTTCAGGCTATTTATTGTAAACGCCATAGAAGCACACCAAGATCAAACAAAACTGGTAATCATCACGGACAGCAAATCAGCGATTCGCAATCTACGGGAGAATCACATGTACCCCCACATGCGCTACACACTCGCCAGCATCACACGTAACCACCCCGAACTTCATACCACTGTGATATGGGTCCCTGGACACGCAGGTGTAAAGGAGAATGAGAAGGCCCATGCCTTAGCCCGAGCTGCTCTTTTTTATCCGGGCACCCCAATACCCTGGCCTCGCTTCTATGACCCAAAAGAGCACCGCCAAGAAATGCATCAGACTCGTAGAAAGTACTTACGGGAAGTCAGAGATCAGAGAACCACCTTCCCCTACCCCCGAAAATTCGCCCGCCCTGACGCTGTTCTCATTCGACGTGCACAAACCGGCACGCTAACAACACAACACATGCAACGCTACGTAGGCGGGCTTCCAGGCACACCAAAATGCTCACACTGCGACCAATACCCCAACAATGAACACACCCTCTGGACATGCCCAAACATACAAAGCACCCTGAGATCTTCCCTGCAACCAATTCCTGCCACGAAGCGCCCTACTTGCTGGGAGACATGGGTCACACCCCCTAAGGAGCTTGAAGAGCTCTATTGGACCACGCTGGTGCACCACGTTAAAAACACGCCAGGGCTATAGATAGCCAGGACTATAGTCCCTGCAACCTAACCAAGAAGCCGAGCAGTCCTTTGGACACAGGCTTCAAAATAAAGTTTATCTCTCTCTCTCTCTCTCCAATATCTTGGTAATACTGCATCCTGGAAGGATTTTTGAAATAGTATCACTAGAAAAGGCCAAACATGAGCTGAACAACGTTTCAATATTTGATTAGCGATGCTATCACGACCTTTAGCACAATTCGGGTTCAAGATACCTAGCAAGGTATGTACCCCTGGTTCGGTTACATCAATTTCTTCCATATTTGGCAGATGAGTGCAATATCGAGGAATTAAATCCGGCTGTTGCAGGTTAAATACGGGATGAGAGTCCGTACTAAAGCATTCAGCTTTACTTAACGGGCGGCTTAGAGCGAAGAAGACGAGAACGGTGGCAGACGAGACCAACTATGTACCAACTAGCCCCAACTAACCAAGTATATACGAACTAGACCAACAACACGTTTTACTCAGCTTTACCTTTATCATATTTCACCAAATTATTATCATGCATAATGGCTGGGACCCCACTGTTGTCTTTTTACTATACTTTTTATATATCGCCAAACTTCTTTTGGATTTGTTTTTATTTTGTCATCTAGGCCTGACAAGTACTCATGCTTCGCTTGCCCTAGTTCAGACCTTAGCTTAGCGTAGAGAGCAGGTTGGCCTGTTTTACGATACTTTTTGAATACATGAGGCTTTATTCTTATTGAATAATGGAGCTTAGAATTCATCTAGGGCTTCTTAAGTGCGCTTTTTTGTCGATAGCGCCCTAGACAGAATGGGCAGTTTTTTTTTTAGTGTCCACAATTACTTTGATCTTTGAGCGGTTACTTTGATCTAAGAATGTCGGAAAGAACAAAGCCTGTTTCATTGATTATGGCGTCTTAATTACCGCGGTCATACAAGAACACTCTTCGTGGACGCTTAATATTGCGCACGGTTTTTGCGCAAACAATGGATCCAACAACTTCATGATCGCTAATGCGTGGGGCAATCCTAACCGACTCAACTAAATCACTCTTGTTAGTGAACAGAAGATCTAACACATTACCGCCAGTAGCACCAAAACGCGTCGACAATTCAACAAATTGATGTAGTCCATACAGTTTAATTAGTAGAAAGCAGCGTGAAAGGCTTTTGGGTTGTTTTCTACCGCTGATCGTTCGTTCCACTCAACATCAGGGATATTGAAATCACCCCCTAAAATTACCTCTTGAGATGAAAACCCTGCAAAGGATCGATATAAACTGCAAAATGGTTCAATACCATTTGAACTAGGTGATCTGTATAATGAGTCTACTACAACACCATTTCCGAGTGAAACATTTAGCCTAGAACACAGCGATTTAGAAAAAATTATCTAAATTACCTAAGGTACACTACTGATTATGTCGTTAACTAAAATAAATACTCCTCCTCCCCGAGCATCTCTGTGCTTCAATAGGCTGCAAATCCCCCAGAAAAAAGTCCAGAACTAGATATCTCCGAGTTCAAATAACAATCAAGTCCAATCACAACGTCCGGTTGGAAAGTACTCAACAGCACAGAAATTGGGCAGACTTGTTTTCAAGAGTGCGGAAATTTGGCACCATTATTGTCAAATGTTTGGATGAGCTCTGATTAAATCGGGAAGCTCGAGAAGTAGCTGCAGATAGCGGCTATGGTTTGCCCTTTCGGGAGATGGTACTTGCTTCATTGCTCAGCTCGCTACCTTGCGGGAAGGCACTTGTTCCCTTGTCCGAATCGCATTCTCGACCAATGCGGCTAGTTCTATCCCAGATATACGTTTTCCCTTGTTTTATGGTTAGTTTATCGTACGTAAGTGTGAACTTGGCGTTTATTTCACGTGCGTACGCTTTTAGTTTGCTTCTGGACGTGCTTCTGGATGTCTGGTTTTTGGAAAATCTTCGCTTATCGAAAAATAAGTTGCCTTGAACTTCGCGGCAGCTGGTCGTATCAGCAGGCAGTATTAGCTGTTTAACAGCGCAAATAGAACAGTGATTTGTCTTAGCTTGCCTTCAACACACATTCCTCTCCTGCGGGATTTCTCGATTGAGGAGGAACTGACCTGCACAGTTAGTTTTTCTGCGCATAAAGAGGTAACGTTCGCCTCTGATTCATGCCTGGTTTCTTTATCAACGTCAGTTAAACTAGATAAAAGCCAGTTATTTCTACGTGACCGCTTTTCAAAATCTTCCTGTTTGCCTAACACGAAGCGCAGGGCATCGTTCAGCTGGCAGTTTTCAGCTCGAAATTGGTCGTTAAATACGCTAGTTTGAACGGAAGGTGCCTCGTTAAAACTCCCCAGCTTAGATGCCAGCCTATCCGGCATCGTGATGACGATGCCCAAAGTGTGGGGGGTGCTTAGATTCTAAAAACCTAAATTATCGGCCCCCCGCCACTTCTTATCGCGGCTTTATCTCGACGAGACTGGCACAAGAAAAAACGTTTTATTTGGTAGACATTCAAAAGAAAAACAGGTACGGACAATGAACCCACCGCTTACGTCCCATACACAGTCACCCTCACTACCATTCGAGACTACTGTGCAGCTTGGGCCACTGCTATCAGTATTAGAGCACTGCACGGGCCTGATTTTAAGGCCCGAGGCCAGCCCGAGCCCGCTTCGCGAAGCCCGAGCCCGACCCGGGCCGGTAACACCTAGCCCAAGCCCGGTCCGGGCCCGGGCATTCATAAGTGAGCCTGGCCCGAGCCCGGCCCGGGCCCGCCATCTCAAGCCCGGGCCCGGCCCGGCCCGGTAATTTATTTTTTGGCCTAGGGAGGGCCCGCGCGTGTGTGACCAGGCCCGGTCTTTGACGCTAAGGAAAGTTTGTTTATTATATTCCGGGCGATCAGACGGAGCATCTAGTCTGTACAAGCACGTCATGAACTAAAACGCAAAAAAATAAGGGTTTAAAAGTGCACATAGTTTAGCTTGCACCGTCTGCAGTTCACGCCACATCGGCGTAATAATAGCTCGTATTCTTACACGAGAGACATCATCACCTTTGATGACCAAACTCTTGGCAACTTCACGTGGTTGTCTCGGCCACAAGTTGGTATTGCTGACATTTTTCGATCCGCATTTGAACCAACGAGTATGTACGCGCGTTGAAGTACTTCACATGCAGTGATCGTTAAGCGGTGGTGTTTCTCAGGCATGCGTGTTTGATTCCCGGCCACGGCAGCCGCATTTTGATTGGTGCGACATCTAAAACACACGTGTACATACATAGACATAGGTGCACAGCTCCAGAATGTCTGAATTAGGTCCTTCCCCTCTTGGGCATTCCTTGTAATCGTATCTTTGGTATGATCTTGATGCTGTACAAGAAAATGTCATTAAAATTGCAGTATAGTGACCATCAGACCTATCAAAACACGTCTCTAAAATAATGCGTGCAACTAACAGCAAGAAGCGCGCAAAAATAAATAAGAATATTCATTTTGATGCTCTTTTCTACATTTCACGTCGGACCTATTAACGGCCGTGCCTATGAATTCAAGCCCGGGCCCGCGGCATTGAGCCCGGGCCCGGCCCGGGCCCACGAATAATCGACTTCGGGCGTCCCGGGCTTTCGGGCCGGCGCGGGCCCGTGCAGTGCTCTAAGTATCCCACAGCAGGTCGTCTCTAGTTCCATTGAAGTGGTTTGCAATTGAAAACGTAATAAATGACTTGGCCACAACGTCAACTTAATCCCGCTTCCACGCGTCTCTGAAGTCCACCTTGCTATGGTTGCTTATAAGAGGGTGCGCTTAGATTCGCGTGCAAACTTTTTTTTTTGTTTTTTTTTTTTTGTGGTAGTGGGTGAGGGTGCTTCAATCGCGGGGGAGGGAGTGCTTACAATCGCAAAAATACCGTATTTTTTTATTCTATGGCTTTTTGGTGAGTCATTAACGGCTGGAGCTCCTTCACTACGTGTATTGGCTGTCTACCAGTTTGGGTATCCGTGGCATTGTTTCGATAAGTTCCTGTCCAGTTTGTTAGCATCGGGCCGGGATTCTCTTCGAAACTTGAAGCTAACAGTTAACTTGCCTTGATCATACATCAATTCAATGTACGTAGTATACAACCTACGAGACAATTTTCAATGCTTGGTACCGATATTGAACGGATGTGCATGCCTTTATAACGGTAAAATTCAACAACCTGTGTAAACAGGAGCCGAAAGCGTAAGGTCCCAATGTCGGTACCGAAACTCGTCAGAGCTCGGCAAACAAGTCACATGACCATCCCGAAAAAAAACCCCGAATGCTCATAAGGGCTGCATTAGGTTAAATGCAAATTCATTCCGGCTTTACCAGCCTCGTTGTTTGTACCATGTACCACCTAGATACTTTCATGGACGATGTTCCGGAGGCGGAGGAACCATCAGCAATGCGTGGGGCCACAGCCGAAAGTAGCGGCTGCAAATTAAGCAAATGGTTACTTAGAGGGGCCATGCAGAAGAAACAAATGTTTTGTTCATTCGAAAAATTGCCTCGTTAGAATCACACTGACACCACTTTTAACGGAAACTTCGCTCAAATGAGCTTAATAATTAGGAAAAAAAGGAATGGCCATGCGACCCACTCGCTCATTTCCCGCCACAGAACCTATGATGTCATATGCCCAGCTGGGCGATTGGCTGAGGCCGGCAAAAGCAAAGGCAAATTAGGCAGGGCTTACAAACTTGACGAAAAACTTGCTTGCGCTTAAATTTAGGGCACATTATTTTACAGGAGTAAAAATGTTGAGTAAACAATGAAAGTTACGAAAATACACGTAAACATAGAAGTACCGATGCGCACTGATGTTGGTACTGGACGCACTACTCTTGTTTTAGCTGCACAGCAGCCCGCCGCTTTGGAGTTGTCTTACACGACACTGTCCGATTGGCGTAAGCGACGTTGTCTTACGGGACCCTATTTGTTGAGCATACCCCACGTTTCACGAAATGATTACTTCCTACCATAACAAAAACAAGGCAGGTGCCAATCCGGCAAAAGCAAAGCAACGGCGGCAACCTGTCTGCGTCTCCGTATGGTAGCGCCATCTATGAGGACTGACGCTGAGTAAGGCTTCAGAGCCTAATGACGCACTGGAAGTTCGTTTGAATACCCGCTCTTGTGACTTCCTGGCAGACGTCACGGAAACACAGGAATTGGCGGGAGAGTCAAAACTTTAACCTAAATTGAATAATTTCTCAGTGAATACGGCATCGTCTGCTGCCGGGCAAGCGCTGGGGCAGTATAAAACACGAAATCTTTCGAATAAAACAAACTTGTATTTTTCTGCATGTGGCCCCTTTAAGGCCGGAATTGATTTAGTAATTATGCATTACTTTTAAAGTTTATTCATGGTAGTATTTGAAAACAAACTCCCCATGCACAAAACTATGCAGAAACGAGTCAAACGGGACATTAATATGACAAGAAATTAAAGATAAACCGACTATAAAAATTTCAAATTCGCCGCGCCCACTTTTAAACGACAACGTAACAAGCTAGGCGGCAGCTAATACGCACATGTGAGAGAGACATAAAAAAAGCGCACACGAATCGCAACCACATACCTTAGATGCAGCACATCACAATGTGGTTCGTATAGCCTAAGGAACAAACATAAAGCTCAATATGATATTAAAAAGGCTTATAGTTGCCAGTAGGAAGCTCTTTACTCAGCTGTTCGAGAGCGGCTGGGCGAAGACAATTGCAGAGCACCACCGCTTCATTGCAGCAACATATATATATATATATATATATATATATGTATATATATATATATATATATATATATATATATATATATATATATATATATATATATATATATATATATATATATATATATATATATATATATATATATATCTGCTTGCTTATTGTTCTTGCAGGTTTTTTCCTCTGTAGGGTAAAAAAATACATTATCCTACTTATGGCCACTGCAGGACGAGGCCTCTCCCGACACGGGAGTCAGATTTCGCCTTGGTGAGAAACACTAAAGTTTCCAAATTCACGGACACCTGCAACTGCACAAACCCATTTAAATCATATGCTATTACTGAGGAGGGCGCATGCATGCAGGCAGTTCTGACATGACTAAGTAACGAATTTCTTTATTTACCTTCTTTTTCTTCAACGAGCTTCCTTGCCTGCCAGATTGGGTTTAAGTATTTCGACACTAGATTACAAGTGTACAATCACAATTAAAGCGCAATGCATATTCGCAATAATTTTATCATCATCATCATTATCATCAGAAGCAGCAGCAGAAGCAGCAGCCTATCTACGCCCACTGCAGGGCAAAGGCCTCTTCCATGGATCTCCTATTATTCCGGTCCTGTGCTAACTGCGACCATTTTATTCCCGCAAACTTCTTGATTTCATCTGCCGATATAAATTTCTGCCGCCCCTTGCCACGCTTGCCTTCTACACGGATCCACTCTGTTACCCTTAATGACCAACGGTTATCTTGTCTTCGCATTAGTACGTGTCCTGCCCACATCCATTTCTTCTTAATTTCTACTGATATGTCCCTAACACCCGTTTGTTCCCTGACCCACTCGGCTCTCTTCTTGTCCCTTAATGCTACACCTATCATCTTCCGTTCCATTGCTCGCTGAGTCGTCCTTAATTTAAGTTGAACCCTCTTAGTGACCCTCCAAGTTTCTGCCCCGTAGGTGAGTACCGGTAAGATGCAGCTGTCATACACTTTCTTCTTCAGGGACAATGGTAGGCTGCCATTCACTATCTGAGAATGCGCCATACACCTCCCTTAAGTACGCCAATTAATGCAATAACTTAAGTTAAGACAAGTACTGAGCGCAAATTGTGCACTTTTTGTGAACTCTTTGTAAACGCATGCTCTTGGGTTAAGTGTAGTGTACTACGCACTTCTCCCACCGAAAATGGGTCCCACATTCCGGGGCTGGATTTATGGCCATCCCAGTGAGTCCTCATTTCAAATATTGAAAAAAATAATATCCATGTCGTTTTACGTTGTACAGCTTTATGTCAAAATGTCAAAGAAAAGGTAAGAAAAGAAAATAAAAGGAAAGGAGTTCAGTTCACGGCGACGCCCCCTTTCTCAACGTCAACGTCAGTCAGAGTCAAGAACAGGCTCGGAGACAGTGCGGTAAGGCTTAGCATCGCCCCCCCCCCCTCCCCCTCCCTTCCGTCCCATGACTTCCTACAGGTGTGAGCGCAATGTTCCAGAAGCAAAAGCTTCGTGTTCGAAGACTCGCTACACCCGAAAGGGTTCCTAGTGGTTGCTTGTGCGAATGGTCTGCCGAGTCTTCCTTGAAGAAGAGAGATCTCGCTGACTGGCATTAAGATACCCAATGCATATTGTATTTCTCTTCATGCTGTATCCGAGTGCAATTTATTGTGCGTGGTGAAAATTTCGTCACGTGGTCTATACACCGTGCTAAAATGCGATAGGAGGTCTCAGAAACTTTGGTAAAGGGTTTGAACAATTGCATGAGCTTGCGAAACAATGTCGCTATAAGCATATCCTTGTGAGACACACCGACTGCCACATCTGCCCATATTTTGAGAATCGTGGTTTCGGCAGTACTTTCAGTGCAAAGACAACAGCAGGCCTTTAAGTGAAGGAAACCCTATCTGATGTAAATAAAAGTAGGCCTCATAGTGCAACAGTAACTTTTGATGTGCCAAAGAACTAGTATTAGAAAAACAGATGGAAATTTATCCTGATTATGAGCTTTAACGCGCCGACACTACACATGCGATGAGGCGCGCCGTAGTGGAGGGCTCCGGATTAATTTTGACCACCTGGGTATCTTTAACATGCACCGAAATCTCGAACACACCAGTTGTTTCGCTTTTTGCCTCCATTAGAAAAGCGGCCGCCGCGGCCGGGAATCGAACCCGCGTCCTTGGGCTTAGCAGCACAACGCCTTAGCCACTAAGCAAGAGAGAGAGAGACAAAAACATCTTTATTTGCCCTTCTATAAAGGCTTCTGCGTTGCTCGGGGAAGGAGCTGCTCTTACCAGTCGCCCCCAAGAACTGCCTCAATGTGTTGGAGGAGGGCCTCCCAGTGCTCCTCTTCTGTCAGTCGTAATGAGGAGGTGGTCAATTGTCGCAGTGCGGGTGAGTACCGGCCGGCGCTTTTCGTGCGCTTGGGGAGAGCGAGTTTGAGTTGTTTTGGGGATCCTCTGGGTGGTCAAGCCACTCCGCCCAAGTGCCAGGAGTAGGAGAAAGGGAGTCTGTGCATATGTTTCTTGTCTGTATAATCTCTAAGCTGCAGCCACTAAGCCACCTCGGCGGGCCACGGATGTAAATTTCTCCATGACTAACCAAAAATTAATTTTCAAACATGTCACTGGTTTATACAGGTAATTTTATGAAATAATACGTCATCCTATTGCAACGCGTCGAAGACGATAAGTTCCCCTAGTCAACTCTTGGATCACGTTGCGTAATCTCGATATTGGAGCGCTTAGTAATTCATCCACTTCATTTTTAAATTATGGGTGTTGTGATCTATGCGGAAATTGGATATTGTCTTGCGAAAGGTGCAAGCAGAAAGCGGCAGTGTTTTTTTTTTTTTTTTGATCGCATTCCTTTTTCTTGCGGAGGATATTCACGCACGTGCCGAATTACCTTTGCAGGGAGCAAGAGCTGCGCGTCCGTTTTCCACTTGTCGCCATTGCCGCTAGAACAATCTAACGAAATCAAAAATTGTCTCTCGCATATTAAAAAGTCGTCCTTTCCCTTCCTCTGCGCCTGCTTGCTATGTGTCCTTGGCGTTGGGGAATTTATGTGCCTTTAATGGGGACGTTCGAGGAAACCGTCGTGCTTTCTGTGCGTTTTGTGATTCGTCGCTACTAAGACACCGAATTCTTTTGCCGAAATAGCAGAGGCTACTCCAGATAGCGCATTCCAAGGTTGCATGTGCTGCTTCTTGCCGGGCCTTCTTTATTGCGCTGGGGATCACTCTTTGGCCCACATGCTGAAGGATGCTAATGCGGACGATATTCACCACAGCAGATCTTTCATTGAATGTTTAGAAGCGTTGGCGATATAAAATGGAGCTCTGTAGCGTGCTACTGTGTGAAGGTTGCTGAGAGTTCAGATCGTTCTGTTCTAGGGGGAGCGTAATGCTACAATGCCGTGGAAAATGCTAAAAATGCGTACATCCTACAATCAAACATGAAGCAACACCAACAAGTCATTCAAAAATTGCGCCCACCTCCCTGCGAGGGGAACCCTGTGTAGATGCGACGCATCCTGGGGTTCACTTGGTGTTTCCGTTGGATTGATTCTGAAATCGCGTGAAACGTGTCGGGAACGCGTATGATTATGTTTTATGATTATTATTATGTTTTATTGGCCAATCTTGGTCAATCTCTCTAAGTGGTATGCTTGGGGCTTCGCTGTCGCAACGACCTTTACTCCATCATTGTTGCTGTAAATGGGAGCTTCTTTTCTTTTATTGCAAGTGTTAATCATTGCCCCATCATGCGTTGTATCAGTAGCTTCTTGACGTAGTTTGAATGAGTCACGGATATAAGGCGCGTTCGTAGCATTTGATTCTGTCTCGGTTTTGTGGCGCAGTGGGAAGAGCACCATGTACCTCGCGTTCCGCCCACAGGGGCGGAACGCGAGGTACATGGTGCAGTGTAGGGGAGGGGTGCGGACGACGCCGTATGGAGGGACAAGGTGAGTGAATGAGTTGCGTCGCATCTAAAACTCACCAGCAGCGCCATTATTCCTGAGACCGAAGTCCTTATAGCTAACCCTAAACCCAATAGGGAGCAGATCAGGCCATTGAGTGCGCTTGAAGTGGAATGGTCTAAAGCGAATTTAGGCGACTGGGTGGCGCATTTAAACGGGGTGCTCCTGCAACACACCACCAGTTTACGGTTCCCGAACGAACCCCTAGACATTGACCTTCACCTCTTCCATTTCTGGGAAGCCGGTATATGAATGAAGAAGAAGATGAAAGAGAAAAATACCATGGAAAATTGATAGGCAACTGCGTTACGTACGTGAAACGTTTATATTCGCAGCGCTGTTCGCTTAACACTTTTCCCGACCTTTGTTGCGCCAAAATAACGACAATTCTTATGATTTCCGACGATAATTATCGATTTTCTCGATTTCCAGCGTTTCGGCATGCCTGTCGTTGAGATCACTGACAAATAAGCGTAGAGGATATAATCCAATCAGCGTCGATGGTTTCGAGGTCCTTGGCCGACGGTACGCACGCGACATGCGGAAATAGGACAAGTAGCCTGAGGACGTTTTAAGGTAATTGGTAGACGGCACGCACGGCGGACACCGCACGCGTAAGTAGAGTAAGCAGCGTAAGGCGTCAAGCTCGAGAATTCTTGGGTATTCCTACGCGACCGTGTAATGCGTCGTAGAGCGAAAGCTCAAGCCCTTGTTCAGTTCCCAGAAGCTTTTGCCAAACGTGGATGCAATGCCACGTACGTGCTAGCGGCATCCCTTCGGCGAGGCACACACACCGACACCACAGTACACCTTGACTCACCCAAGCGCATTAATTGTGACCACAACCGATCGAATTCGGGGTGAGCCAATGCCGTACCAAGCCTCTTGTACCAACAAGGCACAGTGTTCAACTGGCTGCTTGAGCAGCTATAGTTGCCAAATAACTCGAAACCCCAAGTTGCAACTATTATGCGCGACTCAAGTTGTAGCGACGACCATCAAATTGAGGCACACGTCGCTCTGGTGGAAATCCTATCGGCATAGCACCAGCTCAGGCGTGACACTACCCATCGCGAAGACGAAATAAAAAAATGACTCGGTACGCTCACACACCATGACTCCCTTCCTCTAAACACACAGAATACAGGCATCAGTACGGCATCGTGAGCATCAACTTCAACATCAATTCCATCATCTCTGTCACAGTCACCATATTAATTTGGCGTAACAAGTTAGGCATCTTAGCCCGGCTAACATCAACATAATTTATTAAAGATCTCTCTCTCTCTCTCTCTCTCTCTCTCTCTCTCTCTCTCTCTCTCTCTCTCTCTCTCTCTCTCTCTCTCTCTCTCTCTCTCTCTCTCTCTCTCTCTCTCTCTCTCTCTCTCTCTCTCTCTCTCTCTCTCTCCATGTGCTCTGAAGACATTCCAAACCCGGGAAGAAGCTGAGCTTTGAACATCTCCCAATCTCTCTCACTATCTCCCAACGTGTCGTTATCCGTCAACACTGTCAGCTGTGGCACCAGAAGTCGGGGGCACAGGTCTCGTGCTTGGCAGTGCGGGAAGAAACGAAACAGGAGCGGCCACAAAGGAAATTGTGGGTGTGGGTTTTTACGATTGGCGAGAAACTTTGTACATTCCATCCATAACGCAGTGTCAGTGCATTTCCTTTTGCATAACCGTCGGGAAAAACATACATTAACTTGCGATTTTCTCTCTTTTTACCGCCTCTTCTATTCAGAAATGTTATAGTTCAGTACGCTCGAAGTCCTAACCAGTGGCTTGCTCTTGGAGTTCAACTTTTGTTTTTTTTTTAAATAAGTAAACTCATAAAGCGCAGTTTCGTTAAGAAAATTTAGCTTGATGTTGGCGAACTCCGAGGCAAACTGGGATCTCTGCGACCGCAGTTAGGCTATTTTAAGCTGCATGCCGGCAGCAGTTCCTCTTCTACGTGGCTGTATCCCAAAAACTAGGCGCACACTCGTTATAACTTGGCTAGAGTGCAGTTATTGTGAGTTGCCATCATAGAAAGATGAAGGGAATTAACATTTTTTCATTGCCGCATGCATGGGGCCACCCGCATGCGTAGGGCACCATACCATGCTTGTTGTTGTACTGCGGGATTACCGCTCGCTTCTTGGAGTACCGCAGCGTTTGGTGACTTGTGTGCGTCATGACGCGTAAAGGGAAATTTTATGACTGCATTTCTCAGGTTATACGACGCCGGTAGAGCGGCTTTTTTTTTTTTTTTTGTAAGTCACACCCCTGAAACTTTGTAGACAGCAATCGGGTAAGCTAGCTTAACATCGCGTTTTAAGCAGTGCAGTCTGAGTACAGCAAAAACAAGGAGAGCTTGGTATAAAGATTATTCCCAAGATTTAAAATCAAATTAGTAGTAAAATTTCAAGGTCCCCCTAACGATCAGCACGAACTTCGCCAAGGTTCCAGGCAACGAGGGTGATCCGGTCGAGTAGCTTAAATATATAGAGTTATGCAGACACGAGGTCTGCAGGTGGCACCGGGAATCTTCCGACTGCCTCAAGAGGCGAAGAGAGAGAGTTGAAAGGTCCCTTGTTTGTTCCAAGCGGCGAAACGACAGGCTTGCGAGGGTGTGGCAAAACCTCACTTCCGTACAGGAGTTATCTTACGGCTCTACAATACAAAGTTTATAAAAATTGGGGAACTCTCAACAAAACTGTCTGGCCGAGCCGAGGGTGCACAGCGTCTAAGTAGACGAGGACCGAACGAAGTGTCGGATCTTTCTAGCAATACCTGTTTGGCCGAGCCGACGGTGCATAGCAACCTAAAACACAAGAATCCAGCCCTGGGGCTTCGAGGTTACACATTTTGTGCAGTCAAAGGCATTGCTCCAATCAACGCAGACATTTCCGTGATTGGTTACATTTTAAAATACGTCTCCGCACTGTGCGAACACTTCTCCTGTAAGTTTTGGGCGTTAAGAAATCTCTAAAAAAGGAGGGGCAAAAATAATCACCAATTTTAAAAGAAAGGTGTTAAGCGCCGCGATGGGTTTCAAAAGCCACTCACACCGCTGACACTGCGGGCATGGTGTCACCAAGGCTCCTGGGCGCTTGACCGCTAATTGACCAAATAGAGCAGACGTCGGCAAGTAGCAGAAGCTGCCCTTTGACCCAACAACGCGCCTATTCATGCCGCAGGGTCGAATCGCAAGCGACAAGCGGGCGACAAGCGGGAAGCACTTCACGACGGGGCAAACATTGGTAGCTCCTTGAGCATGCACGCATTGGCTTTATTCCGTGTGCCCTCCCGAAGATTTTTTTTTGTTTGGAAATATTGGAGCCAGCCGGGAGCGACAAAGGTACAGAAACGAAGATCTCTGAATTGAACATCACCCCCCCCCCCCCCCCCCCCCCCGCTGCAGCGGTTGTGACGCGGTAATCAAAGCAGTCACCCCGGCGGGCACGTCCAAAGTGGTTGCTGCGGCGATGACGTCGGGAACACGACATCTGCTCGTCCTACACTAGGACGAAATAAAAAAAAAACGATAAGCGAGAACTCTACAGTGATTATACGTATAGGTAACACCTAAAAGAACGAAGAACGCGAAGAGGCGCACCCGAATAAAACGTTTCTCTACAATGAATTGGCGGAAGCTCAGACGGTGGGAAAACCGACCCACAACTGCAAGCAAGTATACGGCATTTTATGTCTTTATAAAACGTTCCTTATCGTTACGGACGGGCGTGAAAAACGATATCGCCGAGAGAGTCTATTCTCCAAGTGCGAGTCGAACATCCCTCTCAGCGTTCAGAGTGCAAGAACCAATGTCAGTTTCTTGCCTCTGTTTGCTACCGAAGGGAGTAAAGGCTCTTTCCGCTTGAATGCTGCTTCCGCGTTGTGAACCTGGGCGCAACTAACCAGCTAAAGGAACATCAAAGCGCACGCCCGCAAAAAAAAAACATGACTGTCCAGTCAAGGAATGGCCACTTCGTGTGTGTTGGACTTCCGCAGATCAGGCGTTCAGTCAGCGCAAAACGGTGAAGTACAACATGCGTCGGGGGGCGTGAGCCCCTTGTATCGCGGAAAGATGGAGAGAGTAGGGGGGAGTGTGCTAGTGCTGGGGCGAACGAGGGGAAGGGGGGGGGGGCAGTGCCCTTTTGCACCCCCCTGCCGACGCCCATGCCATGCGCGCAGACCCAGCCGTCACGCGACCTAAGACGCGCCGCATGCGCTCGCATGGCTGACCATGCAATTTTATCAAGAAGCTTTATTAACGAGTTTTAGCTGACCGCTTCTCACGGTCCGCTCCACTCCGATAGCAAGCGGTAGCGCCATTGCGCATGCGTGGCGCGCTTGGCCGCGAACGGCATTGGCTCCGGTTGCGCTGACCGTGCCGCCAATGCCGGAGCGGACCGTCGAAACCGGTTAGCTAAAACTCTCTATTATTTTTTACTTTTGAGATGGCGGTGACATTCGAATTGGGTAAAAAGGTAGGATTTGTAATGGCACACTATTGGTATCTGGCGAAGAGCCAGATCTCCGGCTTTAGAAATCCCCAATTCACCTTTAACGGCCGCATGTCGGCCATTTTATGTCGGGCTTGCTGGGAATCACGGTTCTCAACGATTAACGGAACCCTACCCCCGGCGCCATGCTGCCCTAGTTTATAGGGGGTTTCCCTCAGGGCCAGTCCCGTCTCTGGCCCTGTGTTCGATAGGCACGGCACCCTCCCACCACTACGGGACGTTTCGCTGCTGTGTATTTTCAGAGAAAAAACTACTTCGAATAGCTCGTTCAGCTGCTCAAACAGACTTCTGCGAAAAAACCCCTTCACTTCATGCCGGCTGCAGCTCATTGTGTATGTGACGCGATTCGCCACGCGTCGCCTTACTCCGCCACGACTTGGCTTTGTACCGCCCTTTATCACAACGCAGTCAATAGACTACATGGAGGACTGCTACTGATTTGATTGATTGATTGTGGGGTTTAACGCGCCGACGCAACGCAGGCGATGAGGCGCGCCGTAGTGGAGGGCTCCGGATTAATTTTGACCACCTGGGGATCTTTATCGTGCGCCGAAATCTCGTACACACGGGCGTCTTTGCTTTTCGCCTCCATCAGAAAAGCGGCCGCCGCGGCCGGGAATTGAACCCGCGACCTCGTGCTCATCAGCACAACGCCTTAGCCACTGAGCCACCGCGGCGGGTGGAGGACTGCTACTGACGAGCAGTATGCAGCCGTAACCGTAGCGGCTTAGAAGCATGACTCGCTCTTCTGCATTTCTTCTTTTCGTGGTCCATCAGCAGCATGCGCACTGCGGCAAAACCAACTTCCTCGCGACGGCTCTGTAGCCCTCACGTTGATGTAGATATCTTCGCAAAAATTATAGTGCGATTGGCCGTTATGACAACTCTGTTATTACGCCACGCTTCATTCATTGGTCGTAATCAGGTTGTTTACCGAAAAGTTGTAAGCATTGCGGAATTCCCATCCGCTTTCGATAAATGGGCGTCAACAGAAAACGGCTGTAGGTCGCGTTTAATGGTAGCTATCCTGAAAGAAAGTATGTGACGCTGAACAGTGCGAACGACTACAGAACCGTGGGAAGGTTTGTAGTTGTCGCACCAGGCATCACGGATGACTCTCATTTGCAGATTTGATACAAATAGCATAAAATCACCGCTCAAAGGGCATTCCAGCCGCATAGGTATTTAACTGTGGAACGGAAAATGTCATGTTTCCCTGCTTTAATAAAACTCTGGTCCTTCGAAGCTTTGTTAAAATAAATCATTCAAAGAATGATAAATTGCGAATGAGGAACAGGCATGCATTGTTTTTGTAGTTGTTGTGACTACGCGTCGATCAATGCTCCCGCAAAGACATTGTAGCCATATTTTGCAATTCAAAGCTCATTTTTCTTTTATTGTGCAATATCATTATTATTAACAGCGTCGCCGTCTAACCATTTCAGTAGGGCAGAGTGTAAATTATCCTTTATGCGAAAGCCTTAAGTGACCTATTCTGCGAAGAAACGTCGTTGCCGTTGTTGTTGTTGTTGTTGTTGTTGTTGCTGTTGTTGTTGTTGGTGGTGGTGGGGGTGGTGGTGGTGGTGGTGGTGCTGTTGCCAGTGAAGAAAGTGTATTGCGCTCCAAGTCAACGTAGAACATACATATGAGCTGAATACATGATGAAGATGAAAGCTACGCACAGAGAGCAACTTTGTACATTTGGTTTACAACGGGGGAAAGAGCGTACAACTAATAAGCTGGGGATTACCAGTCAGGGCGGGAATCATTTTAGTCGAAGACGTCTTTAAGATTAATATCATTTGGCAAAAGTGTGATCTTGAAGAAGCCATAGGCTCAACGTGCCTATCCATTCTTCGCGCTTTCCATTAACTATGCAAAGCGATTAGGGAAAAACAATCATATTGCGCACCACTCTCTCCGGATGATACAAGATACCTTACAGTATGTGGTGTCAATTCAAAGTCCTTCTTAGGAATTTTCGGAGCACATCTCAAAACAGTACGATTTCCTCACAATTTATGAAGCAGCGCTCAATCGTTTCCGGTGCATCGCACAAGTGGCAGTTCACCGAAGACACAAAAATGCCCGATTGTGCAGCCGAGTCATACCAGCAAAGTTTCTGTATGCAGTTTGTAGAAGAACGTTTTTGTCGAGGAACAAAGCGGCATTTTGCAGACACGTAAGAGCACATCTTGTCCAGGTTAGTCAGAATAAACGGTTCAATACAGCGGTGCTGTGATTTTACCAGCACTGTGCTACATCCGCACCTTGGCAACGTAGAACAAGGGTTGTTGTCGTTGTCCCTTTTGCATTGGCTCTAAAGACTTGGGAGGTTGTTGGCCAGGAATCGCGATCTTTGAGGGGCAATGTGCCCGCTTCGACGAATCCACAAATCTATGTGTTGGAAACGTAAGTATTGTAGAAAAATATTGTAGACAGTGGTTGAACGCGAAGCTTTCTCGTGACGGATTCTTTAGTTTTCGTGCAGGTTTGGACCGAGTTTCGACCATGTCGAAATGGAGTAATCGGATGGGCGCCGCCTTCATAACGCGAAGGATTCAGATTCGATTCCAGCCACTGAAGCATTTTTCCTTTCACTTCACCCACTATCATTCACCATCATCGTCAGAGAAAGTTGGCTTTCTGCAGGGAGTTTTCGCGTCACAGGTGCCATCGAGAACATTAAAGCTTCGCTTTAATAGTGAGTGCCCTGTGACACCTGAATAAGATTGCACGTGACTAGGACACGTGCGCACCAGCCACGCCAAACCCTGATTCCAGGAAAGCTGTGGCGCGTGCTAGTCTGCTTACTGACGCAATTGGCTCCTGAAGACGAAGAAATAAAAGCGAAGAAATAAGACCCGTACGCGGTTGAGCAAAATAGAAGCCGGTTAAAGTACTTGGCGCCAAACCACAAAAAAAAGGAGAAGAAAGAGATGCAGCGGCAAAGGTGTTAATAAGTATCACCAGGTATTCGCCCTCAAAGCACGTAAACAGAACGCCTCGAGCAATTTTTCACAGTCGAAAGCCCCCCTGTATCAGCCTGTGAATCACAATAGTTTTGGTCACTTCCCCGAAGTTGTCACTGCCGACAGCTAGCTCTGTATAATAGCCTGCAGACCTGCAACCAATCTAGGTGCTTTCAGGGTTTTGCCGCTGTCAACATGTGCCTCGGGGGCCAGTGGAACAGCAACCGGCTGGGTTGCTCCTATGCGGCCCTGGCCAAATGAAATTTTGCGTACTCCGCTCGGCGAAAATTCCCCCCGCTAACTTAGCTAAAAAGTAAAAACAAAAAAAACATGTGCTCCACCCGAAGAACAACAATTCTCGATGTTTTACTGCGGACTCACAAACGGTGTGAAACTCAGCCACGAATTTCCATCGAGTGCCGTTACCTTTAATTTGTATTGTGTTACGTTAGTGCTGTTCAGGGAGCACCAAAACAACAACATCGACGAGATCTATATACAGCTATTGCAACGCTTGCACCTCTCTCAGCGTTCCGTGTGTAAAAAGCACGGTCAGTTTCTTCCGTCAGTTTACAACTGAGAGAAGGTACGAGGACTTGAATGCCATTTCCGCGTAGCGAAGCGCTTAAACGCACCCGCAACTTGTAGTATGCCGGCCGGCCATCTCCGCCAGCGATCATTAGAGGGCCGCGTCAGAGCGGACGAGAACGAGGAAAAACGGAAGCCGAGAACAAACAACCGGATGAACGACGCGTGCAAACAAGTGCCACCGCATGACGCCCCGTCCAGCTCGGCGCCGTTCCGAGATGTCGTTGCGCTGCCATCTGTCAGCCGCTGCCCGAAGGCCCCTTTACGAGTACGTGGATCGGAGCGTCCACACGCATCACGCAGTTGTAGCGGCGAGCGCCACGAGAAAGTGCATGCATGCGGCGGAACGCTACGGACGAGCACGAGGTCAGGTAGCTGGCGTCTTGTCGACCTTCAAGTGTCGTGTAGAGCTTCAAAGTCAGTTAGCTCGCCGAGACAGCCGAAGTCGATGCATCGAAGACGCCTGAGAAAATGTAAACAGGTCCTTTGGACGAGCCGTCTGTTCCATCTAGCGGAACCCAACCAACCAACCAACCAACCAACCAACCAACCAACCAACCAACCAACCAACCAACCAACCAACCAACCAACCAACCAACCAACCAACCAACCAACCAACCAACCAACAGGTAATTTGAACTAGGCGCCACTGCGGCTACTGCTGGACTCGTGGTAAACAGTAGAGATGTCACCCGCTGCTTACATGCGAGGCTTTGTCGCCTCCTGAAAGGAGAAAAGGGCAGAGAAAAGGTACAATTGGGTTAAACCAAACTTCACCCCTATGGCGGGTGTTGGAGACTATGTCAATCAGACGCGATTGCAGTTGTGTGCGGTGTGCTGACAGGTGAGAGAATCTTATCTCGGGTCAACGTACAGAGCCTCTTGCTGCGAATGCCGACAACGAGAACGAGAACGAAGAACAAAATACAGTAAAATCTCATTAATTCCAACTCGGTTAATTCGAACTTCCGGTTAATTCGAACTCACGCTATTGTCCCGGAACAGCCCTGTATATTTCAATGGGGGAAAACTCCCGCTAATATCGAACTCGTCGGTATACCGAACGGTTAATTCGCACTATGATCCCCCGGCTCCCATCGCTCCTAGCTCGCAGAAGAAGTCGGCCCAGAGTGATTACAATGTCTTGCAAATGCAAACCAAACAAAATTTACTAGATATGCAAAACAACCAAACAGAAAAACAACAGCGTGGCGCGCGCTCTACGCTCCTGCAACAGCTTATTTCGCTTCTACAGAGGGCGCCGAGCCACCGGCGCCAGTGCTTCGGGGCATGCCATTATTATTTTCGAAACATTATTTACAAAATCACCTGCCACAAACGCGCAGTAGCGCATAATTCGCGATAACGAGTTCAGAGGTGGCGTCTTTGTGTTCTGCCCGCTCAGTGTGCGCGATTTCCACTCATTCTAGTGCCCGCCCACTAATTAGAACTCCGATAATTTCGAACAATTTTAAGGTCTCCTTCGAGTTCGAATTAACGAACTTTTACTGTAGTATGAGAGGCAGACCGCTCGGAAGTCATGACGGCATTGTTTGTCGCCCGTTCCTTCTTCATTTTGGAGAAGGCGAATTGGAGGCCTTCCGCTATACATTTGCTTAGAGCAAAAAAATGTCAACTGTAGGAAGGAAGGAAGGAAGGTAAAGGAAAGGCAGGAATGTCAACCAGGCTGTGGCCTAGTTTGCTATCCTACGTGTGGGGAAGGGGGAAAATGAAAAAGAAAAGACGAAAACAGTAAAAGAAGGGGAAGGTAAGGACAGAGCGTAAAGAGGTGTGGCCAGCGTTACGACACTATAGACGATAGAGTTCATTGACTTCATAGAAAGTAGCCTTTTGTGCTACAGTCTTCTGTGCAAGTTCGTTGTTTTTAAGAAGCACGGGAGCGCTTTTATCGCCTTGTGCGTAGATGATAGTGAAGGCCAGTGGCCCAGGATTTTCACCACAGAGAACGGCCGCCGAGATTCGAGCTCCCGTAAAGTTGAGGAGAGTTGCCTTCTTGCCGATGAAAAACGTGGACATTTGCATAGAAGATGGCGTATGGCCTCCGGTGTGTCAGAGACTGCACACGCCTCACTGTCTGCCATTCCAATCCAATGGGAGTAAGCATTTGTGAAGACGACTCCAAGCCAGAGACGGACAAGAACGGGACGCTGAAGATGCGGGTCCAGGGTATGACTACGGGAGCCCGTGAACTCTTAGGTAGTCCATTTGGCTATCGTGGTCTCCCGGGCAAGTTTGCGCCGAGTCCTAGCGGCGTCCGTCCTGGATAATGGAATAGATATGGTCTCCGACTTTTGGTGTGTTAAGCGGGCGGCAACGTCCGCACTTTCATTGCTGACAATGCCGCAGTGACTGGGAAGCCACTAGAAGGCAATGTCATGACCCGCTTGAGCAGCATGGTGATACAGTAGTCTGATCTCGGCCAGCAGCTGTTCATGAGCAGCTGTTCATGACGGCTGACTGGAACAATTGGAGCGCAGGCTTGGAGTCACAGAAGATCGCCCATGGACCTTCGGCATGAGGCTTGCTGAATGGTGTGAAGGGCGCAACGGATGGCGGTAAGTTCTGTAGCCGTGGAAGTGGTGGGATGGGCTATCTTGAATTCCGTGGTAATCGACAATCGTGGTATAACCACGGCGCCGGCAGCCAGAGGTTGTTACCGAGCCATCGGTGTCAATATGGGTGCGGTGACTGTATCGCTCGTGTAGATAGATGAGAGTTAGCTGCTATAGTGCTAGCGTTGGGCAATCTCGCTTCTTCGTTAAGCCTGGAAATAGTAAGGAATGCTCGTGGCTGCATCGTACACCAAAGTGGGAGCAGCGGCCTCGTCGCAGGCGTATAGTTGGATGGCATGCTAGGGGCGTGGGCAGCTACAACCTTTGCGAAAGATGAATGGGGGCGTTCCGATGGCATACTCGATCGCAAGGTGATGATCAGGCAGTCTGGTTAAGTGTCTGAAATGCGCCTTGAGGGTATCAATTCTCACGTAGGTGTACAAAAGGTGATTACGGGCCACAGCAATGGTTGCAGCTGTTGATATGTGCACCGTGGTAGGCCAAGACAAGTTCGGAAGGCCTGCGTTTGTATTCCTTGCAGTTCCTGAATATTTGTGCGGCATGTACCTGTAAATACAGGAAGGCTGTACCATAGGTAGCCCAAGAATAGGGCATTATAAAGCTGCAACATTGATTTCATGGGCGTTCCCTACGTCTTGCCGCCAATGAACTGAACAATGTTGACATGCCAGCTGTAGCCTTCAACCTTCAACGACAAAAGGTAGGCTGCAATCACGGTCTTTTTCAAGCGTTAACTTATGGCTCCTAGAAAATCTTTCTAGGGACCATAATTAACTTGTCAACACATCCTGTACTGCTTCCCAATCGTAGTATACCGTTGTTTCTCTTCACTTTTACTATTTCGAACGTCCAATAATTCTGACTGAGTTGGCGTACCCTTGCGGTTCGAATTAACTAGTGTTTACTGTAGTTTCACCTCGTAACGTTTCTCCTCTCAGTAGCAAATATTGTTACGTGGCGGCAGAACTATCAAAACGAGTGGTGGTTCATAGGTATATCTTTCTCCCGCTAATCACACAGCTCTAAATCGTGCGTTGCTTTCCTTCTTTCAGAATAAACATTGCTGCGTTTCTCGCCCGCATTCCCCGCCTGTCTGTTCGTCGATTCGGAGAAGCAGTAAAATGTGCCTGTTCGACCAGCTTCGCTCGTCGCTCACAAAGACGTCTAACGGCAACGGCCGGCCAAATAATCACCAAATAATAACAATGGCAGCCAAAAAACACACTAATTACATACGAACGCCTCATTATATAATCCCTCCGAGTGCTGCATAGGTCGACGGACCGCTGACAGCAAGGCCACGAAACCCAAGTACTGTTATTTTCCAAAGGTGTTTTCCGAACGTGAAGCCCCCCGCCGCGACCTCTCCGAAGCCGGGCAGGCACTCTGAATGCTTTCTTGGCGCATTAATTACGTTCAAGGTCGGACAACGACGGCAGCGTGACGACGACTATATGCAAGGGGTCTATACGAGAACGCGCTGGGCGGGAGGGAATACCGCTCCGCTCGTGACGTGACGCACGTGGCCGCGAAAACCAAAGGGGAGGGCCGGCCGAAGAGGAGAAGTGCGCGCGTATCGAAGTGTGAGCGCGTGCCGCGTCCTCCGATTTGTTCCCGTGCCGCCTCTGGAGTCTGCGGGGTCGCAGGTAGTTGTGGGCTCTCGTGGTGTCGACACCGGCTTCCGCTGCAGGTATACAATCAAGTCGGCGCCTTCGGATCAAAACAAGCAGTCACACTCCACGATGCCGTACCTGCTGAATAACGACGCCTTCAACGAGAGGCGGCACTGGGACATAGTGACCGAGGAAAACATCAAGGAACTGCGCGACCGCTTGGAGCAGTGGACGGAGAGATACGGTGAGAACCCGTGATAGAGTGGAACGCTGATTACGCGTGATTACCGACTAGGTTTGTTCGGTCTCTAGCGTCATTCTTGTTCTTGCGAGCACCGTAGGCTTGTGGCTGTAGGACGAGCTTGGGAAGTAAATTGCTTGAGGAGGCTTGGGATTGTCCTTCGTCAGGATGTCGACTTTTGTGCGCCACTTCGCATGCAAATGGTGTGCGGCAATCGATTTCTTGTTACTTACATCTGCCTTTGTTCCCTACAGTTGTTTTCGTTTGATCGCGCGGAGGCGTACGCCACGCACTTTGGACAACACAATTGCCCGCTCCACGTTGGCGCAGTACTGCCGTATTTTGTTTTTTCCGGAAGTGATTCACGTTGGCCGTGATTTCATGGGATTCGGAACGTCACTACGCAGAACCCGTACGTGGGCTCAACGGACGCTGGACGTATGCCAACGATGGTCCTTTGGGAAACTGAACGGGCATCCCCGCGAGCCACTGCACTCACCCATGAAATCCAAACAGCTCACTAGAAAGATTCCACCAGAAATTTGGCATCTGATCAGTTTTTACATTATTTTTTTGCGCGGACCGTTGTTATAAAGTTCCTACTCGTAATGGGCTCACACTGTTTAGTGTTAAGCATTCACTGATATCATAGCTTTCGACAAGAAGAAACATTTAACACGTCTTTCGCCAGCCGGTGTCATACACACAACATTTTTTTTACAAACAGTTGCAGTGAGGCGTATACAATTGCCACCATATATGTTTACTGCGCTCCTTTATAACGGGAATACAAACTATGTATTTGCATCAATTTGCCTAATTACCTATGAGGCGCTGAGTTTTTAAATTACTGACTTCTTGCTTCCCATGAAGAATATCGGAACCATCTAAAATAGGCACCAGTCTTGTTGGTTGTCCAAGAAAGTGAGCAACTCTACATCAAGATAGAGCCTGCCCAAATTTGTTCTTCCAGGGCGTGGGAACGGAATTCTAAAGATTGCGCACACATGGCTTATTGAAGGCGTACATCAACCATAAATGACGTACAGCAGTCCAGAGGGACGATAACGCTGACGAGATAAGCGGTGCCTGTCTGTGCCGCATGGTCGCTTATGTCCCCTAATGGCGGGTGCGCGTTCCGCGTGCACAGGGCTATAGTTATAATGCTTCCTCCGCCTGCGAAAGCTGACAACTTAAACCATAGTAATCTCGTGTAGGATTATTTCTTTACTAAGTGACCGAAAATTTCCTACGTTCAATAAATACATTGGCCAAAAGTGATGAAATTTCAACTTAATTAGCGAAACAGAGTTAAATTGGCCGTTTACCGAGAGCTGTATTCCCCAGTTAGGTGTCCACCCGGCCGCGAAACACGAGCAGGAGAATGGGCGCCTAACTGCAACCAATCTTTATTATAGAATTTGACGCGCTCTTGACTCCAAGAAAACATTTCTCTATATGTTCGTACGTAAGTCCCGACCTACTGGTACCCTCAAAATTATCGTATTCATATATGAAGGATACCGGCAATGGTTATGGCGATGAGACGTGATGCATGTGCGTAAGTGTGTTGGATACCACGTACTTACATCCGGCGCAACCTTTTCGTCGTCATCATCATCATGCATCACTTAGCAACAGGATAAGAAAAGGTTGCATCGGATGAACGTGCGCTTGTTCATCCAACACACTCCGCACATGCATCCCGACTCATCGCCATAACCATTGCCGGTATCCTTCGTATATGACTACGATGATGTAGAGGGACCACGATATGCTCCTCATAAAAAACAGTATCAGGAGGGCTCTCCTGGAAGTGAAGTGGCATTCACGCGGATACGAAGAGGAGAGAATGGCAGATGAGCAGAGCGATATGAGGAGCGACAGTTAAGTCCATCAGCTACAATTTAGGACCGCTCCCGCTGAACACTTGGTCAGGGCGCACCGGGACCACCTTCACATCCGTATCCACCTTGACCTGTGTGGACATATGACTTATGGATAGTCATCTGTCCACAAAGGCCAAAGTGGATAGTCAAGGTGGATAGTGCAACAAATTTTGGGATACCGTTTAAATGTTTCTTACGCCACTCGTTCGGACCAAACGGCTTTGTTTACTGGTGTATTGCTATTGAGGCGGCTTTTAATAAGTCTGTAGTTCCGAGCGCCATGAACTTCCACTATCCCGGACTTCAATGCATCCTAACAACTTTAGCAGAAGTCTCTCAGTTGCCGTCGGCAGTACGTGCCAGTGCTCCTTAAGTGTCGTTACCGAAACTCCACAAAAACGGTTATAATGTGCGCTTTTAGTGTCTATCTTCAAACCCAACATTATTAGGAAATGGGCGATGACACGTCGGCCCCCGAAGCACAGTCTTCCACTTTTTTCAAGTCTTAGTAATACATAAGGAACACGTTTCGAAATCGACGATAAATAGTCATTTTAGGTAACTGGCGGAACAGATGCACCGGGAAGAGCGGTTGCTTCTTTGTTGTGCCACAAGAACTCCAGCATGGCCGTTCTGAATTTAACACTACCCCGTCGTCGTAGGGCATCGACGTGTGGTGCTTCGGGGCTTCCCACATCATAAGGGGGAAGGAAGGGGGGAGAGGGGGTGGAGGGTGTAAGTTTGTTTGATGATATGCGATTGAGAACTGCTCTGCAAGCCTCATTTGAGGACGTTACATATTCGAAGGTAACTGGATACTTCGCGGGGGTGTATCCCGCCCCCCATATTTGCACGATTCTAACGCGCACCTTTTTTCGCTCAAAGTAGCCCCTAAAATTGCGTGCGCGTTACAATCTGGATCAAAATGGAAATCAGTTTCCGGTGCTCCCCGTTTTTTTTTTTTTTTTTTAATGCCAGCAGAGGCTGGATAAGTAAGTTGAGCTTAACGCGTTGAGCTCAACAGCTCAACGCATTTTTGATGCTACATATGCGTGCGTCAAATAAAAGGTCTTCTGCAGGTTCGGGCTGTTATGTATTTTACATCTGTGCCGTAGAGCCGGCATCAAATTATTTATTCGAATTTTCATAACTTAACTTACCTGTGCGTTACAATCGGAAGCGCGTTAGAATCGGTCAAACGCGGTAATCCTCCTGTTTCTTTCGGACGCGTAACGTGGTTACACTGGGTGATATGAGGATGCTCTGCGTATGTACAGTTTGGAAAAGGCACTGCTTTTGCGAAGCAACCGTCTGCAAGATTATATCTTCCTGTGCTTAACAAATGTCTCGCTCACACTCTTAGCGCTGTGCTTCTTCCGGAGCTCAATTATGATCATTTTCCTGATTGCGAACTCAGACGGGTCGGGTAGCGAAAAATCAATATTAATTGTTCTTGAGATGAATTATTATTCCAACGTGTAATTAGGGGTGCACGTCTTATCCGCTTCTGACGCTAAGCGGATAACATCGCGTTGTCCTGGGAAATACGCACGTGTGAGCGTATGAGTCTATTTGTAGGAGTGCTTGTGTGTTTGTTTGTGAGAATACGTGTGTCCGCATGTGTGCGTGCGTGCCTGAGTGCGTGTACGTGAGCGTGTGTGTGTGTGTGTGTGTGTGTGTGTGTGTGTGTGTGTGTGTGTGTGTGTGTGTGTGTGTGTGTGTGTGTGTGTGTGTGTGTGTGTGTGTGTGTGTGTGTGTGTGTGTGTGTGTGTGTGTGTGTGTGTGTGTGTGTGTGTGTGTGCGCGCGCGCCCGCATGTGGGTGTGGGTGTGGGAGTGTGTGTTTGTGCACCAATCACCTGCGATGTTATCTATTTTATTCAGAACGTAATCGAAGATGGAACTAACCCTGAGCGTTTATTTTTTGTTTTTCTCGCCCGATTGACAGAATACAACTTATAATTTTAAAGAACTCAGTCGAAAGAACTGACTGACTGACTGACTGACAGACTGACTGACTGACTGACTGACTGACTGACTGACTGACTGACTGACTGACTGACTGACTGACTGACTGACTGACTGACTGACTGACTGACTGGATGGATGGATGGATGGATGGATGGATGGATGGATGGATGGATGGATGGATGGATGGATGGATGGATGGATGGATGGATGGATGGATGGATGGATGGATGGATGGATGGATGGATGGATGGATGGATGGATGGATGGATGGATGGATGGATGGATGGATGGATGGATGGATGGATGGATGGATGGATGGATGGATGGATGGATGGATGGATGGATGGATGGATGGATGGATGGATGGATGGATGGATGGATGGATGGATGGATGGATGGATGGATGGATGGATGGATGGATGGATGGATGGATGGATGGATGGATGGATGGATGGATGGATGGATGGATGGATGGATGGATGGATGGATGGATGGATGGATGGATGGATGGATGGATGGATGGATGGATGGATGGATGGATGGATGGATGGATGGATGGATGGATGGATGGATGGATGGATGGATGGATGGATGGATGGATGGATGGATGGATGGATGGATGGATGGATGGATGGATGGATGGATGGATGGATGGATGGATGGATGGATGGATGGATGGATGGATGGATGGATGGATGGATGGATGGATGGATGGATGGATGGATGGATGGATGGATGGATGGATGGATGGATGGATGGATGGATGGATGGATGGATGGATGGATGGATGGATGGATGGATGGATGGATGGATGGATGGATGGATGGATGGATGGATGGATGGATGGATGGATGGATGGATGGATGGATGGATGGATGGATGGATGGATGGATGGATGGATGGATGGATGGATGGATGGATGGATGGATGGATGGATGGATGGATGGATGGATGGATGGATGGATGGATGGATGGATGGATGGATGGATGGATGGATGGATGGATGGATGGATGGATGGATGGATGGATGGATGGATGGATGGATGGATGGATGGATGGATGGATGGATGGATGGATGGATGGATGGATGGATGGATGGATGGATGGATGGATGGATGGATGGATGGCAGCTGCCAGAATGCATCACTATTAGGAGAAAATCCTTTGCAGGGGTGGTGCAGTGGCTGGTCCATCTTCGGTGTTAAGCGCAGAGTCAGAGGTTCGAATGTAATAAGCGATGCCTTTTTTGCCTGAGAGAAGCGAGAAGGAAAGAACAGCCTCGGTGTAGAGTAGGCCTGTGCACCGGGCGCTAGGTGCACGCACAGTGCAGTGGGTGGTGGGCAATTCATTCTGGAGGACACCGCTATTCTGTTCGTTTCAAATCTCACGTGTTTTCAAGCCCCGCCAAACATCCCGCATCATTTCCTTTCAACCAGCGGCAGTGTCATATTTGACATTGCATTGGAGGCTGGAAGCAGTTTTAAGGGTTCTCCAGTCAGGCGTACTTGGGGGCCCTCGCGGCGTCGCCTGCAAGTGGGACAAGGCTGCGCAAATGTCAGTCAGCCTTGCTCGAACGGACAGACGCCGAATAACGAGGAAAAGTGCGTAGATGAGCATGAGGTAAGAGCACTGCTTGTGCGGGACAACATTGGCGCGCCTTTCGATGGCATTTAAAAGTGACGTACACTTCAAGCTCTAGACAACGAACATAACCAAAGAAAACGCCTGGAGAATTAAAGTGAGTCACCGGCGATTGGCTTGGAAAGGCAGGAAAGCAGCAAACACGCATGGAACTCAAACAGTGCGCTAGTCGTCCGAAAGGTGTATACAGCAGAAAACAAATATAGAGGGTTGGAGCAAAACAAGACTGAAGTGAGGAGGCAGAGCAAGAAAGTAGGTAAGAGATAAATTCAAAAAAAGATGGAAGGAAGGAAGGAAGGAAGGAAGGAAGGAAGGAAGGAAGGAAGGAAGGAAGGAAGGAAGGAAGGAAGGAAGGAAGGAAGGAAGGAAGGAAGGAAGGAAGGAAGGAAGGAAGGAAGGAAGGAAGGAAGGAAGGAAGGCTAAAAACTGGTACGAATAACAACAACCTATTGCTGTCATTTTAGCCCAATGACAGCTGTCTCCGCTGCAGAAGAAAAAAGAAAATAAATCAAGCAAGAATAGAAGAAACAAACAAATTCAGGATGAAAGAGAAGGATTAATGCGGCACTAAAAGGGAACTCAACTGCATAATTACGAATGGGCCGACAAGAAAGCAAACACCGATGCCAACCAACTAGCAGGCCTCTGAAAGCCTATTCCGTGTCTCGTCTGTTCCGCGGAAAATAAGCCCTCAGTTTATCCACGTGAGTAAGTCGCAATTCACTCGCGCTCCCTAAACTTCTTAACCTCCAACGCGCGTTTAGGTTTCGGTTAACTATTGCGAGATGCAGGTCAGTTCCCTGGAAAATGTCCTTCAAGAAGTAGGTGAGGATTATAATAGCAAGTGCATCAAACCTTTAATATGTTCTATACTCTCTTAAAAATAAAATAAAAAGCGAAACTGTAGCTTTTTAATGCACTTCCAGTCCTGAAAACGCCAAATTGCGTTGAGGGCTCTAAATACAAGTTTTAAGGTAGTTTTGTTAGAATTAAACGTAAACCAATATGCCTATTGTGTCTCGCCACAGAAGACAACCGCGCCGGGCGCATGATCCGTTTACATTCATGTTTAGAGAACATGAATATCATTTAAAGCTACGCTTGGTAATGTTCTAGTTGCAGAGGTCACAAATAAGCGAAACAAACGCGGTGGGACAAGACGACGCGCTACAAATGCAGACAGTGTAACCACTCCCTCGAAGACGTGTAAAACCTCATCAGTTTACGTCAACCTCAAACTATGTTGGATCCCATTTCGGATACCCGCAGGGCATTTTCTTGCGCATTCTTGCCTCGGACCTGCCTCCTTTCACTGGTTTTCATTTCCTGAGATCCTTTCCCGTTTAAACAATGCTATTGGGTCCCCTATAGGTTGCTCAGTAAGGCACACACAAAAGTTTGTTTCATCCTTTTTTGTGCGTAATACACATTGGAGGTTACATCTAACTGTTACAAGTAAATTGTTACACCTATTTTTAATCAGGTAGTGTGTCCTTTTCACACGAACGAGGTGTGTTAAGCTTCAGCTGTCGGTATGGTTTATTACATGGCATGGGGTGCTCTATCTTGGAGTGCTCCTGTTGTGAGTCTGTCGCCGTGTGTCCATTTCTGTTTGGGTGTAGCCGGTTTTACGGCGAATGCGTGGCCCTGCACAGATCACGAAAACTAAACGACTCTGCCAGTTTGGAAGTATTTGGGGCCGGACACAGGCCCCTCACCTTCTGAAACGTGCATCATAAGCACACTGCCATTCTTTCTTTAATGCAATCGTGTGCACAAAAATTAAGGAAACAACGGTACTCAGACATACGATAGCAGTGCGGTCAAGCAGACGGACTAAGATTGCACCGAAAGTCGGTCAGACACACACGTAGAGAACCAGTCAGGCGATTGCTCTACACATCTTCGCGGATACACCTACGCGGGAGATCACCCACAAATGGCGGGGCGGATATAATGTCTGACTTGTATATAATACTTGACCGATATACCTTGCATATAAGTTAGACGCAATACCTAGGTAGTATATCTGGAAAGCCGTGCACTCCCGTGTGCACTAAGAGCTCATGCTAGTGCTGGGCCCCTGTCATGAAGGGGCCATGACGAAAAATACAACTTTGTTTAGGTTGAAAGAACTAGCCTTTCGAAACTCGCTCAGCCCCATTCCAGCCTCGAAATACGATTTTTGTAACCGAAGTAATGCAAGAAACATAAAAAAACTTCCAAATTTTTCCGCTACAGTGTCCTAATCTGTGCAATCAGTAAAAACATGGTTATGAGTGTGTTAACTGCCCTTCAGCGTTGAAGTGATACGATAAAACGGTACTAGAGGCCCTAATAAAATGCCCAGTCATGTTTCTTGACAATGGCCTACGTCGGCTGCCGGCAACCACACAAATAAGATTCCGTGACGTCATAACAGTTGCCGGAGAGTGGCTGCGGAATCGCCACTGCTCCACCTGTTTTGCTAATTATCTCCGTTATTTGTGTGACGTCTGCCACGTTATTATTTTTATCGGGACAAAACGGTCTTTTTAATGAAGCAAACTTTTTTATTTTGTTTTCATGGCCCCTTTTAACACCATTACTTCAGGTCGTACAGCATACACTTTCGTTGTCGGGAAACCTACGTAATCCCATAGCCCGAAGCTACTACATAGTCAGAAGCTACTATCGCTGTAGGCCATTATCACTGATGGGTGACCCTTTTCAATTTTTTTTCTGTCATAAACAAGAAACTGTTTGTGATACCGGTAAGTCTTCTGTGCACGTCAGTGAATGACAGTGAACAAATTATTTCATACAGCCCTTTGCTTCGCGGCGCATTCTTTGCCATGGGCTCCTTCGCAGAGTAAGAACTCAGGCGGGAATTTTACTTTTTCTCTTCTGGCTCGGATAAGCAACAACCTCAGCGTAAAAGCAAACAAAACAAATATAAACAGGCCCCTCTTATCGCGACACGTTTGAAATACGCGTTTCCCTCTTTGGAGCGGCCAATCTCTCTTTCAGCGAGACCCTTCAGCCGACCTTGTTCTCGAGGAAAGCGGAAGACGTGAACAGCGCGGGGGAGACGTCAGCTTCCCTCTTCTCCTAGCAACTACGTCCGCCGCAGCGTTTGGCGAAGCGGGGTCGCTCTTTGACGTCATTCGAATGAATCTTACCTTTGCACAGGTGTGGGAGAAAGGAAGGAGTCGTCCAAGTTCGCACTCTACAGCGCACTTGACTCTTTACAGTCATGGATTTCCATATTTTTATTGCCTTCCTTTCATTCCCCGCTTCGTCACTGCAAGCTCTGAAACTGAGGTTGGGTCGGTCCGGTTAGGTTTATTAGCATCTACATCGCAACGGGAAGGAAATCAAGGAACGAAGGCCAGAAAGCGCGTCACAGGCAGCTTGACGGGACCCAACTCCACTTGAATTTGTCGCCGTGTAGCTCAGCGACATCCGCGTCGTTCCATTCGTGCCGAGGCTGCGGGTTCTAGCCCAGCCGCGATGGCCGTTTCTGTAATGGAAGGTGGTGGTTAAACGCTATTTATTGGCTTTTAGAAGGGAAAAGGAGATGGGGAGAGGAGGCCCGGACTCCGTCTCGGGGGAATCCGAGTGCCGTGGACGGGGCCTCGGCTCTGCCGACCAACAGGAGCATGGTCCTCGAGGGAGGGGCTGTCCAGGATAAGCCTTCAAGGCATAGGAGGGAGACGAGAGGGAAAGGGGATGGTGCTGGTTGCGGTGGCTTTTGTTTGAGCCGTCTGTTTGTGCTGTCCGTAAATTGAGGGAGGATGAAAGCCGAGCAGGGGTGCCGGTAGAGCGGCTGGCGGGACGCCCGAGCTGCGAGTGCAGAGCCAGACCATGTGCTCCACGGTTCTGTCGACTCCGCAGAACTTGCACTTGGGATTCACGAACTTGTCAGAGTAAAACTGGGGTAGTCTGATGGGACACTGGGTGTCTTTGATGTCTTCTCAATGTTGTCTGCTGTGTCGGGATGAGAATGTGAGGACGAACTGGCAATCGCCGCCTGCTAGCTCGAATATTCTCGGTGACTTTGAAGAAAAAAAGAATTCCATCAGATCTCTGAAATTTCTAATGGACGTGAAAAACGAAAGTTGTCGTGTGTCGAGATTTCTCTGCACTTTAGAGGTACTCTAGTGGCCACAAAATAATCCGTAGCCATCCAATACGCCGCGCGTCATAGTCCATGGAGTATCTTCGGGTGCGTAAAACACTGAAAATTCATTTTTTTAGACATCCTTTACATAACAGCGTGACAAAAAGCAAGCAATACTGAAATCAATACACCCTGAAAAGCATCGTCCAAGGAGTAAAAAAAAAACATTAGTCTTTCTTGCTTTCCCATTTTTACCCTGTAACTGCAGCGTATCTACGTGCAGCCAGCACATACAATCAATCAATATCCATTTCACTTTCACGGGGAAAACTGGGAGTGGAAAGAAAAAAGCGGTGTTTGCCACCGCTTGACTCGTCTATCTAGCAATTAGGGACCGACGTTTCGCGGTTGCCAGATTTTCATAACACCCGCCCTTGTTTAGTCTTGTCACAAAAGTGTCCAATTGGCTTCTTAGTTGTTGGAGAAAGGTAATAATGCTGGGGAAATCGACGAGAGAATGTTAAGTTGCGGAAATCTACAAGGGAGGCACCAAAACCGACAAGTAAATGGTAACAGTAACGTGCCATGTTCTTAAGTCAACGTTATTTGATATGAAACCCACTACACTCTCAAGAATCGGGCAAATAAATAAAGGAAAGAAATCACTTTGAGTGCCGTACGTTCCGGGAGACGTTAGCGAGTTTTAACAGCGGGGATGCAGGCATTTGTCACCCCAAAAGGATAACCGTGATGGTGCAAATCCCACGTGGAGGTTCCAGCCTCGTGTTCTGCTTTTGTTCCTTTTTGCCCCAATTATTGCAGTTCAAAATCAGTTGGGTTTCTTGTATGTCAGGAAAATGTTTGTGGGATGAACGCATCGGGGTGCTGTGAATTTCAGCCTCAGTAATTTCCCCTAACTTCCGGTGGGCCTGACAGTGACCAAGCCAGTAAACAAGACGGTATTTCTATCCTGGGCTCTTCGTAGCTCCTAGGCAATCCCTGTGTGGGCAGCTATCCTGAGGGTTCGTGGGGAGGAGTTTTTGTATGTTTGACAATACCGCCGAAATGAGACATCAGTTACGAAAGAGAGTAGACTAGCTGGCTCGATAGAAGAATGACATGCCAGAGCTACGTTGGAAGTCTCAAGACTAACACATGACGCCTGTAACTGATCATTGTCCTACTTAGGCATCACCTGCGCCATACGGTAGTGAAATTTGTCAGGATGAAGTGGGTAAAAATGGTTAAATACGTAAAGAATCGGGAAGGCTGTGTTTGGGACGTGGCCGGAAGTGCGAATGGTTGAATAATATACAGTAATCCCTCGTTAACTGGAAGTCGCAAAATTCGCTGAAAATTTCGAGATAAGCGGCGTTTCGAGTTAAGAGAAATGCGGAAAATTTGTGGCCAGGTCACTGATATAAGCGCTGGTAACAAAAGCTCCACTGCACAGGAGATTTTTCGTAATAAGGGCAAAATACTTTGCAGGAAAAACAACATTTTATTATTGCGGAAGAAAGAACTGCGTGCTACGCGCGACTATTTCGCGTTCGTATTTAATATTAGAAAAGCGCTCTCAAGCTGCTCAATGCATCGTGTCAACTGTTGGTCGCCAGTGCTGCGTTCTAACTTGTTGCAAAGCAGGCGGAGCTTCTTTATTGTTTCTGCCGTTGTAGGCGCTTCCCGACGCTCCTCGTCGTCCGCATAATCAGCTGCGTCATCCACAGCCATCTCAATGGTGTAGGCTTCGGACAACATTCCGGTAACGGGAATATCGGCCTCGTAAGCGCGTACTCCGCGTAAATTTGCCGTTCACGAGGGCGTTCGGCACGTAGTGGGAGCTAAGCGTTCGCACCGAGACCTTATCTGTTGCCTGTAGCGGACCTTGCCTTGTGTCCTCTCTGCAAACATTTCTAGATATTCGTGGTACCCCGAAAAAATGTTTCGAGACAAAGGGGGGCGAATTCATGACGCCTATGTGAAATAAATACACGGCGAGAAAGAGACCTAACCGATATTTCTAGATATCCGAGTTCGAATTAACTATGTATTACTGGTATTACTGTACTTATTGCTACGGTGCGCAGTGCGCAGTTCCTGCCGCATATTTAATAGAAAGCATTCGGAAGCTATGAATGAATGGGGGGATAAAAGTGTCTTACTTTCACGGACTGAGCAACTTTACGTGCGCCAGAAAATATTTCCAGAAATCGGCTGATTGAATTATGCCGCTCACATACTGTGACAAAAAAAAAGGCCTTTTACCAATGCAATACGTGACAAGCGGCCGTACAGGGGGTTGGAATCACACCATGACGTTACTGGGCCGGAGGTATACGCCTTCCGAAGCGCCCCATCTGGTTAAAGACGTGAAGACGTGCAGGCCTAAAGGCAGCTTAAGACGCTAGCTCCTTGGTCTGCCACAACTTATATACAACATCCTAGCCGTTGTCGTTGGGACCTTATGAACAACGCGTACGTACATTGAAAAGTTCAAACATTATTTTATCCCAAGGGAATTTCACAGACCAGGAGGATCGGCGAGTGTTTTCCGCCAGCTTGATGTTGTGATCGTTTCCAAATTGGCAACCATATACGAATTCACAAGAAACGACCTTCGCGTGGTGCCAACTCGTACAGCCAAGATAACGAGGCACATGTCGCATCCTTTGACTTTAACCTTATTTGTTGTTGCAGCCGCTCGAAATGATTTTTAAACAGGCCTGTTGCGTAAATCCACAAATTATTGCTCGATTTATTACCACGGCACCCACGCCTTTATAGTCTCGCCAAACTGTGCCTACGCGACAAATCATCCGTGTATCCCCCGCCGCTAAATCAACTGCAGGTACTGGCCCTATTGTATGGCTAGGGGAGACGGCGTTGTCGATTGCTGGGATATATTGCGGCCAGTGTCGTGGTATAGGTGCCTTCCCATACCGTTTCAATTTCCTTGTGAGGTATTATAATTCGGTATTGTAATTCTATTCCCTTCTATATGCCTGGAAATGATGAGCCCCCAATGTCGTTTTTTCAATCGCGTAAACCTCAAAAACTTGCTTTTTTTTTCAGTTGCAACGCATACAACCGAACTAAAAAAAAGGACGTTACCTTAACACTAATTCAACAAAGATACCGGCGTTTTCGTTTCAAAGATAAGTTTTTACGCATCGTAGCTGTACCCGCCGCGGTGGCTCAGTAGCTAAGGAGTTGCGCTGCTGAGCACGAGGTCGCGGGTTCGATTCCTGGCTGTGGCGGCCGCTTTTCTGATGGAGGCGAAAAGCAAAAACGCCCGTGTGTACGAGATTTCGGCGCACGTTAAAGATCCCCAGGTGGTCAAAATTAATCCGGAGCCCTCCACTACGGCGTGCCTCATCGCCTGAGTTGCGTCGGCGCGTTAAACCCTACAATCAATCAATCATCGTAGCTGCCCCGGAAAAAGCGGCTGCATCGTAGCAATACGTCCAACAGGGTACAACAACATATTAAAGGCGATGATGAGTTCCTTCAGCATGGCGGCTAACATTGATTGCAAAATCAAATGCCGTTGAGAGTAGCGCAGCCATGACGTTGCCGCTGAGGCTGCGGTGTGGTGAAGCAGTACCGTGAAAGTAAAAAAAAAAGAAAGAAAGAACCCTTCATTTAGATGGGTTAAGTTTCCCAACGTTCGCACGCAGTTTCCTCTTCGAGCGAACGAATAGCCCCCCGCGCACATGGTTTTTGTGCCTCCAGAATTCAACCTTTTCACATCCAGAGGCCCAGAAACATGACCCAACATTAACAGAATATCATAAGCTCTGGCGAATACAATGCGAATTTTAATTCGTGTTCTAAATGACAAATATTCATAAGCCTGTATTAAGGGCTTTGCCACGGCAACCCTAAGCTGATACAGTTGCCTCGCGACACTGTTCCTTGAGAAGAGCTCAGATGCGGGTTTCATTCGAGAAAGTGTTTATTGAAGGGGCAATATTTACATGGCGAAGTTGTACCTCTCAACAGAGGGCAAAGGTCTCGGGTTTCAGAAGCCTCTACAGAAGGCCAAATAAACATGTTTCTCTCTCTCTCCCCCGCCCCCTCCGCTCTTCCTTTTTCTTTCCGTGCTGTGCACTCCAATGCAGATGAATGTTACGCTGAGGACTTGCGGCGGGTGATGGAGGACGACGACTACTGTCGCATGATCATAACACAGGGGGACGTGGACATGCCGGCCGCGCACAAGTACCTCCCGACCATGCTGCGCTGGAGGCGCGCCTGGAGGCTGCACGGTGAGTTTGAGTGGGCAACGGAAAAGAAGCTGCAGCATGAAATCCAGCGCGTATATCCGGCTGTCGAGTTCGTTAAAAACTAGCTCGCTTGAATGAATTGATGAACGACGAGTTAACATAGTGGTGGTAAGAGATATAAAAAAATCTGGGCTACATTCATGTAAGCTATTACTATGACCACGGAATAGGGTGTGAAAGGGATGGATGTACTCACACTCGCTCTAGCACGCGCTCGCTCGTACGAGCTTTTATTTATTCCGCTGCTCACTGATTTCAAGACTGGGCTTCATGCTATTGTCCGCTGTGAGAAGAGCGACCAGGATCGCATGATCCGCAGGATTCTGGAGGTTAATGCATCCATGATATGCCAGAAAACTTTTCAGGGTGTCTCTTCCCGACGTAACTATAGTGCGTGAGGCGTTGAAATGCATTTTTCAACGCATGCAGGCAATGTTTGAGTTAGTCCCTGTTGTATACGATGGTGATACGAACCTAAAGCTGGGTTGAAAAAGTAGTGTTGACTGACTCTCTGGTTACGACTGCCCGCTAGGGCAACACTTCTTAAGGTGGGTCGAAAGAGCATGGCGAATACGGCTCTGGAATCCCGGAAATACGAACGCAATACTGGTTCGCCGAAACTTCCGCCATGCCCCGGCGAGCAGCATTACAGCGGGGACGTGGTGAAGCGTGCACAAACATGATTGATTGTGGAAACGCTTTCGGGGCCGGTAGGTACGGGACAACGGCTTCGTGTGACGTCACGTACCGGCAGCTAACGACTGGCCACGTGTTGGGAAACACTACTTTAGCACGCGGTGGCGCGGAACATACGCGACGCAGCTAAAACCAGCACGTGCGCGATGTCCTCACAGAACCGCTGGTGAGTGGCGAATATCATCATTGCAAAAGAGGAAACAATGTCGTAGAAGACAGCGAAGGAAGTAGGAACGGGCGTTAGACGGGCTAATTATAAGATACGGCTGAGAATAGCTTTTGGCAGCTGGCACATCTTTCGGCAGCAATAACGAGAGCCTTATATTGACCTCTGCTGCTGTATAATTAAGCTGGTTTGTCGCGAAACGATCCGGCAGCGTTAAAGCTGAAATTCTCGTTGAACGTGTAACTTATTACATGTGGGCGTGCCCTCTCTTTAAAAATGTCTCAATAATAGAAGTTACGAGAATTGTTGTTCAAGGCAATTTAAAGAGATAGACTCAATGGTCTAGATTAGAACGTTTTAAGTAACTTTGAAATATAGCTATAAAACGGCGCGTATAATAAGCAATGCTAACTATAAAGCTGCTATAAACAATTTCTTCCTATGGGCATATGTCTTTTCAGGGGTGAAAACGATATTTTGAGTTGGTTTTTACGTCAAGTTCTCGCCGCACTTACGGAGGGCTTGCTACAAAAAGAAGAGCAAGATATTAGCTCGACAATGCCTACGCTTTACGCGCTCTAGTTATACATTGATTATAATAGTATCGCAACATTTGTTCTAACGAACAAATGCTGCGACAGCAGATAATTTACAGTGACTCCGAAAGCTGAACACGCCCGTTACCTAATCTAGAAATCCATGATCACAAATTATAATGGCATCACTGGCCTTGGTCGTTAGATGCGACGTTAGAAAATTTACTGTAACCCCGCAAGATGAACAAGCCTCAAACTTAAACTCGTGTTTCCTTGTTAGGTGGAACCATTATAGTAATTGTAACATATTTTATTCAAATCGGCTCCCTGGTTTAACAAAATTATTGCCTTCATGAAAGCTGCACGTCATATTTTCTGCTGTGTGCGGAAGTTGGGCTTAGGCCGGAATTGTATAGAGTCCCGTGAGGGGGCTGGGAGAGCTGCTTCAATACTTTGAAGAGTTGATTAAGAAAATTTTGCCACAGTGCAAGGCGGCAGTTTTATTTAGAGTGTCTTTAGTGGCAAATTTGGAATTTTCTGTCCCGAAGCAGTGCTCAAGGCGGGTAGTAAAGGGTGACTTAGGAATTATGAAGGCTACCTGGAGATATAAACCCGTAAATACAGAGACTTAACTACCAGCGCAATGGGTATCTAGTCTAGTGTACGTTACGCTGATAAGTTCCTATACGTTTTCCGCAGTCGTTGGTATTGAACATCTACATTGTGACACCACATCGACATCAAAAGGCATTTGACCGGTCTTCCCCCTCTTCCCCCGCTTACTTTTTCTACCTCTGCAGCCTACAATAGCGAGTTTTAGCTGACCGTTTTTCACGGTCCACTCCGCTCCGATACCAAGCGGGAGCGCCACTGCGCATGCGTGGCGCACTTGGCCTCGAACAGGATTGGCTCCGTTTGCGCCGAGCGGGCCGCTGATACCGGAGCGGGGCGTAGAAAACGGGAAAACGGTCAGCCAAAACTCTCTAATAACCGTAGCGTTCGTAATGCCCAGATCACGTTTAAAAAAACGCTGTTGTAACGTTTCGAAGGATTCTGTGTTTCCAGGTGGCGTATGCTGCCATGCGTCTAAACTGCTTCAGAGGCCGCAAAAACTAGCTCTCTCAAAGCAAGCCCGCTTTCTCAGCGTTCTTTTTTTATAGACGTGAATGCTCACGTACGAGTTTTCCCGCTAACTATAATGTCTATGCATGTTTTCTTTCTTTTTTGATCGTAGAGCTCACCGAAGATAGTATACCGAGGAAAGTTTTCGAACGAGGCATTATCTACCCACACGGAAAGGACAAAGCCGGGTGCCATATCTGTGAGTATGACTTTTTTTTTTTTTGTGGGCCACTTTACTTCTACCTTCCGCCTCCTTGAGAAGGGCTCAGGTTGAAAATAAGTATCGTTACATCTAGCGCAAACGTTATAGTACTCGTAATAAAGCACTATACAGGAACCAAATTAGAATAAGGCTAAGGAAATCATCGTACTAGCGAACATTTCTCTGTTCAATGTTCGCTAGGACGATGATTTCCTTACTCAGTAACCAAATCGCCCAACTTACCGCCTTAGTAGAATAAGGCTCTTACAATTTTGATTCTGATTCATTTTGTCAAACTGCTTACTTTTTTCTTCACTATCACAACTTCCTGCCTCCGCACAAAAACTAATTTTAAGAAGCTACTCCTTCACGTGGAGAATAACAAGATTTCTTCACAGGGAAGATAAGTATGTTCAAAAACTCGTTACAGTTCGAATGTGGCAATATGGCTAAATATCTTCGAAAGTTGTTCATGCGTATGTATGTATGTATGTATGTATGTATGTATGTATGTATGTATGTATGTATGTATGTATGTATGTATGTATGTATGTATGTATGTATGTATGTATGTATGTATGTATGTATGTATGTATTTACGTACGTACGTATGTATGTATGTATGTATTAAAATAGTTTGTGAATATAGCGACACCAAATAAAACAAAGTCAAAACTAAGTCGAAACAAGTTTCAGTCGTTTAATTCTTCAATATAAAATAACCTATCGAAAAAAATCTGAAGGGAGAAGCAAGTTTGTGTAAATGCGACTGAATGTATGCAGACTAAGTACATGCGAAGGCCCTGTCACGGTATCGATGGCCTGCCGCAGTCTTTTGATTTTGGGGACCCCTGTCCGCAAGACTTTGTCTGTTGTACCCTTGTTAATAAAAATTTATAAACTCAATTTCGGGGTTCTAGTAAAATCGCATTTATTCCATCTTTAGCACCCAGCTTTTCGCGTGGCCTTGCCCAATCCCATGGTGGAAATGTACAAGAGCAGCTCATTTCTCGTGCGAGAAGAACGGAAGAATTGCCAAATTCAAAATACGGTGTCACCCCCAATTTCTATAGTGTGAGAAGTAAAGGCGAGCCGTAAAGCATTTTTTTTAAAACCTGGACATTTGGAGCCTAAGGCTCAAATTTCGATCCGCGAGTTTTGTGATTTGTGGGTTTACGTTGTCCGACTTACCGCAATTACAATTTGAGTGCCTTGAATAATGTTGCGCGAAGACAAAGTATCAAGATGAAAAACATTTCGAAAATACTATCACCCGGGGAAGGCTCCTAAATGCTGCCATTGCTTAGCGCACGTGAAGCTTAGCGCTCATTCAAGGCAAAACACAAGTACTCATACCAAGCCTCACCATGTTCTTTACTTAAAATTACACGTGAATAATACAAAAATACGCTGAGACGATTGGTTTACGTGGTAGTGATTCACATGGCGATGGCGTCGCATGGGGCGTGAAGTCGCAAGTGGCATGACGTCAACAGTTTGCGACGTCGAATACCCATTCGACGTCACAAACGACGTCATGCCGTCAATGGTTTGACGTGCTGTCACCAGTGGAGCTGCGAAAAAAACGAAAAAGGAACATAATCACAAAGATCTCAACGTAAACCAGGGCCCTAACGCGACTACATAAAAAACACTCAGAAAAACGCGCTTTCTTGTTTAAAAACGGCGTCGAAGAGAAACTAAATAATTTTTTGGGACAGTTAAGTCTTCTTACGTGCTTTAAGTCTAAAAACGGGCGTGCTATTGCGGCGGGTACATTTTATATACCCGTCCACACCTCGACACAGCATCCAGGATATTTTACCATCATTGATCCAGTTTAATCCATTCTATTCCGCCTGAATCAATATTAAAACACTTTGTTCCATCTTAATCCATTTACTCCACCTATGTCCCAATGTAATCCACTTTTGTCTACCTTAACCCTACAAATGTTTCCTAACCTTAGCGCACCGTAATCCGTCTTAATTCATCTTCATCCACCTTAATTACAACCATAATACACCTCAATTAATCTTAATCAGTCTTAATATACCTTCATCGAACCTTACTAATCGTTACAACCAATCACTAATAAATGATTAATTAACTTGCTTCGCTTATGGCCTCCCTTCGTTCATTTAGGTTTTCGCAACCTTCGTGTCGACGCCGGGGTCAGTGGAGGTCAACTTTATAATGGGGAATATAAGGCTTTCGCCTAAAAAAGCGGCACAAAACCAAAACTTAAGCATCGCCCTAGCGGCGTAAACCACTGCGTTCGGCTGGCTTGAACCGCACAGATCGAATCAGTATCGCCCGGCCTTCGCGAAGGAATAATTTCAAGTAACTTTCCTTTGGATGCTTCTTCAGTCGATATTTCCGTCTTTGCGTGAAGTACACGACTTTATCATAATGCAACATCTTCCGGCTTCTCTGAACAGGCGCCTTGCGGAGTGCGCGCAAATCGGCTGCTCCCGCACAGACGGAAGTCGCCTAATGGGTGGCACGCGAGATGAACCAAAAATGACAAAAATCGTCGAATGTATTGCCGTTGTCCCAACGCTCTACGATCTATACGGCAAAGCGCGCTTTAATGTCGCGAGTGCTTAATTGTAAGAAACCACCTACTAGACTTTTCTAGTAAGTAGAAAGAAGACGTTAAGGCTCGAGCAGCGTGTAACCACCTGCCCAACAACATATTCTTCTGCAACGTGTTCCTTGTCATTGTTATTTGCGCGGAGTTATATGGAGATAAAAAGCCCTCTTGGAAAGTACAAAATGGTCATGGGTAATAACCACGGAACGGAACGGAAGCGTTTATATGGACACCAAAATGATCTACGAGGCTTATGCACATAGAATACTGTCTACCCAAAAATAAAACAACCCTAACAAGTGTTTCGCTCATTTCTAACCGCTTGTTCGTAATCTGCCGAAGAAACGCGCAGCAGTGCGTGCATGCCACAAAAAAAACATGTGGGACTAAGTAGCATACTTTCTGTGTTACAATTGGTTTGCACGAAGGTTGAAAGTAGATGAACCAACTTTTCTGAGACAGCTTGTTAGCGTGCTGATTGAAACGAAGGTAACGACACTAGACGTAAAATTAATTAGTAAGCCATGGAACGTACCCGGACAGCCCTCTCCACCAAAGTACAACAGGTTAGTTCTGTCACCTATAAGAACGAAATAAAACCAATGTGACCTTCCCGTTCGAATTCACTTTGCGAAATTTTAAGGTTCTACAGCGTGTCGTGAAAAGAAACTATATACTGTCAGCCATAATAATCATGCGAGCAAGCGAGCGTCATGGGCTATGCCAAGGAAGGAAGGAAGGAAGGGAGGAAGGAAGGAAGGAAAGATGTAGGAGAAAGGCAGGAAAGTTAAGCTGGCTAAATCCTAGTTTGCTATCCTGCACGTGGGAAAGGGAAAATAGGCAAAAAAGAGGAAGGAGATAATTAAGAAAAATTGGAGCAGACAGGTTTGTCCAGCGGTGAAGCACTAAACAGGGAAAACCTCGAGTGCATCTAGGCTGAAGAAGTAATTATGGTGGTGTTATCAAAAAGGTCAGCGGCTGCCCCATCTTCTGCGGCGGTTTATTTTTTCTGATAGTGGCGAGAAATGAAAATGCCCCGGCATCGATATTTTGCTGCACAGTGCAGTAACATTAAGCCTAAGAGCAAGTTGGCCTATATTGGTAAATTAGAGTCTCATGAATACAAATATATGACTAGCAGTAATAGAGGTTTATCAGGAGATGCTAAAATCGGTATCGCCTCCTAATACGCTTTCCGCTCTAGATTTTGCGATATCACAAATATTGAATAGTAAAACGTGGGAGTGGTGCAGCTTTCTCAAGCGTTTTTCTGAAACAAACACTGAGACAGCAGGCACATATAAATGTAAAAAAATGTTTTGTGGAACTTTTTCTCATCCTTTGCTCTTTAAAAATCAAATGGATGGACGGACGGACGGACGGGCGGACGGACGCACGGATGGATGGATGGATGGATGGATAGATGGATGGATGGATGGATGGATGGATGGATGGATGGATGGATGGATGGATGGATGGATGGATGGATGGATGGATGGATGGATGGATGGATGGATGGATGGATGGATGGATGGATGGACGGACTAAGGGGTGGATACTAATGAGCTTGTCTAACAACTTTAGGGGGGGAAACTAGTATGTTCACGGTTATTTCTTAAACGGCAATTCCAGTGGTTCTTCGAAACAAGAACTTCTCGAAGGGCTTCACAGAGCCGGATACCATGAAGAAGATGTTCGTCTTCTTCGCGGAGAAACTATACAACGAGTGCGGCGCCAAGAAAATTACTATCCTGGTCGACTGCACCGACTGCGGCCTCAGCAACGTGGTACGTCCTGGCGGACTCAGTATCCCGCATGCTTGGTAACAGTTGGTCTTGTTTTTGATATACAGTATGCAGAGTAGTTCTCCGCAGTTATTCGATCTATCGGAGACAGACGTACGTCACTATGGTCAGAAGCAGACAAATTGTTTAGATGAGCTGTCTCCAAGCGGTTTGAGCAGATCACAGTGTGTGACGTAAAGCTTCGAGTTTGTTTAAATGTTCAAGGATAATACGTAAACGCCCATATGCGTAACATTATTACGGCGTTTGCTGCTGATATCACCAACACGTATTTATGACACCTGCATTTCAAGAACACGTGACACCAAAAGCAATGCCCAGGCTTTATTGTAAGGGGCCACGAAGATAAAATACAAGTTTGGGTCACTCCAAAAACTGCCGGGACAGCAATAATGCCAATTTTAACGTAAATTTCAGACAATTATAGTGAGCAAAAATGATTAAATAGGGGTTACTCACTAACCACTTTTTTTTTTTTTTTTTTTTGCGGTACCCCTGCCACATCACGGGGTTTTGCAACCAGCGACAAAAGTTGCCGGAAATAAACATGACCAGGCTGTTGTCATGGTACCGTTGGGTCTTCACCGCCTTAATGCTAGCGCGCAGTTCTAACACCCTGAGTACTCTTTTCTCCGCGTCCCGAGTGACGTCACATCTGACATTGGGAAATTAAAATTTCGTGAATATTATGAGCCTACTTTGTGAAAACACTCTTCGGCGCCGAAATTGAGTTAAATGAGATATGAAACATTAGTTCTTCATCATAAAACAAAGTTGTACTATGTTAACTACATGGGAGTTTAAATCCCCTGAGGGCTAACTACTTGTGGCTTTCATTACCAAACATGACTTACGAGTCTTATTAGAAATTGCATTATCAAAGGAGACATTTGGTTTACATTTAAATATTTATTCGCTGAGTTTTGCCGTGTGGGCTGTTGTTATTTTATTATTTTCGTAATATAGCTCCAATTTGCGGCCTTAACACTGTTGCCTTAACGACAAATTTTTTTTGTATCACCGAATCACAATAAATTCGAACGCATTTTTTTATTCCTGCATTCCTCCTTCCTTTTTTCTTCTTTTACTCCTTTTAAAAGCACTCAAAGAGTGAAACGCCCCTTGTCAGCCTTTTTATATTCGATTTCTACCTTTTTTTATTATTTGAATGTCCTCCGCTGTGGAATACAGGGTTATTTGTAAATACACCCCCTCCTTTCTTTACCAGTACGCCTGCATGTGCGCATGCGCAAGTGATTTGCTACTAATGGAGCTGACGCATAATAGAAAGATGTCTACAAGTCAATGCATAATGATGGGCATAAATATGCGCAACAGATTAACACGCGCACAGAATATTTAAACAATTGCATTGAGAAAGAACTTCTCAGAAAGAGAAGTTCTTTCTGAGAAGAAAGAAAGAAAGAGAAAGAACGAAGTTCTTGTTGTGGATAATGAATAAAAGAGGCAGGGCTGCACGGGCACGCGGGTACGGGCATAGCTCGCGCCTCGTGCTCGGGGCAGTTGGTTCGTGATCAGCGCATCGAACGGGCGACCGGCTGTCGGGCTCCTTTCTTACGTCGCGATCCGCGACATTCTGGTGCCGCGAAACCCGGGAGCCGACCCACGAGCAGACCTGACTTGACGCGGCGCAGACAGCGAGGACGCAAGGCCTGGGATTCCCAGGAGGCTGCGCCATAACGCCAGCGTCGTCATCGAATGCTGTCCGCCGCCGCTGCTCGTGCCGAGGACACCGGGTCGCCTGGTTTGGCCGAGTCTCCTGCTATGGACAAGGTCCGCCGCCACCGTGGGGCCGTTCGGGCCGCAATAACCAAGGGGATTGCCACCATTGAATCGCTGCTTCTGGATCCGGCCACGTCTGCCGTTGCTTTTCAAGGACCTCTGAACCTCGTCAACATGAGGTATGAGGAGATGAAGGCTCTCGACCAGAAGATTCAGGAGGGCCTCAGCGAGGAGGACTTCGAGGCGGATCTGGTTGCCTCGTGGGATTACGACGCTAAGGTGGTGGACATTCGGGCGCGCGTCGAGTTTGCCACAAGGCCCGCTGATACCCCACACGCCGTCGCTGGGGGTTCGGGAACGGGAGATCGCCCGGACGACGCCTCGAGCACCAGCCTGCGTCAGCCGGCGGTCTCTCCCGTTATCGCCAGCACGCGCTTCGCCGCGCTGCCCAAGCTGCACATCCCCACATTTTCTGGCGACCGACGGAGCTGGCAAGCGTTTTGGGACCATTTCGATGCCACCATTCACAGCAATCCCGCCTTGGCTCGCATCGAGAAATTCAAGTATTTAACATCGTACTTGACGGGCAAGGCGAAGGCGGCAATCGAAGGGATCCGACTCGCGGAGGCCAACTACGACGTGGCGATAGGCACCCTCACCGCCCGATTTGGCCGGACCGACCTACTCGTTGAGGACCATATCGACAGCTTGCTCGCCTTGGCCCCTGTGCGGAGCTCTTCAGAGGTCGGAAAACTCCGAGACCTCTACGACCAGATATCCTTCCGTGTAAACGCTCTGAAGAGTCTGGGAGTAGCGGCGACGGAGTACGCGGTGGTCCTCCATCGTGTACTGATGAAGGCCCTGCCACCCGACCTCGGGATCCTGTACCGGCAGAGGGCTAAGGAGGCATCCTCGTCGGACGGAGCAGCCAGCTCGTCCGGAAGTGCGAGGCAAGTGAGCGAGAGAGCCAGCTCGTCGGAAAGGGCGAAGCAAGTGGACGAAATACTGGACTTCCTGCGCATCCAGGTAGAAGTCCGCGAGGAAGGCCACTTCGACCTTCCCAGGGTTACAGAGCGGCGCCCTCACGAAACGCGCGAAGCCCCAACTTCCGATTGGGGCCTTCCATCGGCTGCGGCCTTACCAGCGGGTGCTTCGATGCCTCCGACGAGGGCGGAACCACGGTCACAACCATCACAGCGGCAGTGCCCTCTATGTGCGGCAGACCACCGTATAGCAGAGTGCACGGTACCGATGTCGCCTCAAGAAAAGCGCCGCAAGTTACGAACCGGGGGACGCTGCTTCCGTTGCGGCAAGAAGGGTCACTTTGCCCGGTGCTGCAGGCTGTCGAGGTCGTTGGTTTGCGTCCGTTGCTCCAAAGGGCATCTCACAGTTCTATGCGACATAGAACACCCGCCGCAGGCAGCTGCGAATGGACGAATTCGAATGGCCGAAGGTGGTCAGGTCACCGCGCCGAACCACGGACAGGCAACTCCTAGCGTCACGTCCGCATCGTCCGCAGCCTGCACCGCGGCGCGTATCTACCTGCAAACCGGGAGGGCGTGGGCGATTGGAGCCAGCCACAAGCTGATAGTCCGCATACTGTTGGATTCCGGCAGTCAGCGCACGTTTATTCGGCGTGACCTGTCACGTACACTGCGTTGCCCAGTTCGGGGTGTTGAGGACTTGTCGCTCGTTACCTTTGGAGACTCCCGTCCGAGGTCATCCGTGCGATGCAATCGCGTCGCAATCACTCTGAAGAGTCAGCACGGCGGGAGACGCATCACCATCGAGGCTTTGGAGGTCCCCGAAATTTGCGCGGTGACAAGTCCACCTGTAAACGCAGAAGTCCTGAGTAAGATGGCAGGGCGCAACCTGACTGCTGCAGACGTTCGGCTGACGGACACCCACATGGAGGATCGAGTCAGCATCCTCATTGGCTCCGATTCGTACTGGAAGGTGTCGTCGGGAAGAATATCACGCCTTACCCCTCACCTCACGGCAGCCGAAACAATCTTCGGGTGGACTGTCCAGGGAGCCGACCTTGACAACGGCAGCCATGGCGCATCCGAACCATCCTGCGCAATGTTCATCGCTCACGCGGACCCATCGGGAAGCAACCCCGAGGAGGAGATGAACCCGTCAGATCTGTGGCGCTTAGAAGCCATTGGCATCAAGGAAACGGCAGAAGGGCCTGGACTAGACGCCGAGGCCACGAAGCAGTTTGAACGGGAAATCCGCAAGCAGGACGGGCGCTACGAAGTCCCACTTCTGATTCAAGAGCCAGAACTGGAGGCCCACCATGACAACTATGCACTTGCGGAGCAGCGATTGCGCATGCAGCTCAGGCGTTTCCGCAGCCGACCGGACTTGTTGTCACAGTGTGACAAGACAATACGTGATTATTTTAAGGAGGGCCATGCGGAGCGAGTACCCGCTCAAGGAACGCGCGGGACGCCAAATACATATTACATGCCGCATCATGGAGTGGTCCGACAAGATGCAGTCACTACTAAACTTCGAGTCGTCTTTGACGCCTCGTCGCACGCACCAGGCCATCCTTCGCCATTGGCTGCTGGGAGCACCGGAGCACTAAACCATTACTCCGCCGTCATCCGGCACGGCAACACCGTGGTGCCCTCCGGTGAGAGCAGGATAGCCGCGGAGGCTGACAAGGTGGTGAACATTCCCGCTGCGTGTGAGCCGTGCGTTTCTGGCCATCGGAACGTCCTTACAGCTGTCGACGAGTCTGACCCGCCAGTGAGGCCAGCGGAGAGCACGACAGATTCCACTGAGGCACAAGTGGGTGTACCCAGTCGCCCGCCCTACGGTGACTGCGTCGTCGTTCAGGATGGCCACGGAACTGACCTCTCCAAGGACCCCATGACCACGATGTACGGTGATGCGAACCCGTCCAGCGTGATGCTCCTTGATGCTTCGGACATCGCTGCCGCTCGGGGGAGTGCCTTGCTGAGAGAGCATGTGGTTAAGTGTCACGAGCGGGCGCCGTTCCCACTTGTACGACCGTGGCCGCATCGCTCCGGGCGCTGGCTTCTCCGTTGGGATCTCAGCAGGCGTCAGCGCTTCCTGGTATCCTCGACTCTGATCGGCGCACCGGCCTTCCGAGTTGAATCTCACGAGCCGTCAGACGACCCTTGTTGCGGCGAGCTCGTGAACGGCAACCGGGCAGCTTCAACTGCCGCGCTTGGCGGCCCCCTGGGAAGCTCCTGGAAGCCACACCATCCGCTGCCACGATCACCGTTCCGGACGCACGGTTGCGCAGCTCATGATCAGGATCCGTGCAGCTCACGACAAGGAGTGATCACTGGTGCCCAGCTACCAGCCACGCCGCACTGTACTAGCGACGCACATGCCTGCAAGGGGTACACGACTGCGCCCGTTAACCGAAAACTGGGCCGCAAGCACGTGGAATTTCCCTATGATCCTGGTGGCTACGGAGGGCTAGGGGGTGACCAGACAGGACACAGAGTTCCCGGACATTGTCGTGTGGTCTACATTTTGTGAGGGCGATCGCGGTTGGCTACTGCGTGGTCACCTTGGCATTTCGGATGCCGTTCGAATTCCCGTACGATCCCGGTGGCAGCGGCGAACCGGCAGGCGACAAGGACGGCGATAGAGACACCGGGGTATCATCTTGCTGCCAGCCATTACCAGAAGTACCTCGTTGCTCCGTTGCCATCAGCCACACCAAGGTCACCCAATGAGGATGATGAAGGGATGTTGATAGGCAGGATCAAAAGAATCCGCCCGCAGCGAGCTGAATAAGATGATAGTGACGGATCTGTTCTCGTGGTGCTAAGGATGACTAGGCGGCAGGTTATGAACCCCTTGGTCTGCGTTTGCGTCTTGCCTCCCGTTTGCCGGCGCATCCTCATTGTGTCGGCGGACTCAGGGTGCAGGCATGTTCACGATGGTCTCTACAAGTACCTTTCCTTGCCTGTGACTCGTTCCGTTTCTCCCCTGCTGAAATTCGCAGCGCGCCTCTGAGTGCCTTTTTCAGCCATCGTTCATGGGTACATTTGCTCTCCCTTTGGAAGCCACATGCGCACCTTGGCGGCGGGGGGAGTGTGTTGTGGATAATGAATAAAAGAGGCAGGGCTGCACGGGCACGCGGGTACGGGCATAGCTCGCGCCTCGTGCTCGGGGCAGTTGGTTCGTGATCAGCGCATCGAACGGGCGACCGGCTGTCGGGCTCCTTTCTTACGTCGCGATCCGCGACAGTTCTTGCGATGCCGCCATGCATAATTTAAGTTTTTTTTTTTTTTTTGCAGCTTGTTCTCTTCACGCGCTACTCATTTCCTTTCCTTTACAAGTAACCCGCAAAAAATGAAGCCTCACTCCACCACGCGAATCCTCGATCTTAAACTTCAATATATGATCTTACGGTCTATTCAACTAAGCTGATGCATGTAATAGCAACATGTATGCTCTTAGACGCATCAGCCTAATTAAACATGCCGGATGGTTAGTTACATATGCAACGTGGCAACTTCTCGCTTCAAAACGAGAAATCGAAGGATGCATCGTTGGGCGGAGCAATAAATAGCGCAGTGTAGCGCTCTCTCTCTCTCTCTCTCTCTCTCTCTCTCTCTCTCTCTCTCTCTCTCTCTCTCTCTCTCTCTCTCTCTCTCTCTCTCTCTCTCTCTCTCTCTCTCTCTCTCTCTCTCTCTCTCTCTCCATATGGGAAAAGGGGAGTTAAAAGATCATAGTAAAATATATTGTTGGGCCTGTCGGTCACGCAAAAAAGTTCGCTCATACGGCTTATGTTTAATGTTAACGCTGTTGCTTAAAAAAATGTCATGGCCTTTTCAGGATGTAGACCTCATAAAGTTTATGGTGGACCTATTTATAACGAAGTACCCAATCGGAATCGGTAAGTGCTATCTTATGATAATAAACCTACTATTTTTTTTTCCGAAAACAGTAACAGTGCTCTCACCAGTATACACGCCTGCATGTGTGTAGTGCATTTGTGTATGCGTGTATGCGCGTATGTATGTTAGCGCACGTCTAGGTGATCCAGACAATATATTTTATCTGGACGCCAAAATGTGCTATCAATATTACATCGCGCGTCAGCGCATGTTTACATCGTCCAGCTGCAGATATGAAGGAATGGCATCAGCGCACAGTGCCACATATCTTTCCGCGTCTTTTATTTCCGTAAAAGGGTGCCTGCACGCGGACACGGGCCATCTTTAGCTCTTAGAGAACAATGAGAACAATTTGACAGCACCAGCGTTCCTAAGGTTGATAGGTAAACTCCGCTGCTGGCAGATAGAACGCTGCGTTGGCGAAGAAGGTCCTCATATCCGTTGATAGCGCCTGGGGTGCTTGTCCAGAATAGTCGCTCGGGAACGTAAGAGATGGAAAAGGGGTGAATTTATGGATGGAAGGTTGGGCCTTGGTCGGTTTGAGAAACAATGGCGAGAAAGTACGAGGTAAAGTCCTGCACGCCGTGACTGCCTCACAGGCGGAGGCCCACCATTCGATGGGAATCCTCTTTTGATCTTCACCGGCATTATCCCCTCTCCGATGGAGGAGGCTTCCAGAGGGCGGTGCGTGAGTCGTGAGAGAACTTGGGTTGGGAACCCTCAGGGCTCAAGCCGCTTACTCGAGGCATGAGAAGTCCGCAGCTGCGCATGCCTCCGCTTTGACAGCTTCATATTTCGAGGGATGCTGCGAGAGGGCTGGGTGGTATTAGTGGATAGCGGAAAACAGCGACATGCCTGGCTGGTGGATGTGCTGTTAGAGATGATAAAAGCAGCCACGAAGGGCCCTAGAAAGAAATGCACTGTTAAAGACGTTCTTTCATACTTTCAACAAACTAGACCGCGAACAAACACAACGAAAAGAGGGAAACGACAGGAACCTGACACACATCCAGAAGCCAGAGTGTTACTTGAGCATTCGTTTCAGCGGCAATAGGCGTCCCTTGGTGTTCAACTCCCCCTTACTTATGGATATCTTTTGGGACACAAAGAGCACCCCCTCACCAGACCAGGCTATGGCCACCCGAAACTTCCCAATGACTGAACACGGAGCCCTGACCGCTTGTCTTTGGCATTTGTTTCAGTGGCCATGGGCGTAATTTGGGGTTTATACTAGACACTTTTTTATTGCAGAGACAGGCTCTTTTAGCCAGATTTGGAGCACTGCCTGGTCCGGGCGGATTAACGTCGTCTGTTACCAAGCAGTGAGGCTACAGATATAGTGCAACCATGCTATGAATGCTCCCTCGGACACAAACAGCTCACTAGAACAAGGTCTGCCAGGGTAGTATTCGATTGAAACCTCCCCATTTGGTGAAACCGACGACCTGCAGTAGACACGAATAGGCTGGGGAAGGGAGGGGGGGGGGGGGGGGGGACGGTTGCACGGGGAAATGCATTAACGGCTGTGAGTGTGAGCGTAACTTGTCCCTACGCGACACGAAACGTGCTCACGTGTCGGTGCACGGCAAAAAAAAAATGTAAACGTTGGCTTCTCTTTGATCGCGTTAACGCCTAGGGCCTAAGTGGGGAACATTGTGGCCTGAGAGCTCTTAGCAGTGGCCTTCATCAAGAAAAAGGGGCGTGCGCCGAGAATTAGCGGCACGTGTGCTCTCGTGTGCAGCAGTGAAATTTAATTTTGGAAACTTTCTTTCAGCGTGCCTGCTTTCCGCTTCCAGCATTCTTTTCTTTAACCTACGCGTGCCCTCCGCTGTTAATGAAACATCATACATTTATACAGAGACGACCTTCCCATAGCACCATGTGCGAACCGAGCGCCGGTCCTGCCGATTTGTTTCCCTTCGCTTCTTTGTCTGCTTGCGATGTAATTTGCTAAAAGCGCCTCAGGGCGAAGGAAAACGACACGAACATTAGTGACAGGTATGGCACGGCATGTGCGCTACTATGTATTAGCATGTAACTACGTGCTTTGGGCTTCGCAGGACGTTCCACCCCCACAGAGCGCTAGTTGATCGTACATTGGCGGCTTATCGGCGGAGGGTGAAGGATTCCGCGATTCAGCACTCATTGGTCGCCCTCTCTTGCCGCACATACCGGCCACGTGGCCGGTATGTTTTGTATATCACTTTTGGACGGTTTGCAGTGAAGGTACTGAAGAGGGAGAAGCTTTTGTTTTAGCTTGTTGATCTGCTCGTACGGAAACTTTGTATGAGTTAAGCGTGCCTTTTTGCCCCCTTAGGTCATGCACTTATCTACAACATGCCTTGGCTGCTGAATGGTGAGTCATTTTAAGACAATTGCGCAGTTAATCGACAGGAATTTTGAGAAACCTTGTGGCTTTTATGTTGAAGTGACTATCTTCATCGAAAAATAATGCTTTTTTTAACATGTTGCATCGATCTTCCTCACAGTTCACATTTTCAAACTTCCGTTATTGGAGTTTCTTAGACCTTTTGATGATAGCACCGCCAAGCTCACTGAAACCAGTGGTAGACGCTGCGTTGTAACTTAACTTAAGCATGTTACATTTTAGAGCATGATGTCCCTGTTTGAACGCCCCCGCCCAAATTTACATGCGCTTCTCTCAAGAAAAATGAGGCAGTATAGTGCAGGGTCCATGCTCGACCTCCCTCTCCGAATCGCGAAAGTCGTCTGTGACGAGTAGCGAGCAGGTGGTAATACCAGGCTGGCATTTGGAGGACAGGGGGTACGTTTATCCTGCATAATCTGCCGTTGAAAAAACACGAAGTCCGCATTAGCGGAAAGAGCGGCAAACGTGCCGGGTAAGGCTCAAATGTCGTCCAACAAAATTGGTAATCTGCGTGACGTCATTGCAGTAATGCGCAAGGCGGCCGCGAAAGGCACCCGTTGTTTACGCGGATTGTGAGCTTTAACAGCACCCCAAAGCGCATTAAACTTCTATTAAATAATCGCATACGAGACTACACGGAGTAGCGCCAAAATGTGTCCACTGATAGAAGTTCCGCCAATTTATGTCGCTTACTTCTTTATGCAAGCAAGGTCAGTGGCTTTTAGCTTCTGTGGCTATAATCCTCAAACATTTACGGGCGCAGACATGGACGTTATGAGAAGCACAGATTTTAATCTTGCAATAGCAAGCCAACAAGAATACGTTTCCTCCGTTTTAAAAAATGGCAGCATCTCCACTCCGTGGATGATGGCGAGGGTGCGGAGTACGGGGACTCGAAATGACACCCGATTTGCGCCCCGACCGTCATTCGATTTCAGCCGTGAGTTGCACCTTGATTATTCCCTAAATGAAACTGCAACTCGCGGCTCAAATCGAATTTCGCTTGATTGTCGCTTGATCGTGGTGTGCGCTCGGATGGACGCGGACGGACATTTGGAGGTCCTAAGGTACTCCGCACCGTTACAGGAGAGGGAGTAAGCCGTTTGACTCTAGGGTACTAACTCGAGGTCGTAGCCCATTTTTTTTTTATCAGCACAAAAAAAAAATGGGCTACGACCTCGAGTTAGTACCCTTAAGCTGCATACATCAACACTCCCAGTGAAAACATGGTTGCGCGAGAAAGGAATGTCTATACCTTGGTCTGACAATTGCCGTTTCTGCAATCAACCTGAAACCATTGATCATTGTTTTGTTTTGTGTCGGGATGCGGTGTTTTTCTGGGATGTGTTGCAACGAACTCTTAAAAAGGACATGGACATTACTCCTTATACAATTTTGTTCTTGCCTTTTAGAGATGTTACTGGAGTGCCCTATGATATATTTGTTGTGATCGGATTGTATAGCTTGTGGAAGTGCCGCATGACAGACAGGCACGCGGAACCCCCTCGCCCAACGAAGTCCATTTTTCGGGAGCAAGCTGCGTTGACGCGGAGCATTTATGCGGCGCAAAGTGACCCACCAGAATGGCTGCATCTGTTGGACGCGTGCGTCTGCTTGCCAGAGTTTTAACGGACGGCTTATGTTAGCTGCAGTGATGTGCATCTTCTTGGATGACTTATAACTTTTGTAGGTTGTATTAAGGGCAGTTTTCCATGCAGCAAAGGAAAAAAAAGGTCGTAGCCCAATGGGTAAGACGACAGACACTAACTCTGTCTGGTCTACCCGACACAGGCTCAAATCCTGCCGGTGCCTGTGTGATTTTTTGCGATTCTAAATGCTATGCGCACGGACGCGGACGGACATTGTGCTGTTCTAAGGTACTCCGCACCTAAAAAGTATTCTTTGTAGTTAGAAACGGTCACCTTTTCTGTAATGCCGCAAGGCGCATGCGCGTTGCTCCTCGCAGTAAGTCACCCAGTTCCCCGTAAGGAAACACGGCCCTATAAATAATATCCGTACAAGAACGACTGGGTGCAAAGCGTATCACAAACGCGTACGGTGATGCACTCGCAAATGTAAGAATCGCCAACATTCAAGTAAATTCTCGTAGCTCGCACGACCGCTGAAGCAGGGGGTACAGCAGACGTGCGTGTGCTCGCTTTCTCTCAGTGATTTGGATGAGATTTCGGTATATTCTAGACTGCGTGGCGCTGCCCAATTTTTCCCGACCTGTTGACTGCGCCCCTTGTGCCGCCGCTAGCACTTCCCGATGGTCAAACCACCATTTTGAGGATGCAGAAGCCGAACTAGCCTATCCGGGCATGTTCTGGACATTGGTTAAAGGAGCCATGAAGAGAAAACGCAAGTTTGGTTCATTCGAAAGATTGCCTCGTTAGAACCATAACGACACCACTTATAACGCAAAATTCGCTCAAATAAGCTACATAATTAGGAAAAAAGGAAATGCCCATGCGACCCACTAGCTCATTTTCCGCAACAGAACCTATGATGTCACTCGAGAATGCTCTGCGCTTGGCGGAGGCCGGCAAAAGCAAACGCATGTTAGGCAGGGCTTACAGTTTGCATAGCGAGCTAAATGCCCGTGAAACATACTGCACATTCTTTTTATGACAAAGAACGGTGGAGTAAACGGTTGAAGTTCCGAACGAACACGCAAGCGTGTGCGCCAATGCGTACGAAACTACCGCCGGCCGAGCTCGACATCTCGCCGTCGCGCAGACGAATTTTCAGGTTCGAGGCTCTTAGGGGCCAACGAACCGTTCCAGCACGCACAGCCGCGACCTTGCTTGGTATCGCAATCCCTTCACAGGAGGTTGGCCGTCATATCGCCAACTAGCAAAGGTAAAAATAGAAACGAGGGGAGTAAGGAACAGCAAGCAGCGACGAGATAGTGACAGTCGTCGCAGTTTCGGAATGGTGTTGGCTTGCTGCTATTGTTAGGAGCTCGTTTCCAGTTTACAACCACTGAAAACTTCAGTTTGTTCGAGTACTTTACAATGAAATTTCGTTGCTACGTTTTGAAATGCCCATGTAGTACGGGCAAATCGTCGAGGAAGTGCGACATCCCCGCCGGTGAGGAGATCTCCTTTCATGCGCTGCCCAACGACGAACCTCGGCGAAGCAAGTGGCTACGTTTTGTGAACTTTGCAAACGGAGGAGAAAGAGAGCTAAAGGAAGTACGAGTGTGCTCGCTTCATTTCCGAGGAAGTGATTACGGCAGGGACCCTTACGTTAGCTCACTCCTGGGACATGCTGGCGTTCGTCGCCGACTTCGTCAAATGGTCAAAGCGCTCTGACCTTGGGGGAAAAAAATGCCGTAAACACCGCGCATTGGCGCTCGTATCTTTCTGGTCGAAGCAGAGAGCTCGCGCTAACGGCTTTCCATACACGACACCGGCCAACTGGCATAAGCGATACTGCTACTGAAATTGAACTATTATTAACCGTAATAAAAATACGGCACATACGTACCAGTCTGTATTCGTCCGTCGCGACGGGGCTGACGAGGCAGCGGTGCCGACGGCAGGGCGTTCGTCTGTTGTGGCTCGTGCACTTAGAAGCATTGAGCGTTCAAGTGGTTTGAGGTTGTTAAATGCAAGCCCGAGCTCCTCGGCGAGAGTTTTGTTCTCCGGATCAGGCGATTCCATGACTAGGGCTGCGGGTGCACTAGGTTTTACAAGTATTTTTAAAATGACCGCCGTCTCGGTCGACTCCCGCGTGTGGGTGCTATATGGAGTCGACATACTAAGTATCTGTTTCATGGACCGGCTCGTATGACGCCATGGTTCACGTCACGGAATATGCAATTTTAGCGGGAGATTTAAAATTTTGGCTTAAATTGCCTTATTTCTCAGTGAATAAAGCATAATTTGCTTCCGGGAAAGCGCTTGGGGTACTATGAAACACCTAATCTTTCGAATAAAACAAACTTTTGTTTTCTCTTCATGGCTCCTTTAAACCATCTCGTCGACAAGGCCAGTTGTACACCGCAGCTAGAGCAGTCCGATGACAAGATGGGATGACAAGGCGTAGACAGCAGTATAATCTAACTGGACATGTCTAATATGGTGCAGTGCCAGGACAAGCCATAATCTTGTCAAGTTTTGAGCAAATGAAACGCTCTATAATAGACGACATTTTGGGTGAGGAAGCGTCACTTCCTGTGAAACAAAATTGGGCTGTACAATTGGGCTGCTCACTTTGTTTATCCCGCAGCTGTCTTGAAATTGATCAAGAGCATAATGCCCCGCGGCACGGACAGGCTGATGACGGTGAAAAAGGAAGAGATACTGGACTACGTCGACGCCAAGCACCTGCCCGAACGCATGGGCGGAATGGTAAGGCTGGAGTCCTCGTCGGAAGCGAGTTTTATGCACTAAACTTGAACTTAAGACTTCCAAAAAAAGTGGAATAATAAAGGCAGCAAGTCTGCTCCTCAAGAATTTAATGTATAGTGGTATACAGTTGACGTCAAAAACGTTTCTGGACGACTGCTTCCTTGATATTATCGTCATACATGTAGTCTTCTTTCTCCTGACTCGTGTTTATGTTTTCTAAATATATTTTTTTTCACCCACCGTGGACAAAGTGACACGAAAAACCTAGGATCACCGTATTTTATTCGAATGCTCTGAAATTCAAGAACTGACAAGAACACTAGAGCGGTGGCTTGCCGCAAACACAAACGCACACAAAAAGGTCGATTTCGGCGAGGAAAAAAAAAAGTCGACTCAAGTGGCGGTTTAAACATTATATATTCAAGCAGTCCCTGTTTTGATGTCTGCAAACGACGCTCATTCCGATTCCGTCAGGCGTCAGGGCTGATCAAGGTGTCCTGTCAGCGTCCCCGTATTTTGTATTTTGTAAAACGCGTATTTTGTAAAAGCTGTGCGTGGCAGTGCTTTGCAGGGTTTCTCGTCTTCCTCGTGACGCTGAGAGCTTCAGACATAAGGCGTCGTTTACGACGAACCGTGCGTGCACTGCATAACTGCGTCACGCCAGTTCACGGGGAGATGAGTTTAGAACGAGATCCTGCTCCCGGCAGATTTTTATCGTCATTTTTTAGGGTGGCACTGTTTGTGGCTGGGGTTCTGTGAATTTTTTGTGCTGTCAACAAATCTGGGAGCACAAAAACTCCTTGCAGCAGAGCCAACTTAACCGCAAATTCTCAGCACAAAACGACTGCAACTCTTGTTTTATAAAAATGTAGCCAAAAACAATAGTATCACAATTGGTTGCTAGAACGACTCTATCATTACTCCGAGTTTTCAGCCACAAAATGTTTCACTAAACAGATACATTGATAGAAAAGTTTCAGTCTCAGCTTAAAAAACGACATTGCAAACGTCGACGCTCTCTGTAAAGGCTCGTACAGATTGGGACTCAGCGGCTAGTGCAGCGGGAAAAAACCTTTCATGTCTATATCAGGGACACTCACTTGAATCAGAATGAGTTCAATTAACAATCTCTGTATGTCGGATACTGGTTACTTGATTGATTCAACATACCATTGATGTGGCTTGAACAGCTAACTTTTCGCAAATGCCCTTGCGCCATAAATGCCAATATACATACGCACAACCCCTGGAGAAATGTGTTCTGAGCTTCTTTTGTCTGTTTGTTTGTTTGTTTATTTGTTTGTTTGTTTGTATTTTTTGTTTTTTGTTTGTTTGTTTGTTTGTTTGTTTGTTTGTTTGTTTGTTTGTTTGTTTGTTTGTTTGTTTGTTTGTTTGTTTGTTTGTTTGTTTGTTTGTTTGCAACCGGCTCACTGGAGTCTTACTGAAAAATTCTTTCGCGCCAATTTTGCGCACCTTTGACACATTCTTTTGTAACTGTTACTGTTACGCTCCCTGCTAGCCTGGATCGCCACCTTGGGGTCTTGTTCGGGCGCCGCAGCAAGGGCATGTCTCACGCAAGGCACGCCCGTGTTGCGGCGCCCGTACAAGATCCCAAGGGGGTGCACATTACTTTATAGCCACTATACGGTGCGCCGTTGAGTGCGTAAAATCTCAATTTGCACTTTTACAGCGAAGCTGTATGTGGGTAGAATTCCGTGGTCTCGCCCAGGGGGTTCTTAGTTACATTTACTCAGCGGCTTGCGTTCAGCGTAAAAAAAAAATGTGATAAAAAGTCTGCCTAAATCCAGATAATTGTCTACAAATGCGTAGCATTCTTATGCCGCTTGTCAAAAGTGGGTATACTTTATAGTCAAATATGGCTATGAGTAGCGAAAGACGTTGGATTATTTTATGATTTTCAAGTTTTTTTTTTGTTTTGTTTTCTTCCCCAATGATGTAAATTATACCATTATAGCGATGAGGTGCCTTTACTTCGCTAATTATATGTGTTTTTTTTTTTCGAACATGCAAGGCGTACAGCAAAGTTGGGCCGTTCACGCTATTATTTTACTCGCATTTCCAACGTTCCTTTGCGGGATTTTTTTCATGCTTCGGTTTTAGGGGGAGATGCACAGTTTTGATTTTGTGGGGACTTTTTTGTTAAAATTTTATTTTTATATTTTTCTTGTTTTTTGGTTTTTCAAAATTATGTCCGCCCATTTATTTATTTCTATTGACGCTATTAGGACGATTAAAGGTGGAACTTCCGCCAAATCTGCATTTTTGTGGAAATGCAGGGCGTTACACTGTTTTTCGCCTTTTTTTTTATTCCCAAATTTTCGCCGATCCCAAAAAGCTGCTGTTTCAAGCAGCTTGACGAGTGGGCTGGCCCAGTACTGGCAGCAATGATCGGCGCAGGTTTGAACATAAAAGTAAAGTTATACGTACCTCACACACAGTTTACATTTTCATTCGTGTAACCTAATACAGCATACACATAAAAACGCAACAAGGAACACAACTGAACTCGCACACACGAAAATGAAATGATATCCGCTATCTGCCCATTCGTGATAGCAAAAGGAAAGAAAACAGACGAAAGCGAAAGAAAAGGATCCCCTCTCTGCAACTTCGTTTTTCCAGTTGTGAACATCAGTTGAAGAACAAAAGAAACCAAAAATGACAGCGCATCAAGGAAACAAATTGTGAAAACGTTTTTTTTTTTGACAAAATAGCGATAGGAATGTTTTGCACTTTAAATTTGTTGAGCAGTTTTGGAAAAACATAAAACAGGGATTGCATGTCGTAATTATTGCGTGGTATCGGTACAAAATAGCAATAGGAATGTTTTGCGCTTTAAATTTGTTGAGCAGTTTTGGAAAAACATAAAACAGTGCTTGCATGTCGTAATTATTGCGTGGTATCGGTACAAACCATGTCTCGCTAAAGCGCGTATCATACAATCCCGTTTCCTTCTGTAACTCAGATAGCCAAGTACAGATCATTATTCTTTACTCGTAGGCAAAATGAACGCGCTAAATTTTAGTCATAAAAATTATTTACTTTGATTGTATGGTACTGGCGAAATAATTCTACTGTAGGATGCAAAAATGGCACGTTTGCAATGATTCGCACAACTTTCTTCTGTAACAGATAAAGCGTGCTCAAATTTTTCATAGTAGTCGTTCCCCACACCAAATGAGCATATGTGATATGGGGAAGAACTAAAGAATTATACAGAAAAAAGTTTTATACGCTCAGGTAAGACAAACCTATGTTTGTTTATTATGCCTACAGTTTGGTAAACCTTTTTACTTATTACTTCGAAATTCTTATCCCAACTAAGATTACTGGAAAGATGAACCCCTAAGACTTTAAAAGATTCCACTACCTCAATGTGTTCAACACCAAGTGTTATTTTAGGCGAAGTGGCAATTTTATTTTTTTGACAAAAAAGAATTGCTTTCGTTTTTGCTAGGTTAATTGTTAGGGCCTTTTGTTTTGTCCAGTTTAACAGATGATATAGGCTGCGGTTGGAGATTGTTTCGATTTCGCTAGTACTCGTTCCTGTGACTAAGAGATTGGTGTCGTCTGCGTAACAAAGTCATGAAAGTTCGGGCTTTTGGAATAATGTGGGAAGATCGTTTATGTACACACCGAAAAGCAGCGGTCCTAAAATACTGCCCTGAGGGAAACCTGTGCTTATGGTCTTTAATTTTGAAGAAAACTCGTTTAACGACACGTATTGTTTACGGTTTTTAGGTAAGACGCAATCAAATTAAAAGCCACGCCATACACTCCGTAGAACTACCGTAGTAGAACTCCATTTTTTTAATCAAGATACTATGGCTGATTAAGTCGAATGCTTTTGACAAGTCTATATAAATCCCCAGAGTCAAGCTGTGGCATTTGATGCTATGAACAATTAGTCCCTTTTGTTTTAGTCGTGCAGTTTCTGTTGAGCAATTTTTTCTACAGCCACGTTGAAAACTGTTTAGAATTGAGTGTTTAGTGAAGAATTTAGTCAACCGGGAGTGAATCAATTTTTCTGCTACCTTTGAAAATAGGGGCAAGATTGATATTGACCTGTAGTTTCTGAACACGTTTTTATCACATCATTTGAAAATTAGAATTACTTTTGCTGTTTGCATATGTATCGGGAATGATCCTGTGGTTAGGATTAAGTTGATTACATGTGCCAAAGAAGTAGCGATCAAGTCTGCCGCATACTTAATGGGCTTTATTTGTAGTGTGTCCACATCTTTAGCATTGCTATTTTTTAGATTGATCATTGTGGACATAACTTCGTGCTCAACAGTGGGTGAAAGAAATATCGAGCTCTAGTTTGGTGTTAACTCTTAAATCATTAAGTTATACTCGGCTGTTGAAGTGGAAAATTGGCTTACGAAGAAATCATTAAATAAGTTAGCTAATTTGTCTTGGGATAGTTTTTCATCCTCATAGTAGATGACCAGGTTTTCATTCTTATTTACAAAACAGAATAGTATAGAGTTTATTTTTTCCACCTAAGGTCAGAGCTTCTTACATCGTGCGAAAATATGTCCTTATAGTAAGAAACCTTAGCTTTTCTAATAACTTTCACCAGATTATTACTCAAGGATTTGAATTCACCAAGCACGGCGAGATCATTGGTGCGAATGAATTTTTATACAAGCGGTTTTTCAAGCTTATTAGGTCTAAGATGTATTTGCTTATCCAAGGCTTTCGGCAGCATTTAGTTAAGTACAGTGTTTTAATAAGAAATGCGGCCTTGTAAACATTGCAAAAATCATCCTCCCCACCGCCTCTCCATTGCGCAATGTGCCCTTCGGCGGCCACCTGGGCGGCGCACTAGAGCTCGCGCTGTGATTGGCGTAGCCACGTTATAAGAATACGCCATTGTCTGTAACCACAGATAGTGTGTATCCTTAGTTCGTTACTCAGAAAATAGCTAAACCCCAACATAGATCCAACCAGAACGCCGGATTCACTACACTTCCCTCTTCACAGGGTGAAAGGGCTCTGATATTATTTGTATTGAAGCAACGCCGCTTGTACCAATGTTTCCTTCGTCACACTGTCGTGTTTTACGGTCATTTCTGGTATATGTGTGTTTATTTGTATAGCTGCAGTGGCGTTTTGTATCTCAATAAGCCTCACCTTTCTCTCCCCCGGTTTCCCTCCTCCTCTATTTTGGTGCCACCCGCCCAGGACACTTACGAGTACAGCTACGTGCCCGGTAATCCTCTCGGGGACCGCGCCCACTACTAGCCATTGGCCGTGTCAAGTGACGTCCGAACCGCAGTCATCCTGGCATGGCCGTCAACTATTTCTACGCTTTCGCCAAAGGGAGGGATATCAAGCTCCCAACGCCGCATTGAGGAGTGAAGAACCACGCCTTATATTGTTTGCTGTTTTTGATCGAAAAATAACTGATTTCTCGGCACTGGTAGCTATTCGCTATGTGCCTAAGTACCGGCTCTGTCACTGAGGAGCTAATGACGACTGTTGTCCAAGGAGCTGAGGCGGCTACCCCGAGAGTCAGGACGCAGTAGATTGGTGATAGCAAGCAGAACGTCTGCTGGAACCACCTGGTTTGCTCTGCACTCCTGCAAAAGTTGATACCTACATAGCAAATTTTCCAAAGTAATCCGGTTTAGTAGAAAAGAACGGCTGATTGTGATCCCGGGAGAAAGAATTTAGTAATGTCCAACTATTTTGTGCTCCGTGCCTGCCGAAAAGTTCTGCGATGGTATGCATGCATGCAGTTTGTTCTCGATATGGTATTTATGGAATGGTAGGGATATTGGGGGGGGGGGGAGAGGGGGGAGTTATGCAATGTCTACGTGTGCGCTATAATTTGCTTGAGAATAGTGAATAAAATACTATCCCCCTTCACGTGTGATTTTGTCATATTGCATTCTATTCGGGTTACGGAGACATGGTTTCAGTTTGATTCTTTGAAGTTATAATCCATGTATAACGACACTTTAAATGAGAGGTGGGGAGGAATGAAGCAGCATGCCTGTCTGGCTGCGGGGCAGGGCGGTTAAAGGATCTGTGAAGACAAGAAACAAGTTTGGATCATTGGAATGACTGTTTTGTCCTCGTAAAAATAACACCAATTTTATGGCAAACTCTAAATAAATATTCCAGATATTACAGAAAGTTTATGAAGCAGTGGAGACTCCCCAGCCGCTTTCCGGCGATTTTCCTATGACGTCCCAGAATCTTGATTGTGCGATTGGCAAACTCACAGCTAAGCCACCGCTAGAGCCACTAGATGAGGTTTCAGAGTATCGGCACTCTTTTCTGTCATTGTCGTAAGCCGCCGACAGCGGCCATTGGCCGAACCGCGTCACGGGACATTTGTTTACCTCCGGAAGACCCATGGGCGCCGACATTTCGGTGCCTCTGTGTTGCCGCGCGCGCGCTCTTCGATAAGTCGTGATTTTCGGAGCGCAGTGCGGCTGTATGACACGTTTAGAGTGAGTTTTTAATCCCTACAGACAGAGTAGCAATGCCGTGCTGCTCTGTATGCAGCTGTTTCAACTGGCGGGAAGGTGTAAAACATCTGCATCGCTTCCCACCGGGAAAGAATGACAGTGGCCTAGCGTAACCACTAGCGTAACCACAAGCGTAGCTTAATTATTGGCTCTAGCGCATGGAGGAAGAAACCTATAGAGCCACTAAACAAGCTACGCTAGCGTAACCGAGCCTGACCCCATCGCACCAGCGCGCTGTCTCTACATCTTCGAAAAGTAAACACAGCTATCATGGTTGCCAAGCGGCACCCGGACCTATTCCGCCCGTCAATGTCAGCCGCAATAGGGCGCACAAAGGTGGCCACCCTGGCGTCAGGCACCAAAATGGCTGCCGCCGTTCGTCAGTGGCGTTAGTCTTAAGCGTAGCTTATTTAGCGGCTCTAGCCACCGCCAAGAAGCATGCTTGGGCGATTGCAGTGGGGCCTTTAGCTTCGTGTTATCGTATCACTTCAATTCGAGCTTGCAAGTAGCCCACTGACAACTGTGTTTTTCGTGTTGCCCAAATTTTTCACTCGTGCCCGTATTGCGTCACTGTAGAGTGAAATTTGAAAGTTTTTTCTACATAGCTTGTATTTTTCCGGTAAAAAAACATCTTTTGGGACCTAAATGGACCTGAGGGAGCTACCAAAGGCTAATTATAGCAATCATATCCTTTTTTTACGCAAGCTACCTACAATTAACCCCAGTAAGTTATCGTAGCTCGGCTAACATCGCCGGACCAAGATCGTTCTCTCTCTCCCTCTCTCGATAAGTCCGAAAACGTGTAATGTGCAGGCACCTCGCCAGCCACTTTCTCGCCCTGCTCCTATGAAGTCGCAAGTACTCGTTTGTGCAATCGGAGGCCGAGAAAGCCACCGGGTTCGAACCATCGTTTTTGGAAATTTCAATCCTAATAAGGGTAGGTGTGTGTGCGTGCGTGCGTGCGTGTGCGTGTGTGTGCGGCCGTGTGTACATGTGCACCTGCATGTGTGCGTGTGCGTGTTAACGCCTCGTACGCTAGCGGCAGCACTTACGGCGCATTCGAGCTTGCTTACGAAAGGGAGTTAAAAAGACAGAAACGAGTCCATTGAAACGGAATACTTAAAAAATTATTCGCATTGTAAAGGCTAACAGTAATGAACAATAAACGGGCGTGCAGCACTCGTCCTGGCATTTACCTGCAAGAAAGTATCCATAGGAAGTCCATGGTCCTCCGATGGCGCACGTACCACGGTTCAGGCGGGGACTACATGCTCGGAGCACCGCACCTACAAGTGCACCTCCTACAAAGTATCGACAATTGTCGCTGTGAAATGAAACTGCAGCCGAAGTCCATATAAGGAAAGACTGAATGACACCCTTAGGTGTGAGGGAGAAAGGCGTTTTATTCTACTGTGTACTATAGATTGTAAGAAGCATCATGAAGAGCGGGTTCATTGTCCACTATTCGGCGGTAGACGACGATTCAATCGCGCAAACAGACACACAAGCAATCATCAGAGTCTTTTTACAGGTAACTGAGCAATTCTTCCTGTATTAAAAGAACAGTGGAGAAATAAAACGAACCCCCGCAAACACGAAGTTCATCCGAGACGGGTCACTATTGCCGTCATCACAGGCCAGTTGCCCTGGAGAAGCAAAGAAGCCCGTTCATTGCCATTTGGCAGCCGTGGAATAGTCTCAGCTGTGGCTTTTTTGGAAGGACAGAAAACTGCGTTCGCCTTTATAGGTCATAAACCGGCTGCACTAACAAAAGATGAGCTCAACAGTTTCGTTAGCATAACAGACATCGCAGGCAGTACCGGCAGAGCTTTCTATGGTGTAATGATAGGTATTGGTAAACGATTCTCCTAGCCAAAAGCGACGACCAGTAATATTGCCGCAGTGCAAGAGCGCGCGTATGGAAGACGATGTGCACCGTCGATGTCGCCTGTCGTATGAGCGACCGTCAAGCTGTACGCCTCGCTTTCTTCGCTTTCGTCGCTGTACTGCCCGGCTAAATTAGCCCAAACAAAAAATCAGGCCAGTTTGATCATGATGAAAAAAAATGGCTGACAATTAGTATGCTCCCCAATGCGAAATTTGTGCGCGGCGCGAACTGCAGTCTTCTCGGTCACTGCGCATAGCTGCTGCGTCGATCGCGTCACCAGTGAATGCACGGCGGCGCGCGCTACTCTACCGTTATCTCGCTGCGCGTCGCCGCCGCCGAGCATGTTGCCGTAAATCGTGTTTGAACCTCCCGCGCAAATGTCACGTGGTTCTGATGAGCCACGCAACGAGGAGAAGAGAGAAAGTTACTTTATTGAAAGACAAAGAGTCAACAAGGATGACACCGAAGAGCCTACGCAGCGCGTGCTGTGCACCTGTGGCGCTGCCTCGGGATACCGCCCTGCCCCTCACACTTTCGCTACAATTTTAGATGCTACTACATCTCATTCACTCGCCTTGTCCCTGCATCCGGCGTCGGCGCTGTTGTCAGCGTCCGCCCCTCCCCCATTCTCCTCGCCGCATGAGCTGCGCTCTCCGCCGTTCATCCCCTCTCCTCTCCGATAGCGAACACTCTCTCGCGAGGGGCATTGGATTGGATTCGATTGTATTGGCTTGGCTTGGATTAACTTGGCTTGGCTTGGCTTGGCTTGGATTGGATTGGATTGGATTTGGATTGGATTGGATTGGATTGGATTAAAGTGGATTGTGTTGGATTGTGTTGCGTCATAGCCGCGGCAGACGCACTGGCGCCGGCGCGTCCCCTCACCGTTATGTGCGCTATAAAACGCGGTGCCTGCGCCGCTCCGCTCCATCGTTCCAGCGCCGTTCCTCCGCTGTCCAACGCTGCAACGTGAACCCCCTATGCGTCGCATCTACACAGGGGTTCCCGCGAAGGGAGGTGGGAGTTTTTCTCCTCCGTTTTCCTTGTGTCATTGGTGTTTCCTTGGTTCACTCGGGGCCGACGAAGTCGTCAGACCAGTAGCAAACGCTTAAGTATTGCGCACTAAAAGTTTCACAAAAAGTACCTAAAAAAATAAAAAATATGCATCTTTTACAGCTCCCTAAAAATCCGAATACTAAAAGAAAAATGTCTGCAAAAAAACGTTAAAAATACTAATAAAAAGCAGTGCAAACGGACCAACTCTGCAGTACGCCTTGGATCTTCGGTGAAAAAAACAATTAGCGAAGTAAAGGCACTTCATCGCTAGAATGGTATAAATTTACGTCACTGGTGAAAAGAAACAAAAGAAAACTTAAATAGGATAAAATAATCCTACGTCTTTCGCTACTCATAGCCACATTTGGCTGTAAAGAACTCATACACTGGACCAGAGGCATTCGAAGGCTACGCATTAGTAGACCATTCTCTGAATTTCTGCAGATTTTTAATATCCGCGCACAATTGCGCAGCTAACCGCATTAAAACATTTCACACTCTTGGTGAGTTTGAAATATGAATCGCGTTTTTTGATGAGTTTTTTATTTCGGTACGTTAATTTTTTTCTTCCAGCCCCGCTTCTTGGGCTCCTTAATGGGGTTGCAGTGTTTAATAAACAAAACAATCAGCACAATGTTGACACGGATGTTGCTGAACGAGGGGTAATGCAAACGCGTCAAAGTTCTCCGAACAAGGGTGGAGGGGCAGTGGTTCCGTGCTCTCTCATATTTGGGAACGTCTTGTGGTCAACGAAGGGGGTTCGCTGTGTGAATTGTGAGGAAGAGCAGTGAACGTAGTTATCGTTTGGGCACGACGAGCTGTAGAGGATATCAGAAGTATGGTACAAGCTTTGGCTGTTGCGTAGGAGGAATGGGATAAGAACTGCATCTAGTCGGTAGAGGTTAGAAACGTTGTCTCAAATCAAGTACACATGTCGTTTTGGCTTGAAGAAATTCTTCACTTCCGTCTTTGGGCCATCTTTAATAGGTCACGCTGTCCGAGGCCCGCTGTTCGAACCCTTGCATCCTTGAGCTCGGATGAGCTCCTGTTCATTCCACAGATTACCCTTGTGGCCTGGGATACCGTAGAGCGTGACTTGAAGGATGGTTGGGTTTGAGTGACCAGGGTGCGGGGATGCGGGTTGGTGCGGGGACGTGTTTAGCTGGTTGGAGCGAATACCGCCAACGGAAGCTTGGATGTCATGAAGAATGGTATAACGTCGGGCATTTTGAGTGCATGATCGGTGATAAAAATCGCAGCGGTGGGAGCTAAGTTGCCAGGGCTGTGATTGAATGGGCATTGGTGCGTGTTGTAGTCATTGTGGGTGGCCCTTAGAACCAACACGCAGTGGCACTTTTACAAGTGCCACTGCGTCTGAGACATTCGATTTGATTGATTGTACGGTTTAACGCGCCGACGCAGCGCAGCCGATGAGGCGCGCCGTAGTGGAGGGCTCCGAATTAATTTTGACCACCTGGGGATCTTTAACGTGCGCCGAAATCTCGTACACACGGGCGTTTTTGCTTTTCGCCTCCATCAGAAAAGCGGCCGCCGCGGCCGGGAATGGAACCCGTGACCTCGTGCTCAGCAGCGCAACGCCTTAGCCACTGAGCGACCGCGGCGGGTCCGTGTGAGACATTCGAGGGAGGGATCGATGTATGGAAGTATTTGGTGCACCGTATGTTCTCCTGGTGGCTTGTTCAAAGAAATAGCTGGAAGTTATGGACTTTTTAATTCACCGATACTACACTTCGTTTTAGAGGCGTGCCGTAGTGAAGCACCACAGCGTAAATTATACCACCAAGGATTACTCACTCAAGTCAGGTGCCTACAGGCATTGTTTTAACACGAAAGTGTTTTATTCCCGGATACACGAAGATTTCGCTTACGTCATATCCGCCACGGAAGTGACGCCAGCCAACGAAGCAAGCGGCCTGTAAAGGGTGCACCCCTGCACACAGGGTCTTCTTGCGGGGAAGCAACCTTTAGAACCAAAGAGGACGTCATACTTAGGGTTGTTCGTTTTGGGGTTTTATATTTCAACACGGAGGTGTTTTATGCCGCGACACCCCAAGATTTCACTGACGTCATATCCGTCACGAAAATGACGCCAGTACACCTTTGCCGAAGCGACCCGCCAGCAGGACGTCGCTCGCCACGCACACCCACAAGACGGCCGCCGACCCTCAAATCATGCTGGGCTTCAGATTTCGCTGCACATTTCGCTTTCGTGTTTTACTGATTCCTATGACAGAGGAATCAACCACAGTATTATTCCTTTGCATTTCGCGTCCATCCGAACTACATCCGCCGTAACTATGCCCCGAAAAACGACCTCTTGCTTATTAGCATGGCGCATAAGCAATAAGCCATAGTAGCGGACTGCATTGCGTTTATGACGCACTCTGCGGAACTCAGATCAATGGTAATGTTTAGAACAGCGTTGTTACTAATTGCATCCTCCACAGCTTCCCTTGAACAAGACCATGTTCAAGGGAAGCTGTGGAAGATGTGTAGGATGCAAAAATATGGAACAAGACCAGTCCTCCGTGGAGGAGCCCTCGATTTCTGACCAGTTGAAATAACGCACGGCATGCGCATGTCTATACAATAAAGCGGCGCGGAGGTGAACGAGATGACAGAGTGCCGTGGTCTGGTTCCCACAGGAATAAAATTTTCGAGCCTGAATTTGAAGTGAAGCTAATCACAGCGTCATACCCACAGGTGTGAGAAGAAAAAAACGCATTGCAATACGACAACAGGAACAGCTTTCTTTCCGGAATCCTCGTAGTCATTCAAGGGCGGAACTCACGCCCACCTCGGCGCCTTGACAGACAGCCGATTCTTGCAAAACTTTCCATATTCGGCGAAGGTGAGAAAACGGCAGCGTAAACAATGCGGTCATTTATCAGGGCGACGCGAGAGCGTGGTTTGCCGTCGCCGCCGCTCGGGGGCCGCTCCTCGTAGGGCACGGACTCGCAGCTGCCGATGGTGAGGCGCGACTCCTCCCAGCGCAGCTGTAACATGAGAAGGGAGAGCCTTTCCCGAGCCTGACGTCAGGCACTGAGTTCAACGCCAAAGGCCGCCCGTTCCGCCACGACTTGACGAAGATCGCGCGCCGTCGTCGTCGTCTGCCATCATGGCGGCCCTTCCCCGCTGGACATTCCGGACCAGGGGCGGCAGGCTATGACACCGGGCACGGCGAGGCCCCGTCGGCGGTCGTCGCCGCCCTTGCATAGACTCGCATGGATTCTCTTCGTGGTGCGGGCTACGACTGCGGCCACGGTGAGTAAGCCCGCTTTCAAGACTTCGCGGCGTCGCCAGTGCTTGTCGAATAACCTTTGGCAGATAGTGCGGGATTGTTTTATTGAATGAACCTCCACTCTCGAAGAGGGGGATTATGATCCAGGAAAGTAAGGTCTGGCTATGAGAGTACAAAAAACAACACCTAGCACTGAATTACGACGGGTCCGCCGAAGGCCCGAAAGCTAAAAGGAATCAGGTGACCATAGACCCGACCGCTCTGCAGCTTCTTTTTTTACCGCTATCCCACTCTTAGTTCTTGTTTTCCTCGCATCTAGGTATTTTCGCCACGTTACTCATCCAGCTGTGGCGAACGCAATTGAATGAAGTCGTACATGATTATCAAAAGGTCTTCGCTTTTGGTGTTCATCGGGGTGACAGCGGAAAATTCCAGTTGTGCTCTTTTTGGAACGATGTAAATCACTTATTCGTAAAGGTTAAGGGTTGCGTCTGGCGTGAACATGCGGTGAGCAAATCCAAACCCGACGATCCCGCGGCTATTTTCAGCGGCTGGTCGGAAAAGGAGCAGGTTTGGGTTTCGATAGAACCGCTATTTTGAAATCAAGTAGGCTTAAGCTACGGCCTTCCGGAAGGGCTTTCGGAGCGGCGTTATATTTCTCTGCAACTGTTCCCTGTAGTAGAAGGTGTTGCACTTGTCAAAAACTCCGCACATTGATATTTGCACAGAGGATAATCGGCTTCGCGCATGATTCCAGCCGAACAAGGGCCCACAGTTGAATCTTTCTCCTGTGTCGCCACTAGTGTCATGAAGCTCCTTTATTTAGCAGTGATAATCGCCACATTTCGGACCGCGTCCACCACTCCAAAACCATCTGCTGCAGCTGGCCAAGCTGTCGAGACATTTTAAAAAGAGCATGCTCCTAGAATCCGAGCCTCATAGTTGCCTCTGTAGTATGCACGGCGTCGCCTTGTCAATCTCTTTCGGACATCTTAAGCTGGTGACAATCATCAGTTTAGAAACAGGTGCAAGTGACAAGAGGCCGGTACGCAACTCTAGGTGAGAATGACGCGGTGATTGGCTCAAGTGCAAGAGAAATAAACATAAATGTACGGAAAATTAAAATCTACAATAGAAACATTTTCATCAACCAATACGCTGAAAAAGAGCCGATTCTTGGAATCATCGCGTGGGATTCGCCAGAAAATGAGCCGAAACAGCACACAGAATAAGACAGCCACATAGAGCAGCTAGTGACATTGATGGATACTGCGTGGAGTTCACGAAAAAGAGCACGTTTTTTTCAGCGGCTATAGCTGTTGAAACGTGATTTTACCAAGCCGTGTTCTCTCGACGCTCTTCGGCAACCTTGGAGTCTTTTTTTAGTTTTTGGTTTTCCGCAGTGCCTGAGTTGACGATCTTTCTGTTCCATCAAATTCAAATTTTAAAGCGTGCTTAAGTTCTGTCTGTCTGTCTCTCTCTCTCTCTCTCTCTCTCTCTCTATATATATATATATATATATATATATATATATATATATATGTGTGTGTGTGTGTGCGTGTGCGTGTGCGTGTGCGTGCGTGCGTGCGTGCGTGCGTGTCCGAGCGCGCACACAAAGGTGTAAATATTTGCAGCTACTCTTACTTTTTTTTTTAGTGTGACATAAAAACAAAGAACGTTTAGCTACCTTATAGCAAGCAGGGATAATGCCGCTTTTTTTCTACTCTTTATTGTAGTAAAAGTTCAATCCTTTGTGTAGCATGCTTAAGATTACGAAACATGTTGCTTGTTTGCTGACTAACTACGCCGGTCAAAGCATGTTCACTGACGTGTTGTACGACACGAAAGTACGCCTTGGAATGGGGCTGATCGTGGGAGGGTTCCTGCCTAGGATTATTTACGTTTCAAGACGAACTATGAACCCGGAATCATTCACGTTGCATAGAACAAACGGTAACGTCTGACAGGTTTCTTCTTTCCGCGAATTCGCTATGTATTGCGCAATTGAGCTAACCGTTTACGGAGTGTATAAACAAATATTGAATATTGAATAACACTACGTATCGTATGCTAACTGCTCGATTTCCCGCCCACTGTTTCCAAAACACCACCCGCGTTAGAAGAAACCGAGAGTTAAAAATGGAACTGGGTGCTGTGCTTTTACAGACAATGCGTGCATTGTGCCTTCCTCCATTTGAAGAGCATCGCGGGAAGCCACAAGCGCGTCTCACCAAGGGCGACACAAAAATTAGAGAGCTTTACGATTGAATAGCACAGTAACTGTTGGAGTTTATTGAAAGCTTAAATTGTAAGTAATTTTAAACTTCAAAGCCATTTACACAATAAATATGTGTAGAACTGAGTGCATTACTCGTTGGCGCATAGTTGCAAGCAAAAAATTACTAAGGTTTTTCATCTTCGGTAACTCTATCATGCCGAACTCCCTTGTATGACCAATCGCAGTCTGATCGTCCCCCCCGACGGAACTATGCGGGACTTTGGCGAGATTCACCCTGATTACTCAGTTCACGGATCGTTATCACGCAATTTATGCCAAAAGGGGCCCCAAAACACAAGAAATTAGCGGCAGCTACGGGGCACTAGTCCCACACAATGGCAGATGCTAAGCTCATTTGTTCTCATGGCTGTTAGTAAAGCTGTTCTGACAATGGAAGACACGTCGAGAAGTTGAGAAGGTTGAACTAGCGTGCAGGGTCGCAGTCGGGAGCCTGTTCAAAATGGGTTGTTTAGTTTATCGCTCGGAATGAACTGGATGTTAGACAAATCTGCCAGTTAACTGGAAAACTAGAACCTACTCGTATAATGTGAAATAAACATTTTCATTGGCTGATAAGACTCCTAAGTAGTCAAATCCACGACACCTAATCAAGTATTCGCGGTGTACATTCTCGAACTTAGCTTCTGCTGAACAAGAGCGAGGCACAACCATCTGGGAATGAAGCGTGCCCTTTGTTTGCTTAGAATTCCTATGAACAGGACCTCTAATTACAGTGGCCTAAAATCACAGAAGTTCTGTCTGGCGGCGCTGTACAAAGCATGTTTTTCGTAGTGCATACGGGGAGGCGGTTTTTTATTTGTAATTTATTTCTTGAAGTATTGGAAATCAAACTCAAGGAATGGTGAAATGTTCACTTGAATGAACCTGTATGGGTGCAATATTATTTTTTTTCTAAGGGGGGGGGGTAAGATAAAAAAATCACGAGAACACCTAAGCCCTCCTTATGATGTAGTAAATGTAAAAGCATCAATGTGCGATTGCCGAACGTGTCCTGTCGTTATCATCATCATCATTTTTACTTTGAGTCCCTTTCTTCTGCTCTCCGTTACTATAAGTGAGAGCCTTGGCCTATTCATTTGGTTTCTATATCATCATCATCATCGTCGTCGTCGTCGTCGTCGTCGTCGTTGTCAGCCTATTTACGTCCAGTACATGAGGAAGGCATCTTTCCAAGTGGGAGAAGGCTGCTGACTACTATACCAGAAGGGCCAATGTTTTTTTTATTTAGGGAACGCTTTTTGTGTTCCAGGGGACAATGCCAGTGCGGTTGCGGCTCTCTATTCCCACCCAGAGCAAAATTTGCCCAATTTTCTTTCGAACTCTATTACTTTCCTTTGTTTACGTGAGCTTCCCTGATTATTTTCACAACAATACCAGCACAGTTTGGCTTGTTTTTTGGGCTTTGCGCCATTGGTTGCTCAATGTGCCAACCACTGCCCATTTCGTGCGTCATCTTTTGGCCGCGACGACGTCATATCAACTATCTTTCGAATTGTATGATATGACTTGTATCCCTTTGCTGGCATGACTCTCAACTTACGTCAGGGTATTCTTGAACCAAACCAATGAGCATGCACTGGTGTTCAGAATAGAGACAAGCAGGCGAACTCCATCGAAGTTACAGTCGGCGTTAACCAACGAAGAGAGGGGAACAGTTCTGGGAACCAGTGGCGGGTCAATAGGGATGGCACGTTAGTTTTCTTTTTTTGTGCTTGTGTCTGTTTTCTCAGTTATTTCGCCTCTTTACGAGCCACTTTTCCTAACCCAGACACGATCGCTTTATTTTATTTTCAGTAAAATCTGCCCAGAATTTATCACTCACAGATCATTGCTAGCCTCAGTTGAGTACGCATGCTTGTCCTCGAATGTACCCACGCCGTTGTCACCGACCCTGGTACTTTGTAAAGTTGTTAGCCTTTGTATTCCTCTTGTTCATATGCGCGCACTTTTGTCACAGCAGTGCTTTTTCGCAACAGCCTTGAGCTGAAATCGGCTTTAAAAAACTCAAACACCAATAGACGCGGCGTCAGAAATGTGCCGGAAAAAAAGACGAGGCTCCAAACCTGCCGAGGATGGCCGAAATATGGTTGGAATATAAAATTATCTTCCTGGTGGTATTTATCCACTGTGAGCGTGAATCTAAAGCGTCGTTGATGCTGTACACCACGGCGCCTACCACATCGTGACATTGATGAATTAATACCGACACTTATTTTGCTGAATATATGACTCCTGCTTGAGTGAACTGACGTGTGCAGGAGGAGATTTAAGTTTGAAAATAGGCCACCGAGTGCGGTGTGCTGTTTAGACAAACGTGGGCGACAAGAGCCCGAGTCTCAGAAGCTTGCAGCAGCCTAGATGCACATGCGGTTGTCTATCGGAAAACGTTAGATATGGTTGCCGGTAAATCGTAAGAGGGAATCAACTTTTCATTACTGCTAGCGTCAAGTCTTTCCTGGAAATTTTGCACAGATACTCGAGAGGAGTATTTACATTAAGGAAACTGGAAGTGCCAGCAACCTCCTCAAGAAACATCTAAGGTCGCCTAGGTTTTTAATGTAGGCTATACGCGCCAATTAAAAACGCAAAAGAGAACGTAACAATCAAAGATAAGCTGATATGGTTACTCTCGCGAGTCATCACCAAAGTTAGCTTTGAAAAAAAAAAAGCTTATTCACGCAGAAACAAAAAAGCGCCAAGATTTGGCAAATGAATATTTCGAAATGCAACAGCTTTTCATGTGCAAATTTCTTGACACTACGTCTGGTGTGCAGTGGCAGAAACATTTAAGTTGAAACACTTGCTGTTATTTTATCGCGTTTCCATTGACTATTTACCTTCTCCTTATATCAGAAGTCTAAGACGTGGCCGAAAGTTTAAAGCAGCGTGTAAAGTAAGCTCATTACATGAAAAGCATATCTTGACTAACCCATGTGCCTTTTTCCGGTGTCACCTTCCTGACCAAATTTTTCCGTGGCTGGATTCAGCTCCGTGTTGCAAAGAGGAGCGTGTGAATACAGGGTGTCCCAGCTATCATGCACCAAGTTTAAAAAAAGGGAAATTGTGTAACTCGAAGAAAACCTAGTGCATAATTTTTGCAGTACTGTGAAGAAGCGGAGAGTAATTTTTTTCGTTAATGAGACTTATTAATTAATTGCAATTATTTATCTATCTAAATTGGTCACAGTTGGCACAGGACCGAGGCAATTGGAGAATAATGGGAGAGGCCTTTGCCCTGCAGTGGGCGTAGATAGGCTGGTGATGATTATGATGATGATGATGAATTATCTAACTCGAGAAATACTGTCCTAATCACTAAAGTGTCAATGAGGCACTTGTAGGTAACCACGAGGGGCATCTAACTGCGCTGTTTTCAGCGACGAACTAATCTAAATTGGTCACCAAGATTTTAAAAAAGGGAAATTGCGTAACTCGAAGAAAACCTAGTGCATAATGTTTGCAGTACTGTGAAGAAGCGGAGAGTAATTTTTTTTCGTTAATGAGACTTAATTAATTAATTACAATTAATTATCTATCTAAATTGGTCACAGTTGGCACAGGACCGAGGCAATTGGAGAATAATGGGAGAGGCCTTTGCCCTGCAGTGGGCGTAGATAGGCTGGTGATGATTATGATGATGATGATGAATGATCTAACTCGAGAAATACTGTCCTAATCACTAAAGTGTCAATGAGGCACTTGTAGGTAACCACGAGGGGCATCTAACTGCGTTGTTTTCAGCGACGAACTAATTGCGTACTCATTTATTCTGACTGATAAAGGAAACCCGCGAAATATGAAAAATACCCCGTGACGACGCTTACGCGCGTTTTGTAAAGCAGCGTCCCCAAACAAAGGGGATTGAAAGCAACTGTTTCGCGTGTTACCCGCCCGAAGAGACAGCGCATAACCTTGATAATAGCATGCATGGAAGGAGCAGCAGCAGCAAGATTCGCGGGACGCGTGTGCAGATAAGGAACAAACTCGGTCGCGATTTCTTCTTTCTTTCTTTTGTCTATTTCATTCTGGCTAACTCAGAGGCAGCCTGTTTAAGGGCGTTGCTTTACTGTGCGCGCGGAGGCACCGTCACGTGGTATTTTTCATATTTCGCGGGTTTCCTTTATCAGTCAGAATAAATGTGTACGCAATTAGTTCATCGCTGAAAATACCGCAGTTAGATACCCCTCGTGGTTACCTACAAGTGCCTCATTGACACTTTAGTGATTAGGACAGAATTTCTCGAGTTACATAATTAATTACAATTAGTTAATTAAGTCTCATTAAAGAAAAAAATACTGTCCGCTTATTCACAGTACTGCAAACATTATGCACGTGGTTTCTTTCGAGTTACGCCTTTACTCTTTTTTTAAATCTTGGTGCATGATAGATGGGACACCCTGTATATGCATATGGTAGTTTCTTTATTTGACCACAAAGCAGCGCATGCTCATACAAAGGAAATTACAAACAGAAATGTCAACAACGCAATGTGGTGTGGGAAATGAGGAGAAAGCTGCGCACATGCAGCTTGACAAAGCCCCACCTTCCAGAAAAAACAACAACAACAAAAACAAAAAAACAAAAAACACACAAAAAAACGAAAAGAAAACAAGAAGGAAGTAGCAGGCAAACTATACAATAATTTCTTAGCAAATGAGGCTTCCGCGATTTGTATCAAATGCATATGTTTTTGCATATAACAACACATTCAAAGCACTACTTTCTTATGACCGCAGACTAAATTTGTAGAACAATTTTTCTAACGTAATACACTTATTTTACAAAAACAAATGTCAGACAAACAAAATGATAATATATGTGTGTGACAGACACAGGTCTCCTATGGTCCGTGGTTGTGTACGACTACGACTGAAGGAGGAATAGGTTGCTGCCCACAACTGAGTAGAGTAAAGACAGCGCTGGCAGAAAGTGAGTGAAATTGTTCCAGAGTAAGCCCATATTTATTTAGCACATGCGGAATGGCAAATTTCAGCATTTGAAAGCCGTAATTTGTTCTCGGTGTAGGGATGTGCCAGAGTTCGCTGTGACGATTACAGCGAGCTGAAACGTTTAACTGCAGGTGAGCTAGGCTTTTCAGGGTAGTACTATTTGTGCGAATTTCAGATTTTAAAGACATTAAAAGCCGATATTCATAAACCGAATTAAACCTTAGAACATTAAATTTAGCGAATAAATGAGATGTATGGGCATTGTAACAGAGATTCCCAATAGCACGCATAGCATTTTTTTGGAGTGTGTATATCTTGTTTTTGGAGGACTTAGTTCCGGATGCCCATATCAATTGGCAATAACGAATTTCCTGATATCTTGCCTGTATGATTAATGTATAGCCCCGGAAAGTCTTAATTATTCTGGTGATGCTATATATAATTTTTTGGAGAAGTTAAAGCGGCGTTCGTTCCTCGCTTCGCACCGCTCCCAAGAACGCATCCAGAGCCGGACTGGCAAGTTTGGTTATAGAGCATATTCACTCAGCGCGGCGCCAGCGCACTGGCGACACTGAGTTCAAAGGCAAACGCATTTCCGGAAGTTTTTTCCTCCGAATCCACTTCTACAAATCATGTCCATCGCTGCGGACGATCACAGCGCCAAATTCCTTTCTAAATATTATTGTCTGAAACTATATGCTCCGGACCAGTGAGAGGTACTTGTCCTCATTCAAGGACTCCCTGACTGTAGCCGGCCTTCCGTGCCCTCTTCATCCAGCCGAAGCTGGGAACAGGGTTCGGAGCTGTTCAGCGCCGCCGCCCTCTGTGAAGGGGTAGGGTTGGGATTAGGAGAAAAGTCTGGGGCGTTGGGGCATGCCTTCACTGTGTGGTATAGTGTTCCTGATGTGGGGTAGAAGAGAAACTGAGGTGAGTATCAAGGGGGGTGGGGGGGGGGGGGATTTTGTGTCAGAGCTGTTGTGGGGGGAGATGATAATTCGGAGATGGCGAAGTATGACTGCATCTATGGTACGTTAGGAATGCCTTTAATTGCTGGCTAAACAGGCCCCTCTTGGCGCTAAGCACGAGCTGTTTACCAGCACTAAGTCCATGGATAGCTTGTTGGCAACGGGCTCTCTGGGGTGTTATTCAACCAACGCAGCAAGCTTCTTCTTTATACTAACGCCAGCATTTTTCTGTTCTTTGCAGATCGTATATCCTACAGCGGACGTCGGTAAGCGCACACTTTTGATACTCAGCAAAAATAACTGGCCTAGCTTTCACCCAAACACCTGTAACGGGGGCACGTGTTATAAAGCACGCGTGTAACAAATAAACTACGAACAAGACGAAAGACGCAAAGTAAGCGCGTACAGTCTCTCATCTTGCCCTCGTTCGATTTGCGTAGCTTATTTATTACCGCATACTGGACTGAATAACCCACTTAAAGCTGCTGTCGCAGCACGTTTCCTCTTTGCTCTTCATTCTTAGGCTTTGCTCCATTCTCAGTTTCGTCGAGGACGCTGGGAGTAGCGTCATGTTTCCAGTGAACGAGGGAGTACGTCAGCCGCATTCCTGTTTTTATTTTAATCATCGGCTGACGTCCTCCGCTTTGTATAAAACACATCGTAAAATTCCAGAGAGAGAGTGAGAGAGAGAGAGGTAGGGAGGGGAGAGAGTGAGGGAGAGAGAGAGAGAGAGAGAGAGAGAGAGAGAGAGAGAGAGAGAGAGAGAGAGAGAGAGAGAGAGAGAGAGAGAGAGAGAGAGAGAGAGAGAGAGAGAGAGAGAGAGAGAGAGAGAGAGAGAGAGAGAGAGAGAGAGAGAACTTTATTTCAGCCTCAGGTTCAGGGAAGTGGGGTGGGAGAGGCCCAGAGGGCGTCCGCGACAGCCAGGGCTCGCGCCGTGACCAGCTCTTTACTGACCTCGTCCGAGCGGTGCAACGAGAGGTGTTCTTCTTCTCAGAGGCGTTCTTCTCAGTAGCATACAAAGATGCACCGATGTCCTAGGCAGGGTGCATCCGTTCATCTCAGCGCATTCTCAAACTAGACACTTTCATAAGACAATTACGCAAATTGGCCTCACTGTTCATCGTTCGATGATGGGATCCTTCATTTCACTTTTTGGCCAATGTCTAGGGTCTTGGTTTATTGCCGAAGCTCGGAACAGGAGAAAACTCGCTGCGCCCTTCATGCCACCTCACGGAATTCGGCCATGACGTCCCACTGGGCCCGATGTAGTTGAATGCTACCGCATTCCTGAAAAAGCTGGGCCGTTGGCCTGTCCATACTTAATAGCGACATTGCGTTCCCTGAGACACAATTTGTGCGCATATGAAAAACAGGACTCCCTACCCGGCAGCGACGAGTGTATTGTCCTGTGATTTCATTATCTTCTACGAGTGCATGCACCGCTACTTACAAAGACTTTTAGGAATAAGTGACAGCTCGGTGCTGTGTACGGTTTCGCTTACACGTTACCTTCATGACGAGTACGACCTTTGTGGCCACCTCAGTGGCGGTCCTAAGGGGGCGGGGGGCTCGCTACACAGGCTCGCTGTAACACTGGCAAAAAAGTGCATGTGAGCAGTAACGCAAGTTTTCCTTGTTGTGAGGAGGACGGTGGCGTCGCCAAGCTGCGCACGCGGTCAACGGTGACACGACAGAGACGGCTGGGCACCGTAACAGGCGGTAGGTATCTTGGATGGTGGCATCGGCAGGAACGACGGTGGAGTTGGGCGGCCATCAGGTTAATGCGCTGTCGAAGTGCGCACGCAGAGTTAGGAAACTGGGCGATGCAGACCAGTTGACTTGTTATCACAAATCCGTACAGACGGCCGAGGGGGAAGGACTTGAGCCGATAGACGTGGTAGCCTGTGATCTGCAGCATACATTATTAGAACCCTAATGTACTTGCAGAGTTAGGCTATGTTCTGACTATCGACGCAAAAGCCATATCGTGATCTATGGACGTAAAAAAAAAAAAAGACGTGTCACGCAGTTTCGGTTGGCTGAGACGTGAAATGACGTGATTCTTAAAAGTTATTACGACAGTGGCGGCAACAGTCTGAACCCGGATTTATGCCTTCAGTTTACGTACTTCGCTGAGCTCATGCACAAGTTCCTAGAGCGTATTTAGCGGCGCGTGCTTATGAAGAGATACAGATGTTGCGCGAAACACACAATGATAGCTCTGATCGCTCTCGTGCCCTTCCAACTTATGGCTCCCAATTGGTACTATTGAAGTCATATCAAATACTAGAACTCAGCTTAGTAAACAACGTGCTGTTTTATGATTACCCTCACTATCCGTCGTGTTGCATGTGAACAGGCTTCAGCAGCTTTGGGAGCGGTACGGTGTTTGGCCTCCTGAAAGGCTTGAGAGCACGTTTTCGTGCACGCCGGGATGCCGCCGTGCCTGCCTGGTAGGTTACCGACCCCAAAATGTTACCAGAGTGGCTGCCGGCCAGGTGAGATATTGAGGGAAGTAGCAAACCTCGAGCTACCCATGGCTCGTTGACTGGTGTGCACAGGGAATTCGCAAATAAAAGATGGCTCTAGACTTCCCCTTCATAGTGAAATAAGGGATTGCAATAGTAGAACTATCCACGACAACTGTATACAAATAACCGTTTCACAAGAACAAATCCACTTCAGCGTGTCGTGTAGCATTCCTCTTTATTAAGCCGAAAACAGCAGACCGTTATCCGAAGAATACAGGCGGGGTCGCTAGCGCGTCCCACCAGGCACGTACCCAGGATTTTTTTTCGGAAGGGGGGGGGGCAACCCAAGGTAACGTTTCTATGCAAATTAAGGGAGAGGGCGCGGGTACCGGCCGTTAATAGTACAAACACGATGAACGCCCATCATTTACAATAGAGGCGCGTAAACCTGCATAGAGAAATGAAATTAAGTGCATCCGCTTTTGGGATGGAGGAGAAAAACGAAAACACTCGTATTTCGAGATTTTTAAAGATGCCCACGCGAAGTTTGCAAAATTAAAAAAACAGCAGTAATTAAAATATTTACAAGAATAAATACGCGTACTGCACAGTAACTATACATTCCCTCTGCTAATGTTAAGGCATATTTCAGGAGCATCCCACATGTTATACGCAACCGAAGTCGGCAGAAACGGATGTGCATGTAGGAGCTCGAGAGTTCAGTTCTCCGTGGCAAACCTCTTGCGCTTCCATATTTTTCTCCGAACAAAACCTGCGGCTACTAGTTATGAAGGAAGGAAACAAAATGCCAGGTAAATCGGAGATGTCATACGCCTAATTCCGTGTGTTATTACCCTAAAACACCCTCAGAGTTCGACGTTTAACGATCTGCCATTCAAAGCGCGAAGGATTCAGGCCTCGGAAATTGCAGTATCAAGACGCACTGGACTGCATGCAGTATATGTAGATAAAAAAACGGTGGCAAGCGCCAGCGCGTCAGCGCTTACCTACGAAGTTTTGTAAAGAACCTTGTTATTTCCAGGGATGCGCCTTGTCGCTTCCTCGGCTTCGAAGCGTGGCTTGTCCTGCTGTTTTTGCTCATATCAATGACTCAGGATGCAATGAGGGAATGAGCGTCTCCTCCGTCCTCTCGTTCGGCCCGTTGGTGAAGTAAACTCGTTGCTGCCGACACCTTGACGATACTCCGACATCGCGAGAATACGCTATTTTTATTACGCCTCATATTTTTATATTATGTACCCGGGGTGTTATAACCTCCCTAATACAAAGAAACTGTTCGCCGTCCAATTTTGAAGCCGAAATTTCTCTCGAACAAAAGTCTGCTTGGTGCCCGTCGAGATTTCCTGCCCGGGTTCATTTTCACCAATCACCTGCTGCACACCCGTCTCTCTTTCCCATGTTGACCATTGGCCACCTTGACTCCGTACCCTTCCCAGCTCAAGTCCGGTTTTCTCGAGGTCTGTTCATAGGAATGCAGCTCGGGATCCGTAAACCCGCCGTTGTGCATAAGAGTCATTAACCACAATAGCTGTCAACCAACAGTGTCACTGGCTTTAGTTGTCCAAAGAAATGCCGCCAGTGTCTCTTGCCGCCATACAACTGCGATGCGCGCCTTCACTTTGACACCCTGCCGTCGTCGGGCTTCGTAACGTTCTTGCGCTACCTTTTTAAACGATCCTTCTTGTCCGGACGGAAGCGCCGACTGTGGAACAGGGCTTTTGTATTCCCACGGTAGCTTTCCCTAGGCCGGCGTAACAGTCGTTAGAGGCGCCGGGCGATGGGGTCAAGCCTCCCCTCGCGCCACTCCGCTCGTCGCCATCCGGCTCAAAGCCTTTGTGTCCGCTGCACACGTGCGCGAGGCCGGATGTTGGAAGGTATTCCGTAGAGAAACCCTACAGCGTGTTTCTCTGCGGCAAGCAGACTTCTTACCGACAAACGCAAAAGCACCAATTCCATGAAAACTAATGAAAAACGCGCTGTGAGTTCGGCTCAGGGAAGGAAACGATTGAGCCACAAACACTAAGCATGGGCGACAGTATCCGCCGAGACCACGGCGCGCTAGGATGGAGGCATTTGTTGAATGTTTAAAGACAAAAATTTTCTTTCCCCACCAAAGCATATGCGACCCGACCCGCTGAAACCGCCACCCTGGCAAGACAAGCGATAAGTTACTGCTGTCCGAGAGAACCGAAGCACCAATCACCGACGAACAGGGTAAAGGGAGTGCAGCGAATCGCAAGTGGCAGGCCGGCAGCAGAGCACAATGCCAGTGTACAGCGGTACTGGCTTCCGTGTAAACGGAGCAAACAAACCTCGCCTGTTTTTTTGTTTTTTTTTTTAAAATCCCACGTTGACCACCAAATGGGGGCGTCTTTTTTTTAATTGAACCTTATCCACAAACAAAAACTAAGTCAGATAAAACTGCACTGCCAAAAAAACCCGGCAACTTTCCCCAAGAAAAAAATGTAGCAAGGAAATAGTTGAGGCAATTCGCTGCAAACGTGTACGCAGATCTTACTTCGTTTGGAAAATGAGCCAGACTCTAATGTGGCATGGATCAAAATGCGCCAAATTCATTTGCCCAACGGGATTCAGCTTTTGGTGTGACTGTTCGGGGTGTTTTGTGCGTTTTTGCGTCTTTTTTTTTTTTTTTTTGCTTTCGAGAGCTGGCTTATGAGTTCAGAGAGCAATGAGGAGATCGGCAAATGATGTGCCGCCAGAAATCTACGATAACGTGAGCGGAAGTGAATGAAATGAAATTGAGAGATGTGATACTATCATTTTATCTCGTCTCCGTCGTCCTTACGGAGTAAATCTGGTTAATACTATTGTTATTACTCCCATATTTCCCATTTACGTACCTAACAAATTAGCTGCCGTTTACAAGCCATGGCAAGCCATGAAAGATGATATGAGCAGGCTTCTTGTGAAGCGTTTTGGGAATTTATGGCAAGGCAATGAAGAGCTTCATGAGTGTCTTCAGGCGTGCCCGAAAAAGTACCCTATGGAACCATTCGAAAATAGCTGCTAATGCTGCCAAGATGACTCACCGGCTCTTCATGTATAGTTTTACTGTTCTTGAAGCTCTGTTGCATGTTTATTGCCTTTTTTGCTTAAAATTCTATCGTACCATTCTTGAAAGTCAATTACAATAAAGTTTTCATAAGAATGCCGCAAACTTGCCTGTTTCAACTGAGTACGAGCCAAATCAGAACTTATCCTAATATTGCTCAAATTCTCCGCTTAATTCTTAATTACTTGTTGCTATAGATTTCCCCTAGGTGACATGTGAAGCATGTCATTTAATATTTTTGACAGCATTGCAATTAGGCCCGGTTCCAAACTTTCCTTTTTTCCCTCAAATTCTCCTGAGGTGGATTTGGCTCATTTCGAAAGAAAAAACGCCTCAATTAGCTATCCAGCCCAGGATTCATATGGCGGTGCTTTAGAATGTGTGTGAGGAGAAGAGAGAGGTGGCGCGGGGAAGGGGGAGTATGGCCCAAAATATTTCGGGGGGGGGGGGGGGCCGGGACTCTCCCCCCCCCCCCCCTTTTCTGGGTACGTCCCTGCGTCCCACACTTCTAAACAAGACGTACCCGGACAGGTACAAGGCACTCTGGCCCACGTCCTGGCTGAGTGCGAGTCTCTTGAGATCCGCCCGCCCCCACCCCCTATTCCCACAACCGACCTCCGAGAGCGATAGTAGACCTTGTTGTCTAGCCCCGACCTGACGATCCAGCTCGCGCTGGGCCAGGGGCCAGGCGCTGCTAGACGCATATGGGACCTGAGAAGAGAGTTCCACCCCATCCGGTGCCTGCGTACACTAGCCAATACCTTATTGGGCTCAATAAAAGTTTATTCTCTCTCTCTCTCTCTCTCTCTCTCTCTCTCTCTCTCTCTCTCTCTCTCTCTCTCTCTCTCTCTCTCTCTCTCTCTCTCTCTCTCTCTCTCTCTCTCTCTCTCTCTCTCTCTCTCTCTCTCTCTCTCTCTCTCTCTCTCTCTCTCTCTCTCTCTCTTATTGACACCACATAAATCTGCCTCCTTTTTGGCTTTGCCTTCAATGTCCTCGGCCACTTTTTGCCTGCTTTCTATTCATATTGGCATTACGTCACTGTAACGGGGGTTCGTGCATTTAGGTTTACGATGGCCGTGACCCGAATTGATACGTTCTACAAACATCCCCATCTACAGGCTATATGCACAAGGAACAAAACACTGAAAAACGGATCGTTAAAACAGGTTGGATCATCGCACTTCGTAAACCTACCATATTTAGGGCTTTGTTAACATCTAGGCTCTGTTAACATCTGCTTACTTTATTGTTGAAGTTTTGAGGATGAAATATTTCTGAAGGTTTTTTTTTATTTGTTGCTCACTATACAGGCCCCAATCATTTGACGTGTTGCGTGGCGGTAAGAGGGACGCATCTAACGGATAAGAAACGCGTTATCTCACCTCTGGTGTTCTATATTTATCGCCGCAGACGGTCACTTTGAGCGAAGCTCATATACTTTATATACTTTACGTTAAAAAGAAGCTTCAAAAGCTGTTTACACTAATAAACTATTTATAGCAACATTTTGCATATGAATATGCGAAACGTAACACTTAGGGACAGGAAACGAACTACCTGAATCAGAGAACAAACTTGAGTTGACGATATCATTGTTCAAATAAAGAAAAAGAAATGGACTTCGGCTGGCCATATGTGAGACGAACTGACAACCGGTAGACAATTAGAGTAACAGAGTGGATACCAAGTGATGGGTCTAGAAGCAGGGGAAGGCCATTAACCTGATGGAGGGATGAAATACGGAACTTCGGGGGTAAACTGTGGACTCGAACAGCGCAGGACAGGGGCGGTTGGATGTCAATGGGAGAAGCCTTCGCCCTCTAACGAGGCTGATGATTACTAGGCATTCGTCCTCTAAGTAGACTAATGATGATTATTCGCATATGAGGTTGACAGCCGTTATTGCTTA
>NW_027526295.1:164370537-164678086 GCF_048455015.1 Haemaphysalis longicornis | reverse complement strand
AAAAAATTTCCCGCATTTCCCCGAGGGGAAGAATGTGAAAGTGCGAATGCACGAGTTGAATTTGCGCGGTTCGGTAATGTTCGCGAAAGAGAGATCACACACACACACACACAACTACAAAGAAAGAAAGATGCATTTATTCACAGACACCTATTTGTGTTGTCGTTGTACTTGATTGCTAGAGCGGATCTCAGCTTTGAAATTTCGTGTCAGTACTCCTTTAAGCGGGTGCATTAGCCCTTCTCACGCCCGATTCCTGGCCAATCCCCCACGTGGGTATGTGCCATGCACAGACACCTATTTGTGTTGTCGTTGTACTTGATTGCTAGAGCGGATCTCAGCTTTGAAATTTCGTGTCAGTACTCCTTTAAGCGGGTGCATTAACCCTTCTCACGCCCGATTCCTGACCAATCCCCCACGTGGGTATGTGCCATGTCAGCGGCCAGGCAGCGCGCGCCCATCTCCCCCCGTTGTCAAGGAAGACGAGGAGCGCGCGCACCCGCAGCTGTTGCTATGTGGACGGACGGCGGTCGCCGGAATTCAGGGTCGCTTATAAAGTGCATTCGCACTTAAAAAGAAATGGACTTCGGCTGGCCATATGTGAGACGAACTGACAACCGGTAGACAATTAGAGTAACAGAGTGGATACCAAGTGATGGGTCTAGAAGCAGGGGAAGGTCATTAATCTGATGGAGGGATGAAATACGGAACTTCGGGGGTAAACTGTGGACTCGAACAGCGCAGGACAGGGGCGGTTGGATGTCAATGGGAGAAGCCTTCGCCCTCTAACGAGACTGATGATGACTAGGCATTCGTCCTCTAAGTAGACTAATGATGATTGTTCGCATATGAGGTTGACAGTCGTTATTGCTTAATTCCGATGCAGCCTTAGGTCTTGTTCGGGATCAAGGAATTGAAAAACTTTAGTACAGGTTTGTGCTGTAAAGTCCTCGCTCTGCAAAATATATATTCTATAAATTATGAAGTAAAGTGCATGCGGCGTTTCATTTGTCGCCCCTTACCTAGACTAAACGCCTAGTGTTCAATTGGGAAGCGTAAAATCGTTATAAACATTAATTCTGGATCGCTACTACCACTACAACAATGTAAAATTGTGATTACTTCGTTTGTATTCGTCAGTTTGTTGTAAGCGGTTGGCGGTAAAATTAGCGGTAAACATCGAAGCGATTGGAGTGAAATTGTGTACAATGTTTGTTTTCATTGCAAAAAAAATATAAAAACAGGTGCAACCAATACTACGAACGGCAGCAAGTCGGAGGTCGCGGACGCCGGCTTCACGACGACGACCAAGCTCCCCGCAACCACCAAAAACGCGGGCATTGGTGTCTCCATCGTGACCACGCCTAAACCAACATCGACCACTCAAGAGACATCTACAACTCATGGTAGCCTGCCGGATGTTTTGGAAAATGGCGGTGAAACCACCACCATGGTGCCCTCGACTCTGAAGGACGCTGGCAACGGCGGCAGCCGTAAGAATGAAACAAAGCCAACGGTAACCACGCCTGCCACATCTACAACATACCCTAAGAACAGCCGGCAGACTGATACCCTCAAGGCGACGACCAAGCTTCCCCCTACCACCACAGTCGCAACTACCGACGTCACAGCCATGACCACAACTATGTCAACCACAGCCACACCAGCGACACCTACAACTATATCTACGAATGACATCAATTCAGAGGGCCAGAATAACAACGTCAAGGCAACAACTAAGACGCCTTCGACCCCGAAACACACAGGTGTCAAAACCCCACCTGTAACTAAAACTATGCCAACCAAACCGGCAATGTATGCAACCAACTCCACGAATGACAGCCACGTGAAAACCTCGAACGACGTCGACAAAACGACTACTCAGGCGCCCTCAACCCCCAAACCGGCTCTTAACGTTACACACACAAAAATACCTACGACAACGACAACTACATCGTCGATACCTACAACCGCCTATACGATTAGACCCCAGTCGGGACGTCCAAATAACCGCAGCACGACGACGACTCAGGCACCCCCAACCATCAAACAGACAGTTATCACCGCCACACTCACAACAAAACGTACGCCAACGACAACTGCACCGGCGATACCTCCAACCACCTCTGCAAATAGTCCCCAGTCCGAACGTCCAAATAACACTAGCACGACAACGACTGAGGCACCCTCAACTATCAAACACGCAGTTGTCACCGCCACACTCACAACAGAAGCTACTCCGACAAGCACACCAGTGGCATCTACAACTACCTCCACAAATGGGAACCAGTCGGAACTTCTAAACGATGGTGCTACGATGACGACTGAAGTGCCTTTATCTACCAAACACTCAGGTGTTGACGTCACGTTTACAACAGAGCCTACGCTAATGTTGACCTCACCAGCGACATCTGCAACCACCTCTTCAAATGGCAACCAGTCGGAGCCTCCAAGCGAGGCTGTCATGACGACTACCGAGGCCCCCGTATCTACTAGACACCCTGGTATCAACGCCACACTCGTAACTGAAGAGACGCCAACGACAAGCATACCAGTGGCATCTACAACCACCTCGACAATTGGCAACCAATCGGAGTCTTCAAATGAAAGTGTCATGACGACGACCAAGGCTCCAGTATCCACAAAACACCCCAAAGTCAACGTGACACTCGTAACCGAAGTGACACCAACGACAACCACAACAGTGCTATCTACAACCGCCTCTGCAAATGGCAACGAGTCTGAGCCTTTAAGCGAGAGCGCCATGACGACTACCGAGGTTCCCGTATTCACTAAATCCCCCGGTCACAACGCCACACTCCCAACCGAAACTACGCCAACAACACCACCAGTGCTATCTACAACCACCTCTGCAAATGGCAACCAGTCGGAGCCTTCAAGCGAGAGTGTCACGACTACACCCGAGGCGCCCTCATCCACAAAACGCCCAGCTGTCAACGTCACACTCGTAACCGAAGCGACGCCAACGACAACCACCGCTGTAATATCTACAACCATCTCTACAAATGGAAGTCAGACGGAGGCTCCAGACAACGGCAAAAAGACGACGACTGAGGTGCCCTCAACCACCACCCAAGACACCGGCGTCATTGTCGACGTCGTCCTGGTGACTGAGCCTGCGCCAACGACGACCACGCCAACGACGACCACTCCACCCCCGACCGACCTGCCCTCAATAATGCAAGGGGCCGTTTTGGTTCCCGAAGGCAGCAGTGCCCAACACCACGAAAGCTTAGTCATCGAGGTCGTCGACATCATAAAAGCTAACGGAACCACCGGGCCGATCGGCCTCGACACGCACGTCGACATAAATGGACCTGCTGGCTCAGCGGAGTCGGAAGAAAGCACAGGCTTGAAGAAGCAGTTCACGAATGAGTACATGTCCCCGTACGTCGTCAAGCACTGCGGCATACCCCACGAGCGAATGCGGCGGATCGTGGGCGGAACCGTGACACCACTGGACCGCTATCCTTGGACGGTGAGCAGTGTCAGCGTTCTTTGATTTATGCGTTTCGTTATTCAAAGCATGTTTAACCTGGGCGCCTGTACCGAGATCACCCTCGAGTTTCATCGCAGGCAGATTGTCTATGCATAGCTGGAGGAAAGTGTTGCTGGGTGATGAGGCGCATGAGTAAACAGTTTTGACTGTACTTCATTTCACAAGCGGTGTGCGGCACAACGGATGCTACATTGTTCTTAACAATCCTCCCACTGAGTGCATCTAACTCACTGTGACATTCTACGGTAGTCTGTTCAAGAAAAGGGACAACAGGTGTTCTGCTAAAAAAAGGTGGCAATAGGCGATGGGGCCTTCTGGTTCCCCCTGTCAAGCCGGGAGAGGGGAAAGGTGCGCCCAAGCCCCTTTATTTTTTTTTATTTATTTATTTTTATTTATTTATTTATTTATTTATTTATTTATTTATTTATTTATTTATTTATTTATTTATTTATTTATTTATTTATTTATTTATTTATTTATTTATTTATTTATTTATTTATTTAACGCTGCTTACACTAGGTCCAAGCAGGGTGGTCAATACAAGTGCACACAATTCAACAGTGCTACACCACCTTATGAGAGCACGTTTGCAGTGGCTAGGTCATTCCACTCACTTACGATGCCTGGAAAAAAAAACTTGAAAAGGTTAGTTCGTGCAAAGTAAGGAGTAAGCGCGCGAGGTTGGCGGTGCCGGGTAACTCGTTGTTACGGACGATACAAACAGTGGAGGGGTCGAATGTACAGTTTGTTACCTACCAGCAGGGAGATAAAATCTAATTTTAATTACTTTCTTCGAATTTCAGGTAAAGGTAGGTCGTTAACGCCTATCGTCACTTTTCTTGAGCCATCCACTGTAGAATGTCACGGCGAGTTAGATGCGCTCAGTGGGTGGATTGTCGGAGCATACGCTGTGCTGCACACAGCTGGTGAAAGGAACTACAGGAACGCACACGGAAGATGGCGCTAAAGGCTGTATGGAAATTTATATGGAGAGTAGGTAGAGAATAAATGGGTCGGCCACGCCATCGGCCGGGACCAAACCGCCGCCCCCAATGAGTCAGACTGAACCCACTAGTGTTGCAGAGTAATGTACAAAGTTCCGCAGCGTTTACTGCTGACCGGTAAATAAGTAAACCGGGTAGTGACACGCAAAAAATAGGCCGTTTGTTTGGATAGGTTCTTGCATGCGTTTGGGGGGACGGGGGGACGAGGGACAAGGGGGCCCTGTGTAGAAGTGTGTAATGGGTACACCAGTTTTCGCAGTTTGGGGATTTTGTAAATTTGTCACTATATTCGTGAGGGGGAACACACTCACTGCCAGGAATTTTGAGCCAAGTCTACTCGACAACGCTGCGAGCTTGAAAAACAGCTATTCAAGAAAGGGCTTGGTGTTACGAGGAGCTTAATGGAAAACCGTGTTCTAGCTTAATCATATGCGCGCCCAATCTGTTTTTCCGGTAAGTACCCGCCGACATCGCTGACTGGCGTATTCACTGCAACAAAAGTTTTGACTGTATACAAAGTGCTGAATTTTCTATGTTTACGAATGCAATTACAAACGAACAGTGGGAAATTTTCCAAGTAAACATTAACGTCGAGGCTTCCGCGAGGCCCCAATTCCCGTAAATGTCGCGAGTAACCAACAAGTGACAAGAAATTGGTCTTGCGAACATTTGCTGGCAGATAGAACCTCTTAGGAAAAAAAAAAAAAAAAATATATATATATATATATATATATATACAGTCGAACACGGATATATCGAACTCCAAGGGGATCGCGAATTAGTTCGATATATGAAAAATTCGATATACAAAATATGGGCTCTGATACCTCACCTATGACGGACGATCGCTTACCGATCGTCGCATTCAAGAATGACAACTGATTCCACACTCACGACGCAACAGGACACTTTATTTCAGTGAAAAAAAATCGCTCATCTTGGCCTGCTTCTTCGTCCTGGAAATGAAATTAAAGACGCTGGTCTCGATCTTCTCGATGCTGCACAACTAGAAAATTTCAGCAGCACGCTGCGCCTTCGCACACTATGCACAACACGCCCGCAAAAGACGAACAGCGCGCACGTGCCACAAGAACTTTGAAGGTAACAATTCCAAGGCTCTCTGAACGGAGTCCAACAAAACGCTCGCGATGGTCATCTCCGAGAGAAACAGTGATCTCCGAAAGGTGCGGGACAACTCGCCAAACAGCAGCAACAGCAGCAAAATGCAAAAGAAGAAGGAGGCCGCCAGCGCCTTCGTTCCCTCTTCCCTTTCCGGAGACGACATCGGGGTTAGACAGACCCAGAGTGAGAGAAAGAAAAACTCTTTTTTGGCAAGCCGGGGAACGTACGCAGCCGAAAAAAAAGGACGTGCGCAGTCGGGGCATCCCTACCTCGCATTGTCACATTTTCCGGGCGTTCGGGCTTGTGGGCCTAGAGAGATTTAGCATACCGGGCTCCGTCCGCTAACGATACGGCGGCCGGTAGCGGGACCCGACTGGGCAAGCGAAAATTCGTTCCGGTAGGGGGGATTAGTTACGCGAGCCAGTCTTCGCCATGCCCGCGCATTCCTCCACATCCTCCTCAACCTCAATCGGGAGTGCAGCGACCGCCGAAGAGCACCTTCCAACTCGCGCGGCGTTCGATATACCCAATGTCGGGAAAAATACAATTCGATATAAACGTACGAATTCCTATACTTTTACACAGAATTTTCAAGGGGATAATTTATGAGTTCGATATAGACAATAATTCGATATACCCGTGTTCGATATATCCGTGTTCGACTGTATATATATATATATATATATATATATATATATATATATATATATATATATATATATATATATATATATATATATATATATATATATATGATGCCCTTTTCTTTTCTTCTGTGTAAATTCAATAAAATAAAGCAGATTGGCGAAACCCGTAAGTCACATTACGCATTTTTGAACAATACTGTAGCAGTGTAGCAGTAATAGTCTCGCTTAAGTAATATAACTGCTAAAGTGTGTTAAATGTGGAACTTTGAAACCGCAAACGCGTAAAGCACATTCACGGTTCTAAATTCACGGTTCACGGTTCTAGATATATCTCGTTGACATTTTCGGCCAGTTTAGAAAGCAGATCACGGAATAAAATGGACGTAAAGCGAGAAGACCAAACAAGTGCTCACCGCTCAGGCACCTCGAAGGAGAAACGGATGTATAGGCTTGATATTTTTTTATGTTTCCTCCATTCCGCATAATCAGGTACTCGTGAAACATTCAACAGCTTATATTTGGCCTTTTTCGCGGCAAAAAAATGAGGTCACAGATTAAATGTCGCATGCCCGTATATTAATACTTGTTTCTAAGAAAGCTGTGCCACAACTCCGGGCGGATGTTGTAACGTGCTCTGTTTTGATCACGTGCTCACTAATATAATTTCGCTTCAATTTATGTTTGCACTGCACAAATATCAAGGTTGGTCTGTGGACGAGGTTCGGAAAGCGACCGTACTGCGGAGGAGTCATCCTGTCCTGGTCCTTCGTATTAACGGCCGCCCACTGCACACGCAGGTATGACGTCGCTTGCAAAAGAAAGCAAAAAAAAAGTACAGCAGACTCTCGTTAAGACGAGCCCGGTAATAGCGAATTTAATGGTCAATACGAACAACACTTTTCGTCTCTTGTTACATCACAATACCACAAACGAACTTTCGTGGTTCCTTCTGAGTTCGTTTTAGCGAGAGTATGCTGTAGTTTTAGCGAGAGTATACTATAAGCTGTTTAGCACACAACATAGAGGTGACACCAAATTTAGGTAAATAATATGAGCAAATTTTATTTCATTTGAGCGTTGATAACGGACCCACTTTTATTTTGACTTTACCGAGTGATGAGACGTATGAGCTTGAGGTCTAAGTTATTTTCGATCTTAAAAATGAGCCTAATATTAACTAATCTACCCAAGACACATATCCAAATGGTGAGACGTATGAGCTCGAGGTAGGAATCTTGTTTTGAACAGCATGTGATTTTGGTGCTGACCGCGTGCTGGTAGCACACACCCCTGGGCGTTCAAGACGCGTCGCTCTTGAAACACACGTGTAGCCTCGGGATCTCTTGTTCGCAGACTTCAAAATTTTGAGCCAGTCCACTCTGCGGAGGTGGATGACCAGCGAAGTTTTTTTAGCACACAACATAGAGGAGACGCAGAATTCAGGCGAAAGGTATGAGCAAGTTTTATTTCTCTTCAGCGTTGACAGCGGGCACACATAAGAATTTTGCGTCTTCTGCGAAATTTCGTAGATTTTGTTATGGTTGAATTCGGTCAAACATCGTTTGTCGAGCGAATGTTGGGTTTTGAGGGCGACAGCCCGCAGTGAACGTGCACAAAACTGCGCGGCAAGATAAAACCAGAGTCCTTCAATGCTTCTCTGGTCATGAAACTCCCGACCAAGTTTCGTACGGGGACAAAGGCTACGGCGAGTGGCGCCACCGCAGATCAGAGGGCATCGGGCGGCCGCCGCTGCTCTGTAGCCAGACCGGCAGGCAGGAACGCAGTAGCAGCATGCCCGTTCGCACCAATTTTTTTCGCCACTCACAAAATGATAAGTGCATTTGAAAGGACCACGACACTTAAAGCGAAAGCGGACTGCTGATAAGGCGGCGAGCGTCTGTTTTATCTTAAGCGCTAGACACATGTACGACGGGCGCACGCGATTCGCATGCGACTGATCGCTACGACTTATTGTTAGGACCGGTTTTGGCGGATCCTAACAATAAGTCGTAACGATCAGTCGCATGCGAATCGCGTGCGCCCGTCGTACGTGTGTCTGGCGCTTTACTCCGTGGTCCGTTCCCTGCCAAACGCGCTCTGACCACGCCCCCGGCTGCCCTCCGATCAACACCAGCGCCACGGCGCGGCAGCGTACGAAGCTCTCTCATAGCGTAACGGCGAAGTTTCATGACCAGAAAGGCATTGAAGGACGCTAATAAACACAGACGCTCCTCGGCGCAGTCGCCGCTGTAGGCGTAAACGCATCCTAAAATCGTATGCATTCAGCGCCTCCTTGGGTCGTTTTCTGACGGCACGCTCCCTTACTTCTTGCCCCTATCCCCCTTACTTTTTTACCCCTCCCCTTAGGACGAACTATAGCGATTAAAGGGACCCTGCAACACATTTTTCGACTTTTTTTTTTTTGAAATCTTAAATGCTCGCAGAGCGTAGTCACCCAACACATCCAGTACTTAGATTAGGGGGCCGCAAAGTACCTCAGACAAAAACTACTGCTCTATGCCCACCAGATAACTGGAAACTCGCTCGAAAGATTTTTCTCTCTTTCCCGGTCTTTACGTTCTTCAACGGCTCGAATTACGCCAGTGAGGCCATGTAGCGGCTGTTGGCCGGTTTTCTTTCGGTTGCAGCAACGCCGACGCGTCGCGCGCTTTTCAATGGGAAGGGTAGGGACGCTTAGTTCAGGCACTGAACCGCTATGTGGCGCGTGCCGGCGGACATCTCACCTTACGTCACTGCTCGCGAGTCGCGAACGCTGCACCCGCTTCTACGACGTGTGTCTGTCAGCTTGCCTGTTGGGCTTCAAGGGCCGTTTCGCTTACATCTTAGCTGCGACGGGGCGCTAGTTCTGTGGCGCACTGTGGATCTCGTTCAACGTGTCGCTCGCTTCATACTTGCTGCATTTTTCCAAAGATAAAGACGGAGGCGGACTAAAATAGTGTAAGAACATACTGACTGTCGGGTAGACATATAGCTAACAGAAAAACGATATTTTCGGATGGGGCGGCCATTATTTTACTGATATTTTTCTTTCTGGAGTATTTAGAGAAGAAAAAATTGCGTGCACGTTTTTTGTTCAGGTGCTCACTTCTACGATTACTTTCCAATAATTGGCCGCGAGGCCCACCACTGGAGAGGCCGGCGCTGCGATCGTTTTGACGTCACTTGTAGGATCACCGTTCCTATCTTCTGCGTAGTTGGCTTGCAGCGCGTGACACTTCGCTTAGGAAGCGCGTTCTAAAAGTATTTTCGTGTTAATTTCCTTCGTTTGAAGTTAATTCTCAGTCCATCAAGCGCATTTGGACCTAATGGTGACTGTATAACCGTATAAACTGTGGTAGATTATCTGCAAACACCATGAGCGTGGTGGTGTATTACGCAAACGACCGAAGCGTAAGCAGCGGCTTGTTTCCGATCAACAATGTGGACTCGACGATCGCCGAGTGAAGTTTCTAGATTTCCCTTGTTTGCAAGAAATGTATAAAGCAGGAAATCGTGAAGAGTTAATTGCTCGCCGAAACACACGCACCCGCCGTGCCTGCCCGCACAGCCGACGGTGCGGCTCGAACCGACGCAGGTCGCGGCAGCAACAACTTGTCGCCGCTTTTTAAAATCACACAAGTCGTGGAAAAGAAGTTCCAGATTGGTGAAAGTGGATGTTAGTGTGATGAAAAATTCTGATAGGTAGTGTCATCAGCTGTGGTTTTCAAAGCGATGCTCAAATATCTGCCGCGATTTACGCCGACCGGCCGCGGAGGTCGGTCCCGGCAGCGCCGGCCCGTTCACGCACGGTGCGGCGAGCGGCCGAAGGATGGCTATGCTTGCGCGCAAGAATCGGCCGAGGCCGTGCAGGTATCTTGATCGTCGATCGCTTCAAGGGAAATCACCGCGCTTACACAGTTCCCAGTGCGGTGAAACGTTCTGTTAGGGACTGTCACTCGCAACTTTAACGGCGATGAAATATCTGCTGCGACGCCAGGCCTAAAGTTCCGAACATCCGATTAAGGGGTATTCACACGAGAGAGAAATCCGCCGTTTCGCTCCTAGGAGTGCGCGCCACGTGACCCCTACGTCACGGTTTCTCTCCGGCGCACCGCCTCCGATGGGAGATCGGAGCTTCTGCTCGCGAGCTACAAACCCTCCGACGCTCCGCGGCGGAGGAGGCGGGATTTCGTCTGCTCGTCGGGCAGCTGGCCGCGGCTGAAGTTCTAGAGCGGTTGCAGGCACTCTGTTTTTATCGCTTCTTAATACATCGGACGCGAAAATGCGTGGCGCACATGACAGGCGCACTGAGGGAGCACGGGCGCTGGGCGAGCGGCGGCCGCGGCTGCGAAGTGGCGCAGGCCGGCGCCGGTAGCTCGAGCGACAGCTTGTTATTGCTCCCCAAGGCGCAAACAAAGCTGCGTATACGAGAAATGGGGTAATGATGTGATGGAAAGTTGCTTTAAAAATCGTCACCTGAGCCGCTTGCCAGAGCGCCGATCGAATATTCGCCGCAGTGTTAAGCCTAACATCAGTATGCGGGGCTGTAGGCCTCGTGCGCTCATAGCCAGGGATTCCACAATGCCCTGGCACAAAGCATAGTTATTTCAAGATTTGAGGCATAAGCAGTCATTAGTACCTTGAAAAGAGCATCGATCATAGTTTTTAGATGACCTTCCTAATGACAGTGCCTGTACAACGCCTTGAGAGTCTGTGTACACAATGGACTCGGCAATTTTGTTTGATGATGTGGTTTGAATTGAGTAAAATGCCATATGCTTCTGCTGTGTAAATACTATTATGAAAATTGATTGTTTTGCTTGCTCTAAAATTTGGTCCGTGCACTGCACAAGAGACAGTGGAACCAGTTTCCGACGCATCGCTACATAATGGCACAGTACGTCTGCCTGTGGCCTCTGTATGCCAGACAACTTCTGTCTGAATAAATTTTTGAAAAATACTTCAGCCTTTTCCTTTAAAATGCATGTACCATTTCAAGCCTGGTTACAGTGGTTTCATGCGTTGACAGCGAAAATGAAAACAAAAGCAAATAATCACAACACCTGAAATGTAGTACTACACCTTGGTAAGTTTATTTAACTGAATGTATTGTACACAACATTTACTGGGGCAAAGTGAAAGTTTACTCTGTGGCATGCATGGTCAAGCACTGTTTACATTGTCGGGCTTGTTAGAATTCAGGATTGGTTGCTGCAGATTGGCCAGAATGCAGCACATGCGCATTATGCTGCCCATAAAAGGAATTAGGTCCACCGAAATTCTATTGTTCAAGATATTGTAGATTTTGATCCGTTGAATGACTCTCTCAACATGTATTCTCACTTGGGCGATGTGGTACGTTTGTTGCAGTTCCTCATATGTGAATTGTACGTTTCCCTTTGAGAAGGGTGGCAGAACAACAATTCCTTGCTGGCATTCCGCTGGTGCTTTGATTCCAGGGAAACCCTTGTCTGCCAGTATGACATCCTCAGGCTCAATTCGGCCCAGAAATCCGGAATTGAGGGTAATTTGCGTGTCCGAAGTGCGGCCACCATATGCGTCCGACACAAACGTAACTACACCATTCGGCAGAATTCCTATCAAGAACTTCAGAGTATAACCCCCCTTATAGTGAGAGAAAAGAGCACGTCGTTGTTCAAGAGTCGGTGGCTCCTCTGTTCTTAGTTCCGTGCAGTCTATGATATACCGGCAGCGAGGGTAGTGCACCTTAAAACATTCAGGCATTGATGCTTGCACAGTGCCTAGGGAAGGTTCTGGAATCCACGCTTTCATCGCAGTCAACAAATTGCTCAAAACAAAGAAAAATATGCGGCTTACAGCCGTCCTATGCAGGCCAAACAGGACACCAAGACTGGCAAATGATATTCCCAGCTTTAGCTTCATCAAGAAAATCACAAGCTTCTGTGGAACTGGGACGTCAATCTGCCTGACAGTTACGGGGAATAAAACGGCCAGAAGTAACGCGAAAACATTTGCGCTCACACCGCACAGTTCCCCGAAAGAGTCTGCTCTGTTGTTGATGGAATCGTAGCCAAGAAATATACAAGTCCGTTCTTCTGGCCCGGTGCATGCAGTGGCTGTCGTCACTTTCGTCTGCACGCCACTGTCCACGGTGTCGGTGTGCCACACTTGCGTGGACGCTGTTCCGTGGCACGCCACGGAGAGGAATATGGTGCAACGGCCTCTGGACGAGAGCTCATCTGTCTGAGTACCCTGTAAATATGCATGTGCAGAAACTGTGAGTTCATAACGTTATACGTACTGTTATGTCACCGACAAAGGACAAATTACATTAAGCGCTGTGAAATTGCCTGACAGTGTGAAGCGCAACTGCACGTACAAGCAAACATGAAAAACATGGGACAATCAGTCCTTCTAAACATTTGGGTTATTTCAGTAGTGCGCATTTATCAGCCGAGTATGTTTTTTCTTCGACATGGGGATGGGGATGGAGGAGGATGGGACAAACAAAATATGGGGTGTGTGAACTAGAATCATTATGACGAACAGCCGCACTTGTATCATGTCCTCATTTCCTTACTTGTGTCGTTATTGCTGCACTTCACACAGTGAGAAGAAATAACGAAGAGCTGGCAACTTCTACTGTTACACTACATGTAATGCAATTTAATGTTACACGAGATGTTGGTTTTTCTATATGACAAAACTCGTGCTTAGAATATGACTGGATATCGGGTAAGTGCACTGCTAGTTGTTACACTAGAAAGTGATCACAAAATACAAAATACAAAAGGTATTAAAATTCGAGAAATTGCATTCTGCTTTACTGACGCAAAGCGTTGCATATATAAACTATAAAACAATCTGCAATGTAGTTATTGAAAGCGTATTCGACACAGAAGTGTACCATACCAAACCAATTCGCCGAGTAACAAATTGCACTAGGTCAGACCTCATGCAAGTGGAGCCAAGCTATCTCCCTTTATATTATTGCCCTAAAAACGAGACGCCAGTCATTTCATGCTCACTTTATCATTTTTCATCATTAACATCTAACCATTATTCCATCTTTATTTTCATTATTAATATCTAACCATTACCCCATCTTTATGCATAGCGGCAAAATTCAGTACAGAAAGTTTGTTTCTAAACGTGTTTAATACTCTCTCTCACTCCGTTCGCGCATGGTGAAAGCACTTTCGTTTCACAGAGCCATCAGTGAATGCGCGTGACAGCAAAGATATCTGTACTAAGCGATCCACCCACACGGTTAGTTCAATCAGACCAACTGCTCACCGTTGAAGCAAACGTGGTGCAATTTCCTGGCGACTCTGGCGCTGTGTTGTCAAAGGTGGTCGGCGACTCTTCAGAAACTGCAGGTGCTTCAGGCGTGTCGTCCGACCTAGTCCGACCCAAACGGCGTTGCCGCGACAGCCGAGGCACTCCGACGGTGAACACTGAAAGGCATTCACAGGAAGGAATACGCATTGCTACGCAGTTAATCGCAGCAATTTTGTTACAACTAATTTTAGGGATCTAAAACAATATAATGTGGCATGACGGCGGTTCGCTACGAAAGCCTTTGCCGACACAATTCGCGCACACTCAGCAACACACGCACAAACCAGAAAATGTGCACTTACCGCTGATATCTCTCGAGCTTTGTTTCTGATGTAACGCCGTCGCCTCTCCCGTAGCACGCCGGAAATATGGACGGCACATACGCAGGGTGACCGACGACCGAACTCTTTGCGTTGCCAACAAAGTGAGCGCTGCAAATTCGGCTCCTGTCTCGTACCGGCAGCCACATGCCTCCGTCTGGGCTAATAACCAACAAGAGAAGAAAATTACGAGGCCAAAGATGGAAATAACGCCAGTTACAACACGCAAATGGACCAAAAGAGACGCCAAACGCGCTTGTTTACCTTGCACGACGCACAGCCCTAATCCAGCGCAGCCTGCGCTCCTCTTCGTACGGCTTCCACGGAAAGGAATAAAAACTGGTTTTCGGGAGCTTGTCAGCAGTGTTGGCGTAGCTGTTATGACATCCGTAGACGCAACAGTACACTGATTTGCGTGTTTCCGCCCGCACAGGCGCCATCCCGCAACACTTCGTTACCGGCGGCGGCTGACTTCGCTAAGACCCGGACAAGCAAAAAATGCCGCGGAGGCTGCCAGGTGGCGCTGCATGTACGGCCGAAGTAGCAGCGCACTAGCCCTGTAGGTGGGCCGGCCGGCTGCTACCACGTTGAGCGCCGTTCTCTGCACGCGGCAGCTCCTGCATCGCGTCGACGACCAATTTTTGGTCGGTTGACAAGATCAGTACGTATGAGCTTAACAGAAATTACCGCCGTCGCGGAATCGGCGGTGCTACGGCAGCTCTGCTTTAGAGATAGGCGACTGCAAACAGCGATGTCCGTCCGAAAGTCGCATCCTCCGTGTGAGCGAAGGAGCTGGCCGAGTGGAACTCCGCCTGCGGTGACGTCACGACCTCCCTCGGATTTCTCCGCTGAAACGCTCCGTCGTGTGAATACCCCTTTACGTGCATCCGAAGCCGGCTGCGAGATGTTGGCGAAGGCCCTCCCGTCGCGCACGCGCGTGTTGCGTTTGGGTTCCTCTAACTTCTTGGGGGCCCCCAACGCTCGGTTCTCCTATTCTAAATATCCCCATTACCCGAAATCATTAACGACGTGTTTCGCCTCGTACGCAGCCTCGCCTTCTGTGAGCAGTCGTGAGTTTCGAAATTGATGCTTGAGAAATGCCGGCTTACTGTAAACATACAAAACACGCTGCAATTATAAACTACCACGCCGAGCACCTAATGAAAACTAAATATAGCCTTGTCCGAACCCGCTCGAAGGCGTTAAAATCTCGCGTTCATACCGCTCATACGTTGCGGACAAGTCGCGAAAAGTAAACATCAGCCGTGCAGAGTACAGGCTACGGCAGTGATCGTTAATAAAATCCGGACATGACTATAAAAGCATCGTAGGGAAAATAGGCACTGATTACGCCAAACTGCAGACCATAACAATACTTTTAAGCATGTGCGGCGAAGTAATCTGATCACCGTTCTCGCGCCATTCATTTATCAGGCAATACGAGCAGTTCGCGCGGTGAGATCATAAGTGAGCGAAGCGTTTCCGTCGCTGTTACAAGGTGTTTGCTTGCACACACATGTCCCGTCACAAGTATTTCATAATGAATTTACAGCGTACTTTTCTCGGCATCAGTTGCATCGTCCTTGGCGTTAGCTGGCTGCGTATGTAAGAGCTGTGGGTCGCGATGGTAGCAACTACCTAAACGCGGCGGTGTCGCCGGGAACAAGCGAGTCGCTGATTGCTTGCCCGAATTATTTGGTTTACAGACAACTTTTTTCGTCATTTGCATCAAATTCACAAGGAGCGGGCGAGACGGTGGCTACAACAACAACAACAAAAAAAAAACACGCTTCCGCATCACGGGAAATGTGTTGTAGCAGACGACAACACGATTCGGCGTCCTAGAAGTGACGGCACTCGTAGGTGGCGCCACGGTATGTCCTCGAGGCCAATATCACGTGCTTGTAAACTTCAGAAAATTATAGGAAACAAAAGGATAAGGAGCTGGGATCCCGCCACGCTGTCCCGGTGCTTCTACAGTACAATCCTCAATTTTAGAAGTGCGTACCGATGCAGAGTGCGAACAGCGGCGTCAAAACAATACCTAAATGCGAAGGGGATAGAGGTGGGATGCCCCACTCAGAAAATTTCAGGGCCTGTGATCCGAGTAGATAAGCGCGCAAAGCCGGCATCAGCCTGCGGCAGCGCAAGGGATTTTGCTTCGTGTCAAAGGAAGTTTTATCAATGACAGACCAAGACAGACAGGCATGGTGAAAAACAAGAAGGCGTAGGAGCGCCGCCTCGGGAACGCTAAACAAACTTTCCACTATTTTGCATAGTTTCCGAGAAGCGGCGCTGGCTGGCGGACACGAAAGCACGCTGGAAGGCTACGGAGCGGGGAAGGGTAGGAGAGAGCAACAGGAGAGTGGCTGTTTGGCCATTTTTCGCTCACGCGTTTAAGGCTAGAATACATGGAGCGATCTTTCACGACGAAGTTCGCACGGCGGAAGACCAGCCGCGTTACGACGCCGAATGTTCGTCGGGCTGCGCTACATGTAGCAAAGTACGGCGGCCGCCGCCGCCTCGCCGCTGCGCTGCTGTCAGTGTGGCTAGACGAGGCAAATACATTGAAGTGAAACACAGGAGAAGCAAAAAAAGCCGTCAAGACTATTAATATTGCTTTTTAGCTGCAAAACCCTCTAGAAAGGCGTAAAATGTTGTGTAGAAGAAGTTTTTAATGTTTTTGTCTCGCCACATCTCGCGAGACCGTTGGTATGACGACGACAAACGCTACTGCGTCAGGCTTAACAGCTAAAAAAACGCCCTTCTATCTGAAAAAAGAAGGCTATTTGTCGCTTATTGATGTGAGGGCAAGAGTGGACAAATTTAATTCGAAGTAAACTATTTAGAACACGATATCACTTTGAGGTATTAGCGACGAAGCTGTTATCGCTGTGAAGCGGGCGGAGAGGGCGCCGCCATGTTTGGCAACGCTTTGCCGCTGCCGTCGATGGCGCCGAACTTTTTCTGCCCCGGCTTGATTGGCGGCGGACGATGTTTTAAATGCATAGCATTTCTTTAACTCACGATGTGACCCGTTCTAGGCGTCCGTAGTAGTCCGCATCGCTCGCCTCGACATGCCCGGCTCAGACGTTTCGCTATCGGCGCCATCAACATTCGATAGCGCGCCCAGGCACGTTTCAAGGACACTCTCTCCCCTCTCTCGGACTCAACGTGCGCCGAGGCTGCCAATTTTACTGCTGACGAGCGCTCTCTCGTCAGCAGTTGCCATAAGTGCAACAACATTAACGTAACGCAAACTACTTAACGTCGTGCGCCCCCGGAAATGCTCTGCATTTGATTGTGCCCCTCGCGAGGGGGATGTTTCACTGCGTCGCCATGCGAACAGTTTGCCACGCTTTAGTTTCGAGTTCGCCGCACCTTTCGCCATCGCTCGCTTCTTCGTTCGTGCACCGGCTGGGGTTGTCAGAGAAGGCGCTTCAAATCCTACCGCGTTGGTCGCCCCTTTGTAATCTGCACTTACGCTACTATAAGTTTTTTTTTTTTCGTTTTCCGCCGCCGAGCGTCCAGCGGACGCCGCCGGGCGAAGTTCGTCGACTATTCGTCGCGTAAACGCTCCATGTATTCCGGGCTTAATTAGGCAATGTTTATACAGGCGGCGTTGGTTGCAGCAATGAACGCTTTTCGATAGCAACTTTAAAAATAAAGCTACAAAAACAAAGCAGAAACAGAAGGCGTATCTGGTGCGACGAGCAAATTACGCAATGCCGCTCCGTGCTGGCGATAACTGTAGCTTTCGCAGTGCTTCCAGACGCAAAGGAAATAGTGAAAGCGCTTATCGAAAACGTTGCAGGGTCCCTTCAAACGCTTTTGCTGCGGAAGCGCCCGAAGCGCTGGCTTGACCTTGGCTGAGCTTGCCCTTACTCTTCCTCCTATCCCCCTCCTCACACCACTCCCCTTGAAAAGAAGTGGTGATTATACTATTTCACTTTATACTCTTTCACTGCGGATGCCAGCGGCGCCGTGAATTGTTTTGCTTCGTGGCCGAAGCGCGGTCGGTGGTGCTTCCGGCTGAGCTTGAAAATCGCTGGATGTTTCCTGTGTTTGTACATGGAGTAATGAGCTTCGCTTTAAAATAATACGTGTAACCCTAGCGATATAAGCTTCGATGTCAAAAAATTGCCCGTTTAGGTAGCCGAAGAACGGTTACTGTTTTTAAGCTGGCTGAACATGACTGCATAGTGAACGCTCAGCGCTAGGAATGAGTGGCCTTGTTAAAGATACCCTGGACTAAGGGTCTTAAGCTTTTAAGTAAACTTACTTTCCTTTCTCCCTGAGAATTTTATACGAGTTTTTTTCCAATAAACACCGATTATTTCTAGGCTGAAGAACATCTCGTTGCTATCAAGTTATCCTGAGCTTATATAGGCAAACCTACCTGGCCGCTCGTTGTCATAACTGACGCCAGTTTTGTTGGCTTCTTCTCCGGCCCTTTCCCCTCCCCCTCTCTCTCTGCTTGTTTTTCTAGCAAGACGGCGAAGGACTTGCGGGTAAGCTTCGGCCTGAGCGAGATGTACTACAACCGCGTCGTCAACGAGCAGAAGGACCACCTCGTCCAAGTGGAAGTCATCCACCAGAACCCGCTTTTCAAGGACATCGTGCACGGGGACGACATCTCCATCCTCAAGATGAGCAGGCCGCTGCAACAGGACGGCTACCCGGTCACGCCCATCTGCATCCCAGACGCCACCGCCATCAGCATACACACGAAGGACATCGTTGGCACCGAAGGCGTGGTGGTCGGCTGGGGACGAACAACTTACGGTGAGCACTGGGACCACGCGTCTCTGCTGAGGACTGCGTCGTCGACAGCCCTCGGAAGACGAACGCTATACAAACGGGGAAACTTACAAACTTCCAAGACCAGCTTTGCAACGAATAAACCTTCGAGACTAACGACGAGCGTCAGCTTATTCAAATTCACCGCCATACCACAGCGGAGAGAAACTAAGTGGAAAGTTGGACCACTGACAAAACCCAGACCCCCAACACTCCCTTCGCGCCGCTTTTCTTTAATGCGGTAGCATTTAAAATGCGAGATTCATTTTATTTTAATTAAAAATAAGTTCTAAATAATGAAGTTTTACATAAATAACACAGTTTAAAAAAATTAAACCTATCCAATGCGGTGTGATTTAATGAGGTGTTCCGGCCTGTCGAATCCGGTGTTCATTCGAATGTAACCGATCCCGCTGCCTCCCTGTAATGTGAGAGCGGAATGACGACGTCACCATCATCCCTATTTTCCCGCTACTCAGTGGTTGCCGAAGCAGTATGCTTAATGTCTCCCTCAACGGGTGGTTTTAAATGCAGAGCATTTCAGTAACTCACGATGTCACCCGCGTTGACGTCCGTAGTCGTAGTCCGCACCCCTCCCCCTACACTATATAAAAAAAATACTATCCGGCGCCTGGTTTCGATCCCTCGACCCTGCGGGCGGAACGCAATGTACATGGTGCTCTACCCACTGCGCCACAAAGCCGTCACAGAATGGGAGGCTACGAACGCGCCTTATATCCTTGACTCATTCAAACTACGTCAAGAAGCTGCTGATACAACGCATTCACTACCACCAACTCCCCAAACACTAAACGTTAACGCAATACACCCACCCCCTATGCGACGCATTTACTAGAGTCCCCCTCGCGGGGAGATGAGCCCAATTTTTTTCATTTGCTCAAATACTAAAACTCATTTTGCGAACAATCGCTGCAACGGAGGAAAAAGTGGCACCCCTTTCAGCGACGAAAACTGCTGTTCCCTCAAAGCAGATGTTGTACCCCGCTCACTGAGGGTTAGTCGCCTTAAAATTGCGGTTCTGTCTTTAAACGGAGAAGTTGGACCTGCGAGGTTTTTTAGCACGAGGGCTACCATTGTGCCACCGTTTTATTTCTGTGACGTTTCCCTTCTACCCATCTTTGTAAATACTCGTACTTGTGAACTACGCGAAGTGGCTGGAGTAGTGACCATGCCAGGTACAGCGGCTACTGCGTGGACTAGTGGAGTTCGCAGTAACTGCACATAATTCACAGAGGCCGACAGTGTGGAGAGGAGGTTAGCGTATATACAGGCATATGCCAACTCACGTTGCTTTACCTCCTCTCGTTTGTGCAGCGTATCACCTCTGTCGCTTTTGTAATGTCGCAGTATTTTCAGAGAGTGGACACGCCAGGTACTTTGATCGATGTTGGCGCGCAGCGTCACGTCCGTCGAACGGAAGAACAGTGTAAACGACGCCAGGCTCAACTTTTGTTCGTTGACATAAATTGGTGGCTAAATAAACTAAAAACAAAAAAAGCTGACCAAGAATAACCAGGCGACGCTCCCCTCCCTCAAGCGCTACAATTCGCATTCACCTCAGTGAAACGGCTTTTGTGTTTATTTCAATTTAACCAGGAATCCCATAACAATCGGGATGGATAACAGGAGAGTTTGCGTCGAAAGACAGGCGTTTTGATACTCCAAGCAGCTTCCTGAGCAACTTCCAGTTGCTCCTCTGTCTCTGCTTTTAGGTTGAAACATTTTTGTTTAGCTTTTTGCCCTGAAATACCCAAATATGCACGTGGTGAGACTTGTAATTACACTCCGTTTCTTTCTGCTCCCCCCTTCCCCCTATTCCCGTCCCCGTATCAGGAGGTGACGTCAGTAAGCAGCTTAGGGAAGTGTCACTGCCCATAGTGGCCAACCAAGAATGCCAGAAGGTGTTCAAGGACATACTTAAGATTCGGGAAGAGATGATCTGCGCAGGGGACATCAACGGCACCAAGGATGCATGTCAGGTAAAAATTAACGTCACTAGACTTTAGCTCCCCAGCAACCGTCAAAAATCACATGGCATTGTCTAGCGCGCCTGCATACGAGTAATAAGAACTGAGAAATAAGACGTCCACCAGACGTGGTGCACGGAATTCTCAGTGAGTTCGCAATGACGCTTTAACGTTTCGAGCCCCAGCCAATGATATCAACCGCACTTGAATATCTATGTTTGTGTATGAAGGAAGGCAAGCATTGTAGAGCACAAATCGGGCTTGAAACTTGTATTATCTGTGACAGCCTTACGTAAGAGTCTGCTCGCATCGTTTTCTGTAGACACCACAAAATCGAGTGACGCAGAGGAAGGCTTTAATGGGAGGAGCGTAAGCAGGGCGAGATACCACACGTCTCGCTAAATTAAAAAAACTGAGTCGCCATTTTGGTCCTGTCAAGTGGACGTTTAGCGAAGCTGTTTAAAATCGTTACTACTTCTGACGTGGGTGTACGCAATGCTTTATTGCTGTAGTGTAATGGTATAGGGGCAATCGTATTGTGGTCGCCGTGGTACAGCGGGATAGGTTTTACTTTGGCTACATTCTTGGCCAAGGCCAAACCTAAACATGATCTGTACCGCGTCGTTGTGACGTGCCTGTGCCGCGTGGTTGACTGTACCATGACTGTACCGCGTGGTTGTGACCTTTTGTGACGTGCCTGCTGTGTCGGTGTTTAGTTTGACAACAGAGTGGACGCATAGGAAAAACTGATAACTGTCCCCCTTTCAGCCTTGGCTGGCGTTATCGAAAACTGCACTAGGCGGAACCGTTATCGAAACACAGAACAAAAGGGGGGAGCTTTGCGCCAGTCTTCACTGTCTAGCATGCGTAATCATGCGAACGGCAATTAAACTTCGCAGTTCGATATCTCGGAGTGCGGATGGGCTAGAAGAATTCTTCCAAATGAAACTGTGTAGAAACAAGATTGCGCTTAACTTTTCAATACAGACATGTATGCTTACTGCAGCCGCTAAAAAGTTAATTATTCAATTTTAGTTAATTAGGCCACCGACATCAATGGTTACATACACCTCATTGTGTGTCCCCCTTGGCGCATAAACTCACTGTAGGGGTGACCTTCACGTATATCTAAGCGCCTAATTTTTTAAAAAATCTGTCGACTTAACTTTGATCACCCTGTATACACACACCACTTTTTCATAAAGAAATCCACAAATACCCACACATATCCGCAAATGGAGGCGGGTGTAATGGGCGCAGATGTTTATCTGGAGTCACTGCCAAGTTGCATCTTCCTCCTGGGTGACGTATGGTGGTCGAAGAAAATCTTAAGATTTGTACATTCACGCACTGAACAGTTAATATTCATAAGATATCGCGATTTGTCTTCTAAATGCATTTCTGGAAACGCTATTAGTAACGATGTGACCTTTAGATCGATCGGTGGCTCGTTAATGATGACTGGCTTGTTGACCGACGGCACCTGACGGACGACGGTCTGCTCCAAAATAATTACAAATTGTTAGAAGTTATTTCTACATAGCATAAAACATTCGCTCAGAATTTGAGAAGAGCCCACATCAAGTGAGACTTTGCCTTCCCTCAAAACTCCAAAAGCCTCAGTTTTATTGCAAAAATTTTGCCCTCCAAATGAAATGCCACAACAACACGGGCCTGCCAATTAATTCATATCAGGTCGCTAATTGGCCACAAATACAGCCAATCGTAGGTGTGTGTGCAAATATTCCCGTGGTCAAACTTTCTTTTTCATGCGGAAGCTCAAAAGTGGCCGTCGAACGCCGTTAACGAACAAACGAGAAAACATCATCTTCATCAACAACAGCTTACTTAGGTCCACTGCAGGACGAAGGCCTCTCCCATTGACCCCCACCCGCTCCGGTCCTGCGCTGCGCGAGTCCATTTCTTGCCTCCGAACTTCCGTATTTCGTCCCTCCATCGATTTATTGGAGTTATTGGCCTTCCCCTCCTTCTAGACCCGTCTCCAGATACACTCTGTTACCCTACTCGTCCACCGTTCATCATTTCACCACAATACATGGCCAGCCCAAGTCCATTTATTTTTCGTTTCTTTTTTTATCCATAACATTCTCTCCTTGAGTTTGTTCCCTGATCCAGGAAGCTCGTTTCCTGTCCCTGAGTGTTACCCTTATCCTTATTCGTTCCATGGCCCGTTCAGCCGACCTAAGATTGCTTTCCAGGTTGTTAATTAAGGCAGTGGAGTAGCTAGAAATATTTTTCTGGTGGTGTTATACGGTGCCAAAAAAAAAAAAAAAAGACCTTCTGAAATGAGCGGATGCCACACACAGGGGGGAGGAGGGGTGCAACGCTAAGAAACTGTCGGGGGGGGGGGGGGGGGGGTTGACACTGAAACGCCACCCCCAGCTGGGCCTCTGAAGTAAGGCGCCAGGTTTCCGCTCCGTGTGTAATCACCGGCAGTATGCATTGGCTGTAAATTTATCTGTTGATTGAGAGGTAGCTTGCCATTATTTGGGAGTGCCTGCCGAGGGCTCCCCAACCCACACCTATTCTGCGCCGGAATTCTCTCTCGTGGTTGGGGTCAGCACTGACAATCTGTCCGAGGTAGTTACATACTTTCAGCTGTTCCAGCGTTTCGTTACATATGCTGAAGAGTGCGCTTTCGGCATGCTTATTTATCATTAGTTTAGATTTATTCATATTTATTTTTAGCCCCACGGCCGTGCTTTCTTATTGTAGTTCTTCAAGCATTGCTTGCATGGGTTCTGCAGAAGTCTCACTAAGCAAGACTAGGTCGTCCGCAAACCTCTAATGGCTCGCGAATTCCCCGTTTATCCATAAGCCTCTGTTTTCCCAGTCAAGCTTCCGGAATACCCCCTCCAGACATGCTGTGAACAGTTTTGGCGAGACGGTGTCTCCTTGTCGTACGCCCTTTCGGATCGGGAATTTGTCACTTTGCTTGTAAAGGATTATCTTGCCCGTGCTTCCCTTAGATATGTCGTCTAGAAGAATTATGTAGGTTGCCTCTATACCCTGGTCTTTCAATGCTTCCAGCACGGCTACGGTGTTTACTGAGTCAAACGCTTTCTCGTTATGTATAAATTCCCTGTAAAGAGGTTCACAGTGTACTCTGCGGGTTTTTCTATTACTTGTTTGACGGCATGAATGCGATTCATTGTTGAGTATCCTTTCCTAAACCCAGCCTGCTTTCTGGGTTGCTGAGAATCTAGGCTGTCACTTACGGGGTTAACAATTACCTTGGTAAACAGCTTGTATACAACTGGGAGTAGGCAAATAGGTCTGTAATGCCTAAGGTCTTTTGAATCTCCCTTCTTGTGAATCATAACGTTAGAACTAAAAAGCTCGCCGAATTATACACCAAATCTTCAGAGCGGTACGTCTTACCTGCCGCCCTTGAAATCGACGCGGATAACGGCACTACACGCCGAAAACTACCCTTCTTCGTTAGCGCTTCCCCGAATTCCTGGAAGCCGCTACCAGCCGCCACAAAGCACGAGCGTGTGTTTACTGATGCATGCCCCCCGCCCCCATAAATGCGACAGACTCAGACGCGGAACGAATTGGCATGTATATAGCTTCATGTATTGACCAATATACTTACGGTAAACAGTGCGTCGTATTTCCCCATTCATACTTTCTCAGGGACTGACCCCTTGAGGGACGTGACTCACGTCTCTCTGTCTCGTGCGAGCGTGCCCACTGAAAAAAAAAACACAAATTATCGTCATCTTATCATCACCAGACAAAAAAAAGGTGCCTGTCATGCCCAGAAAAATTAAGCACGGCTTACAGCATTTCCCATGCCGTGAATCACTCCATCGCGCGCATAGTGCGCGATACCCTAGCCTTCCTCGAAAACGATTATAAATGAAAAGTGTCCCACGGCTGCGCTGCACAAACCTCATGTGCTACGTAAGCTCAGCCGGCATGAAAGCAAAGCAACACAAGAAAGCTAATAAGTTAACAACAACGATAAACGAGCTGGGTGCGGTCTTCACTAAGTATGTAAGGTGCCCGAACTTAACTCCTCCATGCACGAGCTGCACGTTCGGCATCACCTCTCGGTGTGGGTTGTCAAACCACAGAATAAGAAATGAACGAGAAAAAACAAACACAAACAACACTATACAGAACTTCAACACAGCATTGTGGCTTGAAACGCCACACGGAGACAGGAGCCTCACGTTTCACTGTATGGCATCCACAGCCCCAAGAACTCACAGGGCGGACCCCACTTGTACATTCCATGATCCACCATGAACACACACGAACCAAAACATAATGCGAGCCACTTAACTCTGTGACCGAACGTTAACTCCCTAACGCGCACCACCAGAAAATCTACTGCACAGCAAACCCTCAAAACTCCTACGCTACGCCCACGCGCTTGACGACAGCTGAAACCTTAGACTCCCACAGAAACGGTAAAAAACATACTGCTAAGATAGCCAGAACTCCCTTGACCCAGCAAGCTGACATAACTCTAACGTTAATGATTGCAGTTCTAATGCCTCAACAGAACTAGGAAAACAAATACCTACATTCAAGATGAATACATGACACAACAATCTAAGTAACAAGAGAACCGAAACAATTACAAGCGAAACACAATAACTTTCGTCTAAGCGCTTTTGGCAGATGGCCGACAAAAGCAAAAGATTTCTACAACTGAACGTGCGCAAAGCATCATTACCTGTCCTAGGTTCATTAGCACCCCTTCCACGACAGCACACGACGACCATCTCAGGTAAACTGATCCCATGCCATGCACCGCCAGCCGGCACTAAACTAAGCCTGGTGTGACTCGCCGTGTCCTTTGCTACTGGGAGAAAATCAGCACTTTACCCTGCGGTAACGAGTACGTTGTTGCCGCACTTGCGATACCGCACTTGACCCAAGCGCAAGCTGATTTCTCTCACACGCACCTGTGACAATTATGTGCATCGTACCACATGCCTGGATCCGCCGTGCAATACCCCTTCCTCCTTTGAGACAGTACTGCTCTCTAAAGCTTTACCAGAACTCTGCACCCTGCGCAGTTCCGACAGGCTTCTCGCGGTCAGCCGCTGGCTCTATGCTCTATTTTGGCGCGTGGAGTGGCGCTACGCTCAACACGCCATTGTGCTTCACCAGCTAACGCGAGCTACTCATTGACCGCTTCCCCACTATCGGCTACCTTATCCAGCGCACCTCCGCGCGTTGCGCGCAAAGTGCCTGACATCCCAACCAGTTATTTCCCTACACACCCCCTAAAGGAAGTGTACACGCTCCCGCCACCCTTGTTTTTTCTGAAGGTACCCATTTAATTCGTAACGAGTTTTCTTTTTAACACGAAAGTGTTTTATTCCCGGGTACACAAAGATTTCACTGACGCCATATCCGTCACGGAAGTGACGCCAGTACAACGAAGCAAATGGCCTGTAAAGGGTGCACTTCTGTACACAGGGTCTCCTTGCGGGGAAGCAACCTTTAGTACTAAACACTACGTTGTACTTAGGGTTGTTCGTTTCCGGGTTTTATATTTTAACACGAAAGTGTTTTATCCCACGATACCCCACATTTCACTGACGTCATATTCGCCACGGAAATGGCACCATTACACCTTTGCCGAAGCCACCCGCCTGCAAGCGTCGCTCGCCAAGTACACCCACAAGACAGCCGCTGACCCGCGAATCATGCTCAGCTGCAGATTTCGCTGCACATTTCACTTTCGTGTTTTACCGATTCCTATGAAAGAGGAATCAACCACAGATTTTTCACAAACCTAGGCGGACATAATCGTTCGGAATGTGATTAAGAATGCGCAAACATATTAGTGGCGGTTGTAGCTTTTTTGCGTACCTGTTAGTTCATATTTTTAAATATTTTTAGTTCTGCAAGGAACGGCCGGGATGTGCAATGTGTCTTTACTTGCAATGTACGTATCCAACCTATAGTGTACAGTAGTCACAAATTCATAACATGATAAAATTTATTGCTAGTAGTCTGCAGTGACGCATAATTTTTATATGCAGTCCTTTTGTGTTCAGGAGTTGGAATTTCACTCCTGTGTAAAGTGAAGTAAATGTTCGCAATATTCGTCCTGATGGTTGGCGTCAAGGATACGAATAAACAATTAAAGATGACCACCGCTGTCAGCTCGTCTATACTTCCCCCGCCCACCCCAAAATCTTAAACGTCCCCCCCCCCGCTTAATTAAGTTCCTGGGGAAACCCATGATCCCGGCCTTCCTAGAAAACTATTAAGAGCGAAGAGCGCAGCCGTTATGAAACCAAAGGAACACGACAAAGCTAACAAGCCAAAACAACAATAAACAGGCTGCTCGCGGTCTTCATTACTCAAGTGAGGTGCCCAAACTTAATGATGGTGAAATGCAGCGCAGAAACAACGCAGGGACAAGTGCTTTTCGTCCCCGTGTGTTTTTTTTTTTTTTTTTTTTTGCGCTACCTTTCACCACTATGAATTACCAACTATCCCAGTCAGCACCTTTACTTGCCCAAACTTAGTACCGTGAATATTATTTTTTCATGAACGGGCACTGGGTTATTATTTCTAAACAATCTTGCAATTATGTGCGCCCCTTGTACGTCTTTTTTCTTAGCATTTGTTTTCATCAGTATAGCAGCACAGCGAAATAAGAGCGTTGCGTAAAGGCTGCTAAAAAGAAGCTCGGTGGCTATCTCAGCTGAAAAGCTACAGCCCAGTATGTATGTATGTATCACTGAAAATTGACAAGTAATGTAGCGGTAGGTACTCATAGCATGCATATTTTTTTCGTAAACTTGCCTTCTCAAAAAAATATTGGCAAAGTCCACCAAGAGGAACTATGGCCGGTAGAGGAAGCCCACGGCCCTCACACGGCCAACATGAAACCTCGTCTTTCTTTATAGGGTAGTTTTCGCGATAAAAAAGCTCCAGCAAATAAAATCTCCTGAAGAATCATCATCGTGCAGCCGTCAATAGCTATAGCATTCCCCAAAGACTTATCAACATGAGTAAATTCCTGCAATTTTTGTTAAATTGTTGTAAATTCCTTTAAACTTTAAATGCATAATGCATTTTTGCACGGCATAATTTAATGCGACGGGTGAAGACCTCATTTCAATTACAGTACGTATTATTTAACTCGCGGCTCATATTCCTGTCATCTTGATCCCGCTACGATGCCGCACAAAAGAAATGGCCGCGTATCTGTTCCTTTCGTTGCAAATGTCGATGAAGGACGACAGTTGACTGGCGCCCGGCCCTGCCAAGTAAATGCCTCCCTTCTCTTTCCCGCTCACCTTTCATGCTGTTCCTCTTCCGTATTGTTCCTCCCAGGATAAACACGCTAGAGGGTTTCTCAAGTCAATTTAAATTTACCGCGTTCTACAGCTCCATGTCGGGCGCCTCGATGCCAGCGCTGCCGTACTGCTGAGACGCGCGTGAATCGAGGCACCCTACTAAAAAGTTAATAGAACCACGGTGCCCTACTCCACGAGCGTTCCAAGCAGAACTTGGAACCTATCTAGCGGGACCTTTCGTTGCTGTTGCCGTTGGATTTCTTAATAGCCGCCAGGAGATCAAGTAGCGCGGCCAACAGGAGGCGACGGTTTTCTGCAGTTGATGTAGTATTTAATTTGAAAACCAAGCATTCGTGAGTTTTTTATAAAGGAACACCGCAAATATTACTTATGTACTCATTTTCTGCCTTATATTTGCGTAATGTATTGTTCTTGTTCAACAATGTTGACAAGTATGAACCATGACACCGGACTCAGACGTTTATATTGGGTTGTGCGTATATAAGGCTATTGTGCAGCTTGTCTCACTTTGACCGGGTGGCTGAATCGAGTCACAGGCAGACAGACAGACAGACCAAAATTTCTGCGTTTAAGTAGCCCAAGAAAGACTATCGTCTTTAAAAATGTGATTCGTTGCATCATGGAGACCTTGTTGGAAACATTCACTCTATGGTTGTATGCTTCCCTTTGCAGGGTGACTCCGGAGGTGCGCTGATGTGGCGGTCAAAGGTTGACGACCGATGGTACGCAATCGGCGTCGTTTCCTTCGGTGTCAAGTGCGCCGAGCCCGGGTACTACGGCACCTACACCCGCGTGCAGAGCTACCTGGAATGGCTCTGCAACGTCACCGAGGGCTTACTGTGCTTCGGCGCATCCGCCAACAGGACTTCTGTTACTCATCGGCCTTCTCGTGGATCCAACGCCCCGAAACCGAAGTCCTTAGACTCGCAGTGAATTCAGTCTCTTGGTCACGCTCCACAATGGTGTAGGGCTTAACGAAGGAGCATGTAAAATCAAAGTCGAGGATATACGCGTGAACTCGACCTATTTTGTGCACACTTTTAATATTGAGAGACCGCAGTGGACGTTGCGCGTGACTTTGAAGATGAAGCCAACGTCTGTTCTGCCTTAATCGTCGTTCCAAGAGCCATGCGGAATGCAGAACGCCAGCTTGTCAGCACAAAGTTGCCAGCAGCAACTCAGTTCCTGGATACGACGGGACAGCTTCCTGACTGTGAGGGAAGGGGGGTAGGTGTTGGGGAGGAATGCTTATTTAGGACGACTGAGTGAAGGCTACTGTCGACGTATGCGCACTCACTGTGAACAACAGAGCATCAATTGTAGCTAGGTAGAAGGATCACCAATGTCGGACACTGGATACTTACCTTGTCTTATGTGATGAATAGAGGGCATCGTGGTTGAGTGGTCGAGTGACGGTTCTTTGTATATTTAGAAAAGGAAACGCTGGAGTAGCTGCACTAAACAAACGGGTGTAGTGGCGCCCAATTAAATTCAATGCTTCAGATCAAGTGCTTTATTTACATTGTTTTCACGCAAGAATAAATGATAGCACACATCTAGTCCAATCAACGACGTTAAAGTTCAGCAAGCACAGATGGTTCTTGTAGCGAACCGTCGTATTCAAGCTGTTTGAACAACGGTAGTGTTTCAAAGAAAAATAAATCTATGTTGACGTTTTTCACATGCAAGTGTACGTTTGCATAGCACATTCGTATACTGGAATATCGTGGGCCACCTCCAGTATGCCGCCGGCAACCTTCATTTTCACTTTCCGCCTATGCGCAGACTCCTAGAGGCCGACAAGATCCTACGCAAACCACCAGCATAGCGATCCATGCAACATGAAAATAAGATAATTCGGAAAGACGAGCTAGAAAATTAACAGACGCTGCACCAACCAATCGTGCGACAGCCGCATTGTCCGATAGACCACTGCGGTTATGTACTACTCGCGAGCATGTAACACTTTTGATAGAATAAGAGCAGCAACTGCGAGGTATGCACCGGAGCTTAAGCTTAAAGGCTAACTGCACTCAAATTTTTGTTGGTCCAAATTTTGATCAAAACTCCCACCTCCCCTCGCGGGAACCCCTGTGTAGATGCGACGCATAGGCGGAGCGGCGAAGGGACCGCGTTTTATAGCGCGCATAACGTTGAGGGGACTGCGTAAGCCGGTCCCATTCGATGACGACGTTGGCGTACTTGTTAAGCGGCGTGGACTCTAGGTGTTTGAGCCAAGCGTGGATGTTGCTTCGCCGGAGAACGGCACACCGGTTATATGCGCAGCGCGCCCGAAGGAGAGGAAACCGCGGAAGAGAGAGTACTGCACACGCGCCGGCCCCAGCGCGTCTGCCGCGGCTATGACGCAACACAATCCAACACAATCCACTTTAATCCAATCCAATCCAAGCCAAGCCAAGCCAAGCCAAGCCAAGCCAAGACAAGACAATCCAATCCAATCCAATGCCCCTCGCGCGAGAGTGTTCGCTATCGGAGAGGAGAGGGGGTGAGCGGCGGAGAGCGCAGCTGGCGCGGCGAGGATAGTGGGGGAGGGGTGGACAACGCCGACGACAACGACGACGACGCCGGAGGGACAAGGTGAGTGAATCAGATGCTCTGCATCTAAAATAGGTATTTTACGCTCTAAAAATCTCCGTGGCGAATTCTTAAAGGGACACCAAAGTGAAAATGCTAGTTGTTCTAGTTCGATAGATCTCACCGAGAACACTACAGTCAAACCCGAATAGAACGAACTCGGATAGAGCGAATTATTCTTTATAGCGAACAAAGTTTTTTCTGTTATATGCATGTAAAATGTATTTTATAACAAACTAAACATTGGATATATCGAACTCTGAGCGCGCGCGATCGGTCAAACGTCCGCCAACGCGCTTCTGCGCCGGCTGCGCCTTGCCTTCGGGCGCCGCGCTGCCCTTCCGCGCTTCCGTGAAACGCCGCAGCGGGAGCAATCTGCGCCTTTTGCCAACCTCGCTTTGCAGGCCCTTTATTTCGCTGCTGCCTGTCACGTGATCAAGTACGTGCGAGCAGCTTCGCACCTGTCGCGCTTTAGGAGAGAAAAAAAAGTCGGGAACTGATGAGGATTGTTTATGAGGTTTATCGCACCGACGCTACAGAGGTGATGAGGCGCGCTGTAGTGGAGGGCTCCTGATTAGTTTTGACCAACGTTTTTGGATCCGTTGGTTTTGGACACCTGAGGATCCGTGCGCCGAAACCTCGAACACACGGGGCGTTTTCGCTTTTCGCTTCCATCCGAAAAGCGGCCGCCGCGGCCGGGATTTGAATCCGTGTCATTGGGCTCAGCAGTAGAAATCCTATAAACAGGCCGCAGGCATTCCCATCACGGCATCCACCGAACGCTTCATGGCTATGGGTATCCATAATACTCTAATATAACTTGTAGAAGCGCAGCGCACATCCCAATACCAGCGATTATCTAGCTGTCACACAGGACGCCTTCTACTCCAGAAACTAAACATTCCGTGCGCCAGCCAACATGGAACCAAACCTTCGCTACCTCCTCACTTTCAAAAGGCCATCTACGTCTCCCAAGATCGCCGTCATGCCCGAGCGTCTGCCCTGCACCAGCGTTTCAGAGATGGCCCTGATGTATGCTATGTTGACGCCGCTGATTACCACCCTACGCGCGCCTAGGCCATCGTGGCAATAGATGCTAAAGGCAACTCTCTGGCATCCGCCTCTACTTACACCAATTACGCTGAGGTAGGAGAAGAGGCCGCTATTGCGCTTGCCGTCGCCTCCACAACTGCTAAAACCATAGTGAGCGACTCTAAAACAGCTCTCCGGAATCATGAAATTGCCAGGATCTCTAATACCGCCCTACGCATCTTACGCTCCATCCAAGCCACTCGTATGCGCAGCGAACAAATAATCTGGACACCAGCCCATGCATCTCTCCCAGGCAACGGGCTAGCACACGAGGCGGCCCGAGGTTTCAGCTCCCGGGATTGCCCTGACGACGCTCCTGGCTCGGACCAGGGGGCTAGGGACAGGCTGGTGACCTACCAGGACATCCCTCAACACTATCGCATGGGGCGCCAGAAATATCCCGCAGCGCATCCCACGCTCAACAGACGTGAATATGTAGCCTGGCGTCAGCTGCAGGCTAATGCATTCCCCAATCCTGCAGTATTGAGCCACATTTATACCGACCTTTATAATGACAAATGCAAGTGGTGCACCCATCGAGCTACACTCACTCACATGATTTGGGCTTGTGATGCTCAGCCACGAACTCTTCGAGCATGCTTACGAATTGCCAGGGCGGAGCAGTGGGAGACCTGTTTGCTCAGCTCCGACCCCGAAATACAGGTCAAGGTGGTCCAACTGGCCGAAGATTCCGCTCGCGCCCAAGAGCTGCGGGCCGCCATCTGAGGGGGAGGAATTCAGGAAGGCTCCGACTCCCCCTTCCTCCTTTCACCCAGTTTTGGGCAAAATAAAGTTATTATCATCATCAACGCCTTAGCCACTGAGTTACCGCGGCGGGTCAAACGTCCAGTACTGCTGTGCTACTCTCACGACTCCGGCCGTTGGTATACGTTGCCCACGTTTCTGTGCACATGATTGCAGCGCTTCATGGCAAGATGACGACGAAGCAGTGGGAAGCGCTGTTGAAATACAAGTAAGTGGACTGGAGTTCGTCAATGAGATATCGTGTATCGAGAGTGCGATTCTCATTGATGGTACTAAACGCAGTGTTCAGGTGAAAATCACTACCTACTGCAAATAGGTGTACCTTTCTCTACAATAAATGTCTTTTGGAGTAGATTACTATTCATGGCAGGTGGCATGGTCTTTCATTCGTTATCGCTTTTTCAATCAACTGTTCACATTGTTTATAATGAATTTGATACTGAAGTTTGTTATAAGCGGGTTCGGTTATTTCGAACTACTTCGTATAGCGAACAAATCGCGTTGAATCACGCTGTTCGTTATAACCTGGTTGGACTGTAAAATACCACTCTTACACGTAGTTTTTTTAACTAGGTAGAGAATAGCGAATACGTGACGACAGGTGCCGCCCACCATCTCCGGCTGTAACACGCAACTTCCACCGCACGTGGCTAAAACGTCTGGCGCGCGCAACTTCTTTCCTGCCTGCCGCTGGATGGCGCTACTCATCCATATTTGATAGAGTTCCTGTACAGTCAAACCCGATTATAACGAACCCGGATAGAGCGAATTATGCTTTATATCGAACAAAAACAAATCAGTTAGGAAAATACACGCAAAACATATTCCTTATAACGAAGTTCACATCGGATATATCGAACTCGGCGAACCTAGGATTGCTGCCGAAACGCATGCTCCCACAGCGGTGATTGAGACGTTGATTCGCCGCAGTTGAGACGTTGAGCCTCACATAAAGCGACTTGACGCCGGGCAATTTCCGTAACTGAAGCAGAGTGGGAAGCCAGGCTAGTTGAAAATGGTTCATGACTGCAATTCCGCCAAATAAAACGGGACCATAGAATTCCTTCGGGGATTTCCTGAGTGTCTTCGACGACCATGTTGCCGTCACTGTGAGCCCCTCTGACGCAGACACCGTCGCCGATGTCATGGCAGCTGGCGTTGCTGAAAGCACCAAAGTGGCAGAGGACGTCGGGGGTGAAAGCTGTACGTCCGCCGCTTAATGAAGCGTTTCGGTAGTTGATATGCTCCGTCATTATTGCTTCGATATTGAAGGACACGGACTCGAATGCTGTGCTAGTTGACGCCGCCAAAATGAAAGTGAAAACAATAATCACCTCTTTTTTGCGAAGTAGGCAGTTGAGGCGGAAAGTATATAGCCTTATTTCTTGCAATAAGTGGACTGTTTTGTGTATGGTAACGACATACTTAATTGGGTTGAGTTCCGCAAGCGGGGATGGAGAGGGGGTGTCCGTGTATTGCGAACTCGTAACAAAAAACTCGTTATCGGCGGGTTTCGCTATATCGAACTATTGGATGTATCGAAGTAATCACGGTGCATATTGCAGTTCGCTATAACCGGGTTTGACTGTATATCGCATAGCGCAAGAGTTGTGCGTCTGATTGCCACATGCCGCGGATTCCAGTTCGTCAGGACAGCCCGCTTTCAGTGCTGCGCACAAGACCCCGTATTCAGTCAGTTCTGCTCAACTGAGCATCTGTGATTGCGGAAGCGGCAGCAGCGGCGGCCACTGAGCTGATAAGCAGCCGACCAGCCGACTATCGTGCACCAGTTTTTAGATGCGACGCATCTCTTGCTCTCGGGTATGTCCCTCCGTTGTTGTTGTCGTTGTCGCGGCGTCCGCACACCACCTGCGCATGCGCAAACTCTCCTCCCTTCTTCTCGCCAACGGCTGTGTGCAACGCGCTCTCTCTGTCTCATTATCATAACAGCTGCACGCGCATCGCCGACGCTTCTCTGTCGCATTTGCTCTCGCTGCGCATGCGCAACTCTCCTCCGTTCGTCTCCTCTCCTTCAAGTGCTGAATATAAAGCGGTGAGCGCGCTGCGCCGGTTCAGTCAAGTGCGTTCGCTTGACTGCGCTTGACTTTGCTTGTGCTTCGCTTGACGACAACGACTCCGTTGCTTCTTCCGATGTAGTGCGATGGAAGCAACAGTCCCGTCAGCGAGTGGTTTGACACAATCGAGTACCAGCGTCAATTCAAACGCTGATGGCAACGTTACTTCAACTGAAGACAAGGCTGCGAAGCGACGGGCACGTGACGCTGAACGTTTCACGCGATTTAGAGAATCAACCCACCAGAAACGCCAATTGAACCCCCCGATGTGTCGCATCACATCAGGGTTCCCTCGCGGGAAGATGGGCGTAATTTTGTCCGCGCCGCTCCTCGCCACTCCTCCTCGCCGCTGCCTCCGGCGCGGCGGCCCGGTGGCAGCTCCTACCTGCGAGACGGGTGGTTTTCCCGCACGACCTGGAACTCAAGATGGCGGACGGACGCGCAACTCTGCTCCCCTAGCGGAGCTATATACAGGAACTCTAATATTTGAGGCGGCAGTACCGCTTTTCGAGGAAGCGCGCGAGCTACGCACGGGACAGCATTTTCGGGACCGTTTGAACCTCTGACGTCATAATGCACGTGACAGCACCTGGTGACGTCACTTTGCTGGCGTGCTGGGCTTGCCTTGGTGAGGCGAGGACGCGAGGACCCCCGAGGCCGCGACGAAAGGCCGCCGGACCAGAGTTGCAAGCGAATCCGCCGAACTCGGCGTGCTCGCGTTTCCGTTCAAGCGCCCCTTGCTCGCTAGTTCGCACTCCAGTGAGAAGTTGTTGGTGCACTGTTTAAGCTAAATTGATGCTGGGGGAATGGCTAAAGTGTTGTGACATGTGTGCGGGAACCACGTTGGTTCGTTTCGTGCTGGAACTGCCTCGTTCGGTGTTTTGTAAAGGCAGGAACGGTTCAAGTCGATGCGATTACAGTGTGCTTATACAACAAGAAATTGTTATCCTATCTGAGAAGGACTAAACTTCGTTCAAACGTTACAGCTGCTTATATAAATTTAAATTGCTCTGTGTACAAACGCTCATGGGATTGGGGCTTTCTCTAGCAGCAGTTGGGTTGTTGTGTTTGGTTCATCCTTTTAAGGTGTACGATGTTCTGCATGTAACACATTTTATTTTGTTTTAAATCACCTCGGTGCGGGTATTTGTCTTTTCTAGCACTCCCACAACGTTTTCTTGGGTCAAAATAGTGTGCGCTAAAATCTGCACAAACTTCAAGGGGACCGCATTCATTCCTTGTGTGTTATTGCCAAATGTTGTGGCGGTGGTGCAAGGAGGCTATTACGTAAAAGAGCCTTTCGTCTGAGTAGTATAGCTTGCAGAGCACCAAAGTTGGGTAAGAAAAGCTGGACGCCAAAAATCGAATAAGGCTGGCTTAACGGCAGCAGCTGATTACCTTGAGAATATATAACGTGCAAAGCGCCCTTGCACGCGAACGCATGCCAGGCAATTACCAGCGTTAACAGAAACAGGGCAAACATGCGAAGGTTGCATAACATGAGAAGGTTGCATAACTTATTGAAACGTTACGTCTTTCCTAGTTGGGTCTTGTTGACAAACAGTACTTGGTTTGTTCAAAAATATGCTTGAAGCTGACGTTAATTTCTCCAGTATTCTTTTTTTTTTTCTGTGTGTGTGGCGGGGATCAACTAGTCTCACAGTGCACCATAATTCTTTCCCGGAACTGAGAGCTCTGAGGCAATGCGTAATGATCCACCACGGCTGGTGGAGCCCTGCTACTGAGAAGAATGCATAGAAAATATGCGTACAAGCTAGACAAGAAGCTCACGGCCAGCTAGTGCTGCACGTAAACTCGGTAAATAATGCCACGTGTGTACAAGAGAATTGTACAATGGCGTATTAAAGGGATTGAATAAAACTGCGCTTGTATAACATAAGCAGGGCTGAAGGTAGTTCATATGAAGGGGTGTTGACATGGGGCTGAAATGTCCTGTACACCTCCGCGCTCTGTTTACCAAGTGAGACCCTTTTAAGCCAGATAAGCTATGTTTATCCCCCAAAGAAGAAGGGGCCCCGTACTGTGGCTGCAGAAAAGGAGGTCGCCTTGTCGAGGAATGTCTAGACTTTAGCGATGTTCTGTTTGCAGGTTGAGATCTGTGGAAAGCCAGGGGACACAATAAAATCGCTTCTCCCTTACGTGGTTGTGTTACACTAGTGCCCTGCAGTTTGTTTCGCTGTTGGCGCGACTGCAAAACAAACAGATAATGCCCCCCCCCCCCTTTTTTTAACACGAAAGTGTTTTATTCCCGGATACACGAAGATTTCGCTGACGTCATATCCGTCACGGAAGTGACGCCAGTACAACTAAGCAAGCGGCCCGTAAAGGGTGCACCCCTACACACAGGGTCTTCTTGCGGGGAAGCAACCTTTAGTACTAAAGAGTACGTTCGAGTTTTCGAGTTTTATGTTTTAACACGAAAGCGTTTTATGCCGCGATACCCCAAGATTTCACTGACGTCATATCCGTCACGGAAATTACACCAGCACACCTTTATCGAAGCGACCCGCCCGCAGGACGTCGCTCGCCAAGCACACCCACAAGACAGCCGCCGACCCGCAAATCATGCTCAGCTGCAGATTTCGCTGCACATTTCACTTTCGTGTTTGACTGATTCCAATGACAGGGGAATCAACCACAGTTTTTCTCCTTCAGTGCGTGATTCAGTGACTGAAAAATTCCATGAAACTAACCTGACGGCTTCGGCATGCATTTACAGTTTGTAGCATTAGTTTTGCGCAGCCTGCGTGGTTCTTATGTGCCATTGTGGAGTGCTGGCCAACTAGCACCACGTTTTGATGGAGCCCACAAAGGCAAAAATGGTGAAAGAAGACATTCGTGTGAAACAAGTGTAGCAACTGCATCTTAACACTAAGCTATATGTTATTTAGCCATGCAGATGCGCTGTGTAATAAATGTGCATACCTTTGTTTAGGTTTTATTTGAAAAAAAAAAGCATTATTTCAGCTCATGGAATACATAGAGCAAGTGTGCTAGCCAGCGACACAATGTAGCGCCATTCTTTATTGGCACGTACAAAGTAGTCGCAGTGAAACTTACGGCAATGTATCAGAGTACGTAGACAAACAGTTCGATCTGTCTTGATTGGACAGAGTTATGACGCCTATCCTTCTTTGGCGGCATCAGATGACATCAGTTTTTTTTTTTTTAACTATTCGTAACAACGCCCCTATAGAAGCCTTTCCGTCTTCTCATCCCAAACCACCTGAACAGGATCCAGGATTTTGTTTGGGTAGTTTGGGAAGGGGAGACCACCCGTAGGATCCAGATGAGCACTTTCCCTGACCACACTGGGCTACACCCCAAATGTCCAACACAGTATCCTGCAGAATTCCTCTCAGCCAGGCACCCATGCGCATGTCATTAGCGGGTGTGCTCCCAACCCAGCAGCTCCACCTTTTTCCTCCGCTTCCCTGAGCTGCGGATGAACCTGACGACCACGACTATATACCTGGTCATCAGCAACTACTGGTCCCCTGGCCAAAGACCGCCAAGTCATCACTGGAGCTCCTGGACTAAGGAACCACATCCACTTCTTTGCTACATAAAATCCTTCACTACTATTTCTACTGTTCATCTCATTCCATGTTCAAATTGCTATTTTACATTTCTTAAAACAGAACTTCCAGCTATGTTACACACTATTTAAAATATAAAAGTAATTTTCAGAACGCAGCCCACTCGTCGTCTTTTTTTTTTTTTTTTTACACCCCCTGTGCTTTGATTTTTCGCTTGGCAAAAGTTCACTCGTTCCACTTTCTTGAGTGGAAGCCACACGTTCTGACTTCTACCTTTTGTGTCTTTTGTTGCCATAGAGACACTCTTTGCTAACAAGGCGTGCCACACAGAAGGGCATATCCAGGCACACTGTAGTGGTGCCCTTTAAGTTAGAAAGCATCAGCTTACCTGAAAATAAAGAGTTGTATAGACGTACAACAAACACTCCCCATCTACTAACGTTGCATCTACTGGGATTTTAGTATAATTAGACGTAATTACTACCGAAACAGAAACAAGTGCAAGAGAAAGACCACTGGGCGACCCAAATTTTACTGTGATTCGCGGCCTTAACCGTGATGTAAGTCATGGGTGTGCTCTCCCATTTCTGCGTATGCCTTGTCAGAAGTGTAACCTAGTGTCCCCCTCAGTTATATTGAAATTAATTTTTCATGTGTGTTTCAAGTGTGTTCAAAAGGGTTTGAACCTGCGGCCACTACCTATCCAGGGCCGACGCTCTAGCAGCATATGCGTCAGACTGTTTCGTTTACATCATCAGGTTGCATTTCAGGTGCTTGCCACTTCTTCCTATGCAGAAGCTTAGTATTCCTCTCAAATGTTAGTGAGTCCAGCTATTAGTACTGGTAAACAGTTTCATTAACGCACAAGTAATGCAAAAACCCGTCAAATAATTATCAGTAATAATGAATGCTTGCATCACTATGAAGTCTTTTGCGTGGAAGTGTAGAACCAGGTGTCTGTTAAATTACTTTTTTTCTAATTCCCTAACTTGAGATATTTCTTGACCACGTAAGGTAAATTTTCTTGACCAGAGTACTAATGCCTTTTAATATAGGTATAATCTAATTAAATGAGAACTCAGGCTATTGATGTTCCACAACAGTATAATCGTATGTACTGCAAAAAAAAAATGTACGTTTGGCACTTGAGAGTGTCTAGTTTTTTTTTTCTTTTTTTTTCTTCTCAGTCTTAAGTTGGGTTCAACTTGGAAATTTTAGCTTCCTTTTTTAAAGTTAAATAAAAAGGAGTGGATACTACTATTTATTTTCTTTATGGGATACCAACAGTTTGTTGTTTTTAAAGCAATGCTTTCTACCTCGACCTGCCAACGGTTCTTTCGTGGCGTGCGGGACAAGAATCTCCCAACGCGGCTGGGGATGGGGAGAGCGCTTTTCACTCAGGGAGAACAGTGTAGATGGCGCGGCGATAGGGCGTTATTACCCAGCGTTCCCCCCACGCATGTGACTGCTCGCACCGGCTGGCGGGTCGGCGGTACGTACGGCTTTGTCGTCTGCTTTAGCGGCAGTTGTTCTGGGCCTGTTTTGACGCTGGTTCGATACCATTGCGCGCTTCCTTCGCACAGCTTGATTAACTTTTTCGACAGCACCTGCTGGGTAACCCGGACCCGACGGAATTAAGTGAGCGTACGGCAAAGATACGTCAAGGGTTGGTTTGCAGGGCGGGAAAACAAAATGCCGAGATCACATAAAGGTATCTGAGTGCTAGAGAAACGCTACCTTTTGCGCACTGCTTGCCACGAATGGGACTCCGTTTTCTATACCGATGAGCACCAATTCAGTTGTGTTTTAAGAGGCATTACAAAATGCGAAAGGAGCAACTGTGTCTGATAAATGGCGATTATAAAAGTTCCCTCAGCTTTCTCGCAATTATCAAACTTATAAAATAACTAGTTTAAATCTGTATAAATGGGAATCACTAAGATCACATGCCAAATTGTTGAGGTGTCTGCGCTTGTGTCGCGCGATGGTCTAGCCCCGAGCTAGCACATCAGGATGGCTAGGTTCCGCTGTCTCACCCTTCGAAAGACGCTCCTCTCCGTTCTATTCCCGCCGACGCATGGCCGGGCTACAGCAGCGGTGTGCGCCGCTCAAGCTAGGCTGTGGCCGACATTCCTGCGTTCGGGACGCCACCGCGGCGAATTCCAGGTAACGGCTGGCAGAATCTCTGGTTTCACTCTTTGTAGAGCCACGTGTATGAATTCAAGTGACGTCGCATGGGCAATTATTGTGGGTGTCGTTTAAAGCTTTGCTTTCCAACCACCTTCACAGCGTGGATTGGAGTCAGTTTTTTTTTACTTTCTCCGAAGTTTCAACCTTCAGTTAGAACACAAGGTGCCTGGTATTGGGGATGACTAATGATGTGATAAAAGCTTGAAACAGAAACGATGGAAAGGAACGTGGGCTATTGAGGGCATCGCTGCATTCTTTATGTTTGTGTTGTGTAGTAAAATAAGTGATGCTCCAAAATACTAAATGAACTGCCATAGCATAAGTTAAAATCGTGGCGGCAGTCTATTCCAGTATCGTTTGAATGCGTTCAAACAATGTGTTTTCTATTTTAGCACACAAACAAGGCTTCTTTGCATGGCGCTGTTGCCGTGCAAGAAAGCCAGCACGAAGGCAGCTCTTCAAAAACTTCAAACTTGGCGCTACCAACTACGTCACCAAGGGTTGTCACGTGACATATGACATCAGAGGTTCAAATTGGTGCCGAAAATTCTCTCCCCTTGATAGCCGAAAGTCACAACGGGCTTCCAAGGAATGCGCTCGAGCTGTTCGTCGGCGGTCGGAAAGGAAATCTCATTCGTGTCGAGAACGACTGTGCCGCGTCCATTTGCGCCGATCAGCGTAGTTGCAGTTACTGCTGTCGGCGTGGCTTCCTTGCTTACAGCGCAGGTAATCTAGGAGCAGGAAAGCGAGCTCAACGTAAGGGACAGATGGGACGGTCCCTTACGTTGTTTTATTTGTGACCGTGTTTTTCTTCCCAGGTATTACGCATGCCTGCGTGGACACAAGGACGTGGTAGATAGAGGATCTGCTCTCTCAAGGCAGTAACTCCGAACTTCCGTGACCTAATCGTACGTGTCGAGCGCCTGGTTGCACCCCCACACTAAATGCACAGCTGTCATGGTGTCACACCAACGGGCAACTTTAACCCTTTCAGCCAGAGAGTCTCGCGTCATCTTTCAACCCTTGCAGTGACGCGCGTTGTGTGGCTGAAGATTAGCATTTACAAAATGTCACAATATTCAAATTGCGAACATGCGCTCTATGTGGTCAGAGTGGTTTCTTATTTATTAAGTGCAGAGCACTTTAGCGGCTCGCCTTGTCGTCGTAGCTCGATCGCTAGCTGGACCCAAGTAGAGCCAGCCACACGGCGTTCCGTCGTAGCGGCTGTTGTCGCTGCGCAACCCAAACGCTTCGAAAGCCAAGCGGTTTATACAGTCATAAGCGTTCGAAACTCGTGAGCCGCTGGCGCTTGTCATACATCTCCCCGTTGTTTAGCGCAAAGAAAACTGTAGCTACATTTGAGGCAAAATATGCGTAATTAACCGGCAGCGCCCGCGTTCATTTAATTAGGGACGCTCGTTGGCTCGTTGGGTTGGTTTTTACGATAGTTAGCGAAAAAAAAATGCGGCAGTGCATCGCCGGCACGTGCGGGAAGAAAAGCAAGCACTAAAAGAACAGAACTCCCGCTGCGCAGTTTCAGGCAGGGTGCACGCGAGCACTGTGAAGGTGGGAAATTTGAATTGCATATTGGCGGTGAGCGCGACCACGGGCGGCGCTGCAAAGCGCGCCTCCGTGACGCCGGCTTAGGGATTCTCGCATTTGTCGTCTGCTTCACTCGGGCTCGCTCTCCCTGCTGTTTCTTTGCACTCGGTTGACTTTTGATGATTTTACGCACCAGATTTTGCGTATGCGTAACTTTTTATCAAAACAAAAGACTTAAAATTGCATACAGTAGCTCTGGACGGGATTTAAAGTGTAGTTTTTGATACCGCTTCGGAAGAAACATTGTAGGCGTCGCCCTTTCCTGCGAAGCCGGTCCTGTGCGGAGCGCGAAGAGGCTGAGCTATGCGTCAGCTTCTGTATTCAGCAATCTTTCTAAAAAAGAGAACACCCAGAGTCCAATAATTGACGACAGCGAAAATGCAACACCGAAACAAATTCCAGGCCTTTGGGGCTGTCGGCTTTGGCAGAAGGCATTAGAATTCCCGGTAATAGCATGTAACATAAAACAGTTTTTGCAACCTTTCAGAACGCTAGAAAGTACTGTATCACATCAGGTTACGTTTTCATGGCATGAAAGTATGCCGACATGCACTACGGGGCGATACAGATGCAGGTTCAGTTCCAAATAACCTACTGTGTGTACCGGCGTGTTCTGGTTTTATACCAAGCTTCTAACCAGTGTGGAGGGTTACTGAGCAAAACGAGTCACATATGTACGGTAAAAATACAGGAACACTATGTTTGTTCAGACCTGGAGGGATATTTCGGTACATCTGTCACAGCCATATCTTTCCAGTATTCAGATATGCGTCATAGTAAAACTGCACTAAAGATTGGGAGGAGGAGTAAAAGGAGGGGGAGAAGAAAGCTTTATTTAACAGTAAAATCGAGCTGGTTAGTGGGCGGGCTCCTCGGTCCAGGACAAGAGAGCAAGAGTAATTTTCTTTAATTCATGGAAAGTCTTACGAGTAGGCCAGGATTTGTTCTTTACGCTTGAAGAGCTGCTTGGACATATTCATCGGTTTCGTTTCTTGTCATACAGAAAACCGGCACTTATACTGTTTGTTGCGTTCGTTAGCGAGTATATCAATCCTTCAACACCGTAATCACGTCTCAAATGTTCGGGTTGAGATTGAATTGGTTACGATAAAGATGGTTACGACAGAAATTCCGGGCGCAAAAGCTGCCTTCGAGTACTCTGGAAAGCGTTGTCTACACCGTTTCGTGGTGGCGTAGCACAAACCTTCTCATTGCATTTGCATGTGAATAAACAACTCACTCTGCGGATGTGCACCTTCTTGAACGCGGCGATAACAAAAGCCAATTTCTAAAAAATGTCTGTATGCCTTACAGCCTAAACAAAATATCCACATGAACTTTGTGAGTGTCCCAAACATCCCTAAACCTTTTAATTGGACGTTTGTGACGGTGCAGAAAAATTAATGCGTTGGGCTCAGAAAAAAAAAATTATCTGATACAATTCGACAACTACAAAAGAAATAGAAGACATCATTTTTATTTCCTGCTGTGCGATGCACGTGTAGGGACACGCTGCATGTTGCGTAGCATTAGTATGTTAAGCCTCCATAAGAGCATCTCAAGAAACATTTTTAGGGAAGCTAACGCATTTTGTAAGCTTAACGGAAAGCTATGAGCACTGAACCTCTCAAGTAAGCAAGAAAGGACGAGTTACACACGATCATCTGACAGATCCTCTAAAGAAAGTTGGTCTCTATCTCGTGTATTGCAAACTTGTGCGGCATACAGCTTGAAATTATTCAGAGGTGACAGAATCTGCCAAAATAACTGAACTACTGGAAATACGATTCTTAATGCACTACAGCATCAAAACGGGCGATTTATAGCGCAGGCACTGCTGCCTCTCACAAGCAGACGACATCGGCGCGAGTGTATCAGCGGCGCGCGTGTAGCAGACGACAGCGGCGCGGGTCCCTAAGCTGACGTCAGAGCCAGGTCGTGCCACTCAAACATCTCACCGCCAATAGCAGTGAGCGGATAACGGCGCTACAGCACGTTACGACGAATCACTGCTCTGCACTTTCGAGAGCTTTCACATTGAGTGGAACGGCTTTGATTTTTCTTCGTATTGCGTCTTGCCAAAACAAAACTTACCTCAAACAGGGCATATGAAGGCTGAAAAAAGTGATTTCCCCTTTCAAACAGCCTCAGACTCACGAAAAAAAATCTCATTTTGATCAAAATACCACATGATCGCTCAGGTGCCCGTACGTCGTCTGCTACCACTAAACGACGATTTCGGCACTGTCGCTGTTGCGGTCCTCGGGGCCGTTGCATATGATCCAGAGTTCCATCGAGGCAGAGTGTGAGTGAGTGCATTACCGTTTGTGATAATGTACTCTCTCACCAAGAAACCTCGCGATTAAGCGCTGCAATGAAAGAATCTCAACGCGTAAACACGAGAACACGCGTGCTACATAAAGTCTGGCAAACACCAAAAGCTTCTTGTTTGATAATATTTTGTACGTCATACATTTAAATTTTCACGTAGCAAACAGAACTGGATTCTTGAAAAAAGCGCATATGAATGAGATGAAGAAGATAAATACACAGAGCGCAGTCAGTATCATCACCATCGTCAAGACGAATCGGCGTTTCTGCCAGTCATGGGTGCCAGCAGTGCCAGTGCACGCTGAAGTCGACATCTTTTCTGTACTTCGGCACTGCTCCAAGAAGCCATCCGCTGGGCAGAGCGATTTCTTCCTGCTCCGTTCCACCTGTCAACGCAGCAGCCCCAACGGTGACGACGCTGCGAGAGCTGAAGGCGCGAACAACGGACTCAAAGCGCTTGCCACGGATCCTACGCCACGCGAGATGCGTAGGCCTACGCAAGACTACGTTGACCCGACCACAACGTTCCTGGGCGTTCTGGTCAGCACCGGCAATCATCCTCAGGTCGGGCCCTCTGTCTACCAGTACGCGATGGTGCGTGACAACGTCAACTTGCGCGACATTTTCCGCGTGGACCCTACTTTCCCGGACGCAAGCGACAAGCCTAACCCTAACCCTTCCACCTGGCAGTTCAACTTCTGTCTTGAAGGGGACCAGTGCGGGAATTCCATCCGGCTGCTCACTAAATCTGGCATAGGGTTCAAGAAGCATGGAGGGGAGGGAATCGACCCGTACGAATTTGCCCAGTTGTTCACGGTTCACGGTGTCTTACCTTCTGGTTATCTTAACCCGGTTAAAGTTGAGGCTGTATAGTTGATGCTTGGGCGAGTTGGTGTTCCATAATTTTGAATTCACAGCGCAAACAAGAAACTAGGACGTCCTCGTTTCTTGTTTTACGCTGTGAATTCAAGATTTTCTTTACCCGCCTTGCGGGTTAAGAAAACCAGAAGGGAAGTGATCTCTCCCCGTGCACTATGGGTTTTGTTAACCTGCTTGGCGGGTTAAGAAAACCCATAGTGCACGGGGGAGAGATCTTCGGTACGCTGAGGAAAGGAGGCGAGATCCTGAACGTGGCCGATGAGAAGTTGTTCTGTACCGCAACAGTGACTCGGAAAGTGCCAACAAAAATTCAAAGTGAGCACAGTTGATCTGAAAGCATCCATGGTGACACCACGGAAGAAGGGGAGCTAAAAAGCCCCAAGCGTAGTCGCAAAATGAGCCCAGTGAGCATTCCTGCTGTCATAGACGAAAGCACCACAAGCTGGGAGACCCTGCCACGAAATGGTGCTGCTGGGTCACACCTTCGTTGAGGAGGTTGAAGACAGCGTGGAGCAAGACGTTTAGCCAAAGCCAGCCAAGGAGCTGTTGGTCAGCAGGGAAGCTACGAGGCAAACACAACTTGGCATGGGTGAAGCCTTCGATTGTCCACTTGATGATTAGTTTGTGAATGGGTCCACTGTACCCTTCTAGTCGTGTGCTAGTTTCCAGGAGTGGTGTTTAAAGGGACACTGAAGGCTGAATAACTTGGTGTTTTGACTGAAAGAGAACGTGTTTTGTAGCTCTCTCTGCCTTTGGTCCATGGCCAATGATGCCCTGTTTGCCTAGAAATAAATTTGTATGCTTTCATTTCTCTCTGCTGTTTCTTTTTCCTGTTTTCTTTCCCAGCTGAGACCAGCTGTGATTTAACAATAAGCCAGTTGGGACCAGCTACCATTTTCTCTTGGGATATTGCTTTAACAACAAGCGTAGACTGGTGGGATAGCGATATTTTAACATTCACCCAGGAAATTTTTGCAAGCACTATTAATTGATTTAAATTACAGGTTACAGATACTTCATACTTCTCCGGCTTACGCATGATCTCGCTTATGTCTTCAGATGTTTGACGCAATAGCGTTTTTTCGACGTCAAGGGAGCATTTTAAAACGGAGCTGCTGCATTTACTATTTATGCTTTCCAAGCACAGAAGACTAACGAAGAGAGAAAAACTAATAGCAGTGTTTTTTACTGACTGAAGCGTAGGATGAGGGATATTGGATAATTTGGGCAAGAAAGTGTCAGTGTTTCGAGGTGTTCATTCTCAACCGCAGGGGCCAGAACGAACTTGTTTCTTTTGTTTTTGTTTTTTTGCTGAGAGGGGTGAGATAGAGTGATTACATTTGTAACATACAGCAGTAGTTTGACAAAAGGTATTAACATGTATGTTAGGGAGCCCAAGTGTTGAACACCAACACAAGGGTCCCAAATGCAGCAGCTCCTTCCTTGGCCGTCTCAATCACCTGACAGTAGCTGGTCAGGGCTGCCTACCATGTATCGATAGAAAATGCTTGAGTTGTGCTCTCTGGGGCATACCCTTGGATATATGACCAGAATGCATAGAAGCTGGTGGATGTTTCCCCGCATTTAGCTTTGCCTCCTATTGATATCGGACGTTTCCTAAAAATGGAGCGCTGGAAGCGACCTGGTAGCCAAGGGAGAGGGTTGGCCAAAGTGAGGATGGAGCGGCTGTTCTCGCCCTATGGATGCAAAAAAAAAAAAGTAGTTCGCCTATAACTGCATTGCTGTAGAATGCACGTATCATAGCTACGGGATTCCGTACACCTCACAAGCACATTCTCACTCTTGAGCAACACTGATACAGGAGAGCTGCCGCACGCTCCTTTGACCGTTCAGTAGCCCATAAGCGCTACCATATTATACACCAAAACACACATATGTGAAAGCTACATGCACAACCTACCTTTCAAGCGTTCTTTATATACCATCCCTGAAATGCACACCACCTATGAACGCAGGCATTTCGTTTTTTTTTTTTTTCTGATCAGCTCCTACTGCACAGTTTTTCCAAATCGTGAACCCGCCTTTAAACTTCCTTTTCATTCTTTTGAGGGAAAGCCTGTGTCGTTTCTTTACATTTCGTAGAACGGTGGTTACGGCGGCAGCATGGCTGATATAGCTGCTGCTGTTACCTCATTTGCTGTCGGTGAGAAAGGCGGATTCCCATCGGCATAACATTTTAGTAGAGACAACTAACAGTGTCGTGGCTTCCCATCTCCAGAGGTGCACAAATCAAAAGGGTAGTTCAGGTTATCACGCGACTGGAAATGTCTAACAGCAATGTCCGAACAAGCGGGTGCATCATGTGTTCTTCAATGTGCTGCATCAGCCTCCTTTTTTTTTTTTTTTTTTTCTGCAACCATGAAGTGACACACCCACTGCACCCATTTAGAAACGAGCACCCCTGGAAATCGCCCTGCAACTAGTGCTGTGCTTTGGACAAGTGTGTTTTAAGTAGTACGCACATTGATTTCCATGGCAGACAGACTGGTGGTCACAAAAACCTGCACTATATCTAGTCCCGCACTTTAAGCGGTTACATGACTAGTTTCAAGAGGCACGTGGAGGGCTTTCACAGCAGATGTCTGGTTTTTCCAAATTGTAATTGATTGATCGATTGTAGGGTGTAACGCGCCGACGCTGCACAGGCGACGAGGCGCGCCGTAGTGGAGGGCTCCGGATTAATTTTGACCACCTGGGAATCTTTAACGTGCGCCGAAATCTCAAACACACAGGCGTTTTTACATTTCGCCTCAATCAGAAACGTAGCTGCCACGGCCAGGAATCGAATCCGTGTCCTTGCGGCCCACAGTGCAACGCCATAGCCACTGAGTCACTGCGACGGTTTTCCGAAATTGTGGCAAAGAACACTAACTCTGTACTTACCATATCTTATTTGTAACACATAAAAAAGCTTCAGAGAAAGCTAACACTTACTGCAGCTCTGGGTATATTTATTGGGCATTTTATTATTTCTGGATATTTCTGGGGCATTTTATAGTCAGTCACGTGCATGCTTTAGGCGGTCTTTAAAATTCAATATAACTCGTAGGTGAATGCTTCCTGAAATATTGATTTCCTTCATAAAAATGCTACTTTTAGCCCATTTCATATCCTTGAGCATGGTGTTCTCCAAGGGAGCACTTTGATCACTGTCCTATTAAATGTACTCAAAGAAACTGCCATGGTTAGTGAACATTTCTGCTTACTCAAGTGATATCTGCATTCCGACTTTTGACTGGGAGAGTGTGCACCTACTTCCAGCAGTACAAGAAGTGAGTGCTCAACATACAGCCACATCACTTTATTAGCGAGACAAAAAAAATCTGTTAAAAGATGGCACTTCTATGACAATCTACAAAGAAAACATCAACAGCAGCATCTTATATATAATATTTATATGTATAGAATATGTTATGAAGCACTGCACGAATGCAGATTCACATTTTGAACAGTGAACACTTACCATAAGGCTGTGCGTCTAATAAACAATCGCGAGAAAAAAAGTAACTGCCGGCTTGCCACAATGATTCTGGCAAGACAATTTGTGCGTATACCATGTGAAGACACATTTATACGTGCTGACGGCATAGTGAACCGGGGTTTGTTCTTGCCAAACTCTCTGGTGGGCAAGACATTGCACCGAAGTAGAGGATCAACATAGGAAGCAGTAGTTTCACGAACATCAATGCATCAGGCACAACAACTGTTGACACATTGGAGCATCTTTACCCGCCAGGCTAATAAAAAGGCCACACTCAATACAGCCGCTACAAAAAGTTGTAACCATCAAACAGCAAGGCGTAGTACGGTCATTAGATGCTCAGTAAAATGCACACTTCAGCGCAATGTAGGCAGCAGTAAAAAAGCGGGCCTGAAAGGTACACAAATGCAGCGGCGCAAATTGATCGCTGGCTTCTTCTTTAAAAATATTAGCTGCACACTTAGCGCAGCTGTCGCAGCAATTCATAGCTTTGTTGATCTTACATAACCGACGCGACTCCTTCGCTATAGCCAGTAGGGTCGGGGCATCTGTCATCAACGTCCCAACTGTGCGAGGCAGTCTTGAATTGAAACTCCATAAAAATAACCACGCTATTTAGCCAACACTCTGTCATAAACGAGTTCTGCCATGCACTCGCAAGAGAACGAGTCATTTCTAAGCATGAAAGTGGTCGGCTAGTAGTTGCGAAGGTATAAATATTACTACCGTGCTCTACGTAAAGTACGCCACCTGACCGCTTTTAGAGTTCATGAGTGAACAGCCTCTTACTATCCTAAGACTGAACCAGTTGCCTCTCCAAGGTGACACTTAACATCATGCTCGTGGTATAGCCAAGTGCTTTTTTGTGGCATGCAGGTTTCATGCTGTTAAAACAAAACAAAATAGAATACTTTTAAGATAACCCCTTTTGCTCCTACTGATAAACTTATGATTGATCACTTCTATGCAAATTGGCAAATTGTCAAAGCACTGGACAACATTGATGCAACAAAAAGATAGTTGTAATTGGTGAGAACGTGCATTTTAATTAATGCAGGAACTAATGCAACTTTTTATCTTGATATATGTATGTACATAAAACAAAACATGTGTCTACTTTAACGCCATTACGGAAAAATTAAGATCTTTGAAGCTCCACTTTGACCCACCTGGGGCTTCTAGTACAAAATCAACCACACAAAGCATCAAATCATGCGAAAACCTCCAGAATTAAAAAAAGCTAGCAAATGTCTTCCTTGAAACTTCTTTGTGACACACGGCAGATTCTGCCATAAAAAAAAAAACAAGGTTAAAAGCAGGCACATAGAAACTCGTTTCTCATTTTCTCTGAAACAAGATGTGCGAAGATGCAAAAAAGAATAGCCATTGTCTTAGCATCCCAACCTTTGCTCTCTGTGCAAACAGGTGTAAGAAAAATGACAATTTGTATTTCCCACGATGAAAATCAGATACCTAAGCATATTTTTTACCCCAGATATTCAAAACGTAGCTTGCTATGCTAATGCAGTTCATCTTCACCAAATGAGGCTCAGGTAATCATACTACATGACAGACGCTTTCTAAAACCTCCTTTCTCTGACAACATACAAACAAATATCAATGGTTCTCCCGCTCATTTGTAACCTCAAGCCGCTTTGATATTTCATAGCTTTGTCTAAACGCTCTTAGTCTTGTTAACTACAATAAACATTTAAAGGCAAGTTGTTGCTTACGCACATCAGGTAATTGCACTCGGCACTTTGGGCTTATGTGGCGCAGGCATGGCGCTAATAGGAACACCAGCAGCAAATTCATCTCGTGGTGTGGCCTGCCATATTCCACTGCATGTATCGCCTTTTGTGTGCCTTCGTAGCAGCAGTTGTCTTGGAGCGTCACTAACCTTGTGGGAAAACGGCTAGATAGCTCACAATAGCTTTGTACAGGAGCGCGAGAGCAAAAGAAATGCAGCCTAAATCATGTTCGCCCGCGTTGCTGATATGCCAGCCGAGTCCATGACTTTGCCAACAAAGTTGACGATAGCCGATGCTGGCTGTTCGGGGTCCAGCTCAGCAAACAGGTGACACTGGTTGTCGGTTTTGCTGGCCGGTTTACGAGCAACAAAGCCAAAGCACCTGTGGGGTGAAGCAGAGGGGGAAAAAAAAAGAAGAGAAAAAGAAAAAAAAAAAAAGGTCGCACCATCACTCATGCACTTGAAAAATCGGCTACACAGAATATTGGCCGCTCTGATCAATCCTAGGCAAACTATTCTGTATTATGCTCACAGGTGAAAAAATCTGGTGTCCCAAGCCCACCGTTGTTCATGAGGATGAAATACTTGTGGCGTTAGCCTAAGGCTGACAAAAAAATAGGGGGAAATTTCTATGAGAATTTCAGGCATAACTAGCTAGTTAATATTTAGTGGTAGCCATGGCTGCCTGTTTTTACCTTGGCTGCATTGCTCGAGGAGTTGCCTGTTAAGCCAGCATGTCTAAAAGTGTGAACCCCATTAAGAAGTATACCCACGTGAGGTTATTCAAGGTAAAACAAGCATGAAAGCAGTGAACTAGAAACAAAATTAAATCAGGATTGCATCCCTTTATGAGCGAGGTTATGAAAAATTCTCTCTCTACTGTCCCAATTTTCGGCCGGCCAGAAGTGTAAAGCCCGAAGGCATGTCAACAAATTAATGTTAATGTATCGACTTCTTGTGATAAACAGCAAAGAACGCAGGACTGCACGAAAAATGACACCAGGGAAGACATGTGACGGTGACGGTGATTATGCAGTGCAATGTGGACTGATCACTTATGTGCCGTGTGTATAGGACAAAGGCAAATTCAACGTTTCAAAGCATGCATGAAATGGAACAAATAGAAACATCTAGGTGAATGTGAACTCAATACAATGCCACATTCGTTGCATTTCCCAGTTACAAACAATTTTAATGACATTTAGTTTAGTTGACATCTCAGGGATCCCTCTGGCCATCAAATCTCTCCAAGAAGCACTAATTAGGCTTTTAACTTCCATGGTGGACATCAGGACATTAGAGCAATGCCTTTGTAAGCTTAATATCACACCCATGCATTTGCACCCACAAGCAAAGTATATCGACTTCTTGTGATAAACTAGTAAAGAATGCACGACTGCACGAAAAATGATCTCTAGAAAGACGTGTACCTGGCAGTGACAGTGATGCCAGCATCTTCGTCTTTCTGAGCCCAGCGCCGGTCCTCAGGGTCAGTGCCACAGAAGCTGATCGCGTTCAGCGCGTAATGCCTCCTGAAGAAAAGCCTGGAAGGAGTGAAGAGAGATTAACTATAGTGGCTTGGACAAATGGACCAGCGACTGCACAACAATTCTCCCTCCTGTTTTTTGTTGTTGTTGTTGTTGTTGTTTTGTTTTGTTTTGTTTTGTTTCAAGAAGATATGAAGCCAACAAAGCTAAAGTTCATCTTCATTCCTGTGACTCCGAAGCTGCAAGCCAACTATGGTATAGTGTTTTTCCCTCTGTGCTGTTTTTCTATAAAAGAAAATTTTCCCTGTGATACAGACAATACAGAATGTTGAGACAATAGATAACACTGTGATAGACCCACTGTTCTTGGCTTGACACATGCCAGTAACATGGTCGTTTGCAGCCATAGTTGCATTACTTGCGAAGTCCCAGAAACCAAAGACCGTGGTACGACACATACTTCCTGTTGCTGTCGGTGAGGGTGATGCCCTGCGAGGAGACCTTGAAGTGGACCACAGTGGGCACAGGCGGGGGCGAGATGGCCAGCAGCTCAGCCATGGCACGCCGCACCGCCTGGGGCCCCGTCAGCGACTCCATGTCCATGGTGCACAGGTAGAGCACGTTGCACGCTGCACGCAGGAATAACGCAGGGCTGAGTGAATATTCAGAACTTAGAGGAGGACTGACACAAAATGTCCAAGCTGAGACAACTATGTAAAAGGCTTCCTTTGTGTATGGAGATATCTCCTAGCACGTTACAACAGTAACCGTTCAGTATGACATAATTTAAATGCATTTTAATCTTTGCGCAGATGAGAAAGCTCAGATCGGATACCCTTTTGCAATTGGCATAAGCATGATGCCATCTGTTCCTCCTGGCCCCAAGCTGCCGATGTGAGGGTCTCCGTGACGTGGTCAACGCACTGGCTGCGGTTGGTGCGCAGCCAGTTGGTGCGCTGCTCTGGTGTGTGTATCACATCATGAGTTTTCGGACTTATGTCATGCAGCCCGGATGTGTGGAGATGGTGGAGACCACGGCCGGTCTGGGTGTGTGTGCAAGCACTCGAGCACACGTTTACACCAGCATAGGTGCGACGAGAACGGTGACGTCTCAAATGCCCTCCTGTCATGACAGCTGCCGCAGTGTTCGTTTTGTCAAAACCGAAACTGACGCGAATAAACAAGGCTGTAAATAATTATTTACACGGCGACCAACCATCTAATTTGCATACCTGCCAGGTTTCCCGAATTTTCCGGGAGGCTCCCGAATTTTCATGGTTTTGTACGATTGTACAACCGAAACAAAAATCTGCCGAAAACGCACCCGTCTTTGGCCAAATCTTTTCCCCAGTCTGGCCACAATGCGCCAGAGGTATACCTGACAATCCAACCCGACACCGATTGGCATCGTTATCAGTGAAGTGCTTAAAAAGCGTAGTCGGCCATGCTCAGACGGTGAACCTGTTCGTCCCATTGTTAGTTTACTGTTTATAGAAACGCAGCACCGCCGCCACTTTCATTTACGCATGAGCACGGCCGTTCTGGATGGCCGTTCTGAAGATTTAGGAAGTCTCCTGTGGTGTAGCTTGTTGTTAGTTTAGACGAAACAACAACACAGTTCAGTTCCTTCTGTTTTGTATTGCACTTGCAGTACTATTTCCAGGACTTTCTGAAAAGGGCGGCATCAGCCACATCGAACATTTAATTGGTGTAGCTTGTTGGTAGTTTTGATGAAGAAACGAAACAGTTCATTTCCTGCTATGTTGTAAGTAAATAAAAAAAAAATGTGTGTAAAGTAACCCATTCTGTTGTTGCTACTACCCCCTCCCCCCGCCTTCCCCTGCCCCCGGTCAGATCTCCCTAATGCCATCCCAGCAAACCTAGCAGGTATGAATGTGCCATTCTATGATTAGTGGGCTGGTAGGCACCCATAAAAGCAAAAAAACGTGACACAAAAATTCCGTGTCAGTACAGTATTGAAAACTCTACTTTTTATTTCATGTTTTAAAGCTAAAAAAAAAAAATGACGGAAGCTCATACTAACGTGTAAGAGTTGACGGTAGCGAAGCTGTACGCAACCTTCACAAACATCATGACGGCTTAAGTCCACGACTGCAGCCGATTTGCTCCTTCTTCGCTGCGGCAACGACCTTCACTCCATTATTGTTGCTTTAAGTGTGAGCTTCCTTCATTTTTTTGGAAGTGACAATCATTGGACATCACCTTGGAGGGGAGTACACTAAGTCGTTGTTTCAAGTCACTCTTGAACAAACAAAAGAATGACAAAAAAATGCAGAGGTTAGGACTTGTTGATTCCATTTGGCTTGTAGTCACGTAGAACCTTGTCCGTGGCACTACTATGCATACCTGTTCCTGATGCCACATCAAAATTACGCGATATTGGAGGTGAGAAAAAATAAAATAAAAAACTGTTTCACATTCACATTCAGCTGGTTTCATCTTATTTCTCACCTCGTGCAAATAGTGCTGTGTGAAATGTCACAACTAGAGAGTGCTAGAACAAACAATGTTCAATTTGCAATTTTGTTATTATTTTGTAATTAACTTGTTCTGTTATTCTACATGCGATATGCAAAAAAAAAAAAAGACTTTCCGGAAGGTAGTAAAAAAAAAATTTTTCGGAGGAACCAAGTGCTCACCAGCTCCCTGCTGCATGAGACTAGAAGCCGTGGCTGCAGTGGTTGGTGCCGTGGTGCTGTCCACAACATCGCCAGTCCAGAAGGGCTCACCTCCAATTTCTGCACGACAAAAGTTCGAACCACAGTGTCAATCTCTAAGCTCGTTGTTTGTTATCAGCTTGGGCAGCAAAAGGAAGCAACTAACTCCTTCAATGAACTATTACAGTTTGGCTGTCAAGACATCGCTCATCGTGGTTGTTACGGTGTGACCAAAAAGTCACCATGCCAATTCTCTCATCGAGGTTACACCCTCTCACATCTCATTGAAGTGCTTCCTGAGCAAGCGCACATTACTGTGGCAGCAGGTGTAAAAATAACGCAACCCTTTTGAACGGTGGTGCCATACGCTCTCTCTTTTTGCCCGAGAATGCACACTCGCCGCAGCAGTAGCAGGTGCTTGCTCCCATGACCCTCCATTCAACTGTGCTGCACATTTTTTCTTGTCTTAACAAAAGGGACGATTGAAGACAACACCCAAGCAAGAAGAGGCGTAAGGGGAGTGCTGATTTATTTGCCGTCATAAAAACTAGCGACAAATCGGCTAGAACAGACTAATGGTTTATGCCATGGAGAACCAGCATTACCATGCAGATCCAGTGGCACACGTGTGATTGTAAAGTTTCATCTCGATGCAGGCCATAAAATCACACGGTCACAAAACCCCGACTCGTTGTCGGTCATAATATCACACAACAGCGAAATCATAACTAATTGTCAATCATAAAATTATACCCCCATCATATCCATGACGTCGTTTTGCGTAGCGGCACATAATTGCTTTACAATTTTTTTTATTACAAGTGCCGTTCCACTGATTTCAAGCAGATTCTAGGGTGAATCGTTTCAAATTTGTGATTCAGAAAGCCGTCGCCACACTTGGGCGGACAGGCATGCCATAGTGGGGGCAATAGATGAGATTCTATCACCTGAACACGAATGTAAGGTCGTGTACAACTCCAGTTTTGAGTTTCGTTGTCTACCACTGTCCAGTTCATTCCAAGAAAAATGCATTAACCCTTTCACTGTCGGGCATTTCTGGCAGTGACACACCCCCAGTGTCGGCTTCGTTTCAGGAATCCCAGGGAACAAGCATAGCAATTTATTTGATTATGACTGCGTCCGGAACATGACATATCAAAAGGAAACAGTGTGGGTGAGAAATCGCCTTTGTTCCACATATTTTCGGTTTGTCATGCACGCTTCCGGGACGACGGCCCCATCGCTTTATTATCAGAATCTGATGCTGGGGAACTCAACCATTCCTTGGATGAGAAGCGCTCCTGTCCGCAGTTGAGGGGCCCGTGCGGTCAGCCATCCTAAAGTAACTACGCGCACGGAGGGAGCAGTTTCAGCAGCCCGCACAACGCACAGAAATGGAGCTTTGTGAGATCAAGGAGGCAAATAGAAATTGAAAGTGAACACAACGTGGATATAACAGCCTCGTTTTCTGCTGACAGCGGCAAATGAGGACACAGTGAGCGAGCTAAAGCCGTGATCGAGTCATGCTTTGTCTATTGGAGAGGCAATGGCGTGCCCACCTAACTTGGCGCGCCGTAGCAGACACATAAACAGGAGAAAAAAACTTCCAACCTGCATTAGATGGCAGAACAACCTCGTAATCGCATGCGCACTACATGGTCACTCAACCCAAGAGCACGAGGAGCGACCATGCCCCACAGCGACGAAGGGTGGCTGTGGTCGCTCCGTACTTCTCAATATATTGTAGCATGGATACCATGACAACCCCCTTCGTGGGCATGTACAAGAATCCTGCGCCTGTGCCTCTTTCTAGAGTGAGTCAGCCATCCTCACTGAGACCCACCATCCAAACACCCTTGCTGCCTGGCCTTTACTATGGTAAGCAAAGGGCCATGCCTAATAAATAGGTCCGTCGCTACCCTATCTACATATCTACACTGTCTACAGCTGTCGGACGCAACAATACGCACCAACATAGTGCGGGGTGAAAAATACACGCTTCTAGAAAGCTTCAACAGATGGCGTAAACAGTACCGGCATGTTTCGGCGTGGATTTTTGAATGCTGAATGGACAACGTACCAATACGTCAGTGACACTGTGGAGAGGAAACGCAAAAATGTGCGGGTACATCAGCGACAGTGAAAGTGTTGAGAGCAGCCATTCTGAAAAGCCATATTAAGTACAACCCTCAGCATGCTTGAGTCTACTAAGGAAAGTAACTGACAACTCGCAGCAGCTTTCGACTTTGTGTATAGTACTATGCCTGGGCACAATGCTAGGATGAGCACCTAGTGATGATTTCCCAAATAAAGCATTGCATAGGTAAAAGCGATGAGACATTGGTTGGAGGCACTTACCAGATTCTGGCAGCAGCAGTCGGCAAGGAAGAGCCAGTGGCGTGATGGAGTGCTGATAGACCAGGGCAGACAGACTCCCTACAGAAGACACACATATATATTTGTACATATGGTAATGGACCGCATTTTTGGAGGTGAGTGAATATTGAGATTAAAAGATCCCGGGCCACCTCCACTAACATGAAACCTGGGAGGGGCGAAGCGTGCAGTGTGTATTCAAGGACTGTTCTCTCTTTTACCACAGCCATGCCAGCACGCAGTGGCGAAAGTTTACGCAATTTGAGTCCACAAAAAATGCAATTGAGCACTTTTCGGACATGTTAGCCTCAAATGGGCACACAAAATGCCAACCGGACTTGCAGCGAATTTCGTTAGCGGGATGGCTGTCCAAAAACATTTTGTTGCTGCGAGATATGAAATACATGGGCTTTCGTGAACGTTCGCTGGGGATCCGAAAACATTTTGTTGCAATGAGAATTTCGTACTCGTGGGAGGTGTTTGACAGTATGTTCACTACAGGCGGATGACTTCTCCCGTAAAATTGTCATCGCTGCCAGGCCGCATTAGCTGAGGTCAAAGTAATGAGATGCGACACTGAGTTGAGAAAGCAAGAGAAACCCTTACCAAAGACAGGCTCATTGGCACAGCCCTTGAGTCGAACTCCCTTGGCGGTGGGTTCAATAAGGAAGTGCCGCACCAGTTCGCTCGACGGGTCCCCTTTAGGTGAAAACATGCGTAGACACACATGTGCATCAGTGAGAATTGCACGCGAAAAAAATGCAACTCTATTTCAAATACTGTTAAGACCGCTGATATCTGCTTTGCTCTTGGTGTTTGTAAGGTACCAACCCTGTGCAATTATCCGTTGTGGAAAGCTATAGACCGTAAGTATTATTAAACAAATATGTTGAGGCTAACTTACGAGCACTATGAGTGCCAAGTATTTCGGGAGCTTCTGTTTCTGTATGCTCAGTTTTTCACACTTGGTTTCCAGTACATGTGAGCTGGGTTTCCTCCTGTGAGCTGGCTAAAAAAACTGCACCCCCAAATCGACACAGCTTGTCAAGAATAGATGGTGTCACCCTTCCAGTAATTCTTTCCAACCAGAGTAAACTTTGGAGCGGTAGGGAGCAAGCGCACAATGCAGCACAAGTGTGCCATTTCGTGACACTTGTTATATCACACAGAGTGAATGACTTGCCATTATTTTTGCAGCTGTGGAGCTATGAGAAAAAGCCAACCCAAAGTGTGCATATATACCTCGAGGTGAAGTTAGAAAAAATATACACACTTTGCGGCAAAGTGAACTTCTGGGTTGGCATTATGTGTCGTTTTTTCATATTTAAAAAATAAATAATCCTTGAACACTAAAACTGTGCTGCAGAACCATTAGAGAATATGTACAATTCAAGAAGTGCACGGAGCATTCACCCTGTAATTCATAGGAATACCGTATTTATTCGAATCTAAGCCGATAGTTTTTTTGAAATACTGATATATCAAACTGTTGTGGTGTAGAGGTGTTGTGGTGTAGAGGAGTTGTGGTGTAGAGGTGTTGTGGTGTAGAGGATGGCGTCGGCATGGGCATGACGGAGGTGGACGTGTCGTCACAACCATCGCTGTAGTATTGAAATATACTGTCTGAGACTCCATAGTGCAAGGCTTATCGCGGGCACACTTCAAAGCCAGTCGGGGCTGGCTACAGAAATTCATGAAGCACTTCGGCTTTAGCCTCCGTTGTCGAACCTCAATCGTCCAGAAGTTGCCCGGTGATTTTCAAGAGAAACTGATTGAGTTCCAGCACCGCGTCTTCATGTTCAATAAACGTGTTTTCTTTTTGTGAACGCTGACCTCGCCTTTTTGTTCGGCCTACATTCGAGGTAAGTTTTTTTTTTTTTTTTTTTTTCCCCGCGCCATCGGACTTTCGGGGGTCGGCTTAGAATCGGGGCCGGCCTACATTCGAATAAATACGGTAAATACCAGACAAGAATGTATTTGCGAAGTTCCACAGCAATACAATTTAAGACATAACACATCTATTTACAGCTAGAGCAAGCTCTTATATAGAAATTTTTACTTGCACATACATGCAGCACGAAACTGCCTAACACTGAAACTTGCAATTCTTTTTTAGTAGACATTTTTTGGCAGCCTTTTACCTAGACGTAATCATAAGGAACGGACTTACGGTAGGGATGTTTTGAAAGTTAAAGCATGGGTGCCTTGAGTAATATGTAGACAATAAAATTACAGTTGAACCTCGATATAACGAACCTCGATTTTACGAAATTCTCGATTTAACGAAATTTGCGGCCCCAAGTACGACTTCGTTATATCGAGGTTTAACTGTAATGTATTTTAAACATAAAGTCGCTTTGACTTTACTTAGTGTACCCGGTGTATGTGACAAGGTTTCAGGACAAAAATAAGGAGAACAAAATCAGATTATCATGAAAAGCTGCTCACCTGACCGGTTCTGGACGTTGGGAGGAGGGCTGGCCACCTTAAGTGCCAGGCCAAATGCGCCCGGAAATGAGTTGCTGTCTCTGACGATAAAAGTGCCCGGAGGCTTTGTCTTCAACACGTGGATGGCTGGAAAACCGCATTTCACCACTCAAATTTCGCCCATCAGGTCTTTCTTTCAATGCCTTTTTGTGACACTGAGTGTACAATATCAAAACAAACCGGCCTGCAAGTGAAACACACAGTGATTCCACTAAAAGTGGCAGACAGGCCACACACACTGCAGTAAAACCTCGTCACAAGAGACAGTCAGTTATAAGAGACATTGTAATGAAGTTTGTTTGGTCAGTTTTTCTATGTTCGCCATGTTAGCAACATTGTATATAAGAGACCCTGGTTACTAGATACACATTTCCTGGGTTCCTAGGGTCTCTCTTAAAACAATGTTTTACTGTATTCAGTTAGAGAGCACTTTCCCTCCTCTCAATTTTGACAGTGTTGAAAGAGTACACATATGACCATCTAAGCTTGGCTGTGCCCTACCGAGTCTAGGCTATTGAAACATGAATGTCTTTCTTCAAAACTGTACGGTTCAGCTGATTAAATAAAGTTTTTTTTTTTTTTTTTTAAGCGAAAGCTTTCTGAGTGGGACCAATGTTGTCCTGTCAGAAAACTAATGCATTTCCCCATAGACCGGTTGGTTGACCGAAAAGCTCTAAGAAGATCTCTGGACACACGGCACGTGCGTGAAACCTGGCTTTTATTGAGTCAAAACGGTTACTTGAAAACCATAAAAAAGGAACCGTTCTAGACAAGACAATACACACAACGATCACGAAGAAGGCGAAAAATTAGCAGTGGCTTAGCTCGGCTCGGCTATGCCAGGGTATACGTAGCGTGAGCTAAGGTTCAGCACCCGTACTCCAATTGGATTGGATTTCAATCCAACACAATCCAGTTTAATCCAATCCAAATCAAATGCAATCCAATCCAAGCCAATCCGATCCGATCTGATCCAAACTAATCCAATGCTTCTTGTGCTTGCGCAGAACGGCCCTTCACGGCACACGCGAAACCGCTCAACCTCGGCCAGTGTAGCTTACGCTACAAAAATAGTATACAGTTGAACACGGATATATCGAACACGGATATATCGAATTATTGTCTATATCGAACAGTGCAAACATCCCCTTGAAAATCCCATGCAAAAGTATAGGGCTGTTGTGCGCGTGTATCGAACTCCTGATCACGGGCAAATTTGATATATCGAATTCCGCGCCGAAGGTGCCCCTGAAAGTTTGCTTCCTCTGAAGGGGTGGAGTTGATGATAATGTTGACTCATCGCAGGAGCTGCCTGGCTTGGGAAGACAGAGGCGGCGTCCGCGGCATTATGTCGCTTCGATGGCCTTCAACAGCTGTTTTCACGCTAGCACGAGGGGCAGCTCCAAGATAGTTAGAACGCGGATAGTGGTTGGGGCGAAAGGACATAAAGGAGCAAAAGAAATTGACCGGAGGCACTCTTTTTTTGTGATTGAGCTGTTTGATGGCTCGTGCAGGGGCACCGATGCGGACAAAACAAACTTACGTGCGTATGTTTGTTTTGTCCAAGGCATTCATTTCGGAGCAACGAAGGCGGGAATTGGTCGGGCGCAGGCTGCTGAAAAGATGTTGGTTGAAAAGGCGTTCGTAATTCCTCGCAGTAGTTTAGATGGCGGTGCACGCATCAACGTTGACGTAAAGGCGAATGCAGCACAACCCGCCCCGGCTATTCCGGAGCGTGTCGGGTTCAAAGCGACTTCGTTACACGCCTCCAGATAGGGGAGGTGTTCGGTTCGGATACTGAAGATAACGGCACTCAGTGCCTGACAACGTTCCCAACCGCCTACTGCAGACGAGGTTCCGTCAGCGCTATTCGCCTCTGTTGTGGCACAGTGTACAGCATTGATTTTCTCATTTGTGCGTGTTTGTAATCTTGAAGACAATTTGGCAACCTTTACGACGCCGAAGAAAAAACAAGCGAAGCTGAGACATTTCAATGATAAATAAAGTGCGGTGGTCATCATGCTGCGGTTCGGAGTTTCCGTGATTTGAGGGTTAAAAGGGTAAACTACCGTTTTCCACGACTTGAGAAAACTCTCAGTGATGTGCGGATTTATCAGATAATCTTCAGATAGGCATATTTTATATATCGAAATATCGATATATCGAATTTTTTCGCGATCCCCTTGGAGTTCGATATATCCGTGTTTGACTGTATTGCTATCTCATAAACCCCGTATCAGTATACATTTATATCGTTTTTAGATGCATTTACTTAGTGCATGAAAAATCGTCACATGGGTTCACTCTTCGTTTAGGATTTGGGTCTTTGAGGGTTTGACAATCGATTGGACCCACTTTCGTTGGATTGGATGAAGCTTTCTCACTTTGCTCAACTTTCTTTTGGGAAGGGATGGTAATGTTTTTTAATGAATAGCTTCAATTCGATAAAATGTTAAAAAACGTTCAATGTAAACGTATAGTCAGACGTTGATGTAAGGTCCATCGGAGCAAAAGCTCGGTATAAGCACACTGACACCAATCTAATGCTCAGCCCGTTTGCGTATTTACCTCTATTTATGACAACCTGTCTACTTACGTAGCTCTATGTATCTACTTATTTAGCTCTACATAAATAGTTATTTCCATAAAATGCACAATTTCAGAGAACAGCGCACAACATGTCATGCCTCCAAGAGGGCCCAAAAAGCATGCATAATTATCTCAAAAGCTGAAAAATCATTGCAAATACTCTTGGCAAACAAAAGGCCAGAAATTTTAAATTAGCCCCAATGTCCATAAAATTCCCTCAAATACCGAGCAAGTGTCAACAGGAACGACCACGCCTACCTTCTTCCCTGCTGATGTTGGGCTTGTACCAATACTTGGAGGTGTCCTTCACGAACACAGGGTGGTGATGGATCACTTCAGGTGAGTCTGCATGTAAAAAAACAGGACAGTGTGTTGTTTTAATAACACGATCCACTACTATGGCTAGAAATAATGACCAGCTCAGTGCTCAAGTTCAAATTAAGGAACCCTAAGAGAACACTTGTAGCCAGCTACATATGCCAATAAGTCAGCAAACAATAATCCTATCAGCGTTTTTTATTATTATTATTATCATTTCAGAGCTTGCGATTGTAGTGTGAGCTTGTACTGGAACGTTGAAAATTCAGTTGTGCCAGGTTCAACTAGACTGGAACTTTACATGGTGCAGCAATGCTGAGCTTTATTTTGGATTGCCCAAAATTATTTAAGCAAATTCGTTTGCACTATTACCCCTTTTTAAACATTCTGCATTGCTTTCGTCAATTCTGACAACTTCATGGTACTTGCACGTGAAGATCGGCAAGCTGGATTTGTGTGAGCTGTGGGTGGAACAAGTGTGGGCTGGCTTAATAATTGTTATTACATTAACCATTAGTGATTACATTAACCATTACATTACATTACATGATTACATTAACCATTACATTAATCTCAAGCTTAATCATGATTATATTAACCATAACTCAGGCTGCCGTTGACGAAGGCACAAGAATTCCTGCATGTATGCTGTAAATCCGGGATGTACCACCACTCCGATCAGACACATATAGTATTGCCCATTCAGTTGTCTTGCATGAGAAGCACTGCGATGAGGTTGTATATATCTGGCAAGATACCAATCCATGCCTACACTTCCATTCTGTGCCAACACAAGGAAATTTCAACTGGTAACAAAAGGTTAGAGTTGTGAACCAAAGTTTCTAGAAAGAACTGATTTTGGATTGAATTGGAAAGCGTTTATTGAGCATAAATGTGGTGGCCTTCTTAGTCCAGGAAGAGCACGATTTTTTCCCACCTACTGGGACTACACATTAAAATGTGGAGCTTCATTATGGAATCCAGATATACACTGATGGTGGTCACTTTCGCCTTCAATTCTAAATAACCACGCAGTATAGGATATGCCAAAAACGCTTCCCAATCTGTTTAAATTCTGGCACTTTATAAACAGACAGGTACAGATATTTGTTTGACCCTCAGTTTTCTGCTGTTGTAAACAGAGTCCTGTTATTTCTAGTCCCACAACTAGCCTTCCCACAACAACATATGCGGCACCACTGTAAAGCAACACAGCAAGAAAGAATCCATTTGGGTGAGTGAGAAGCCAGCAGCGTTATGCAGCAATCCACAACCATAACCAGCAGAGGTGCTTGATGCTGTTCACGCTAAGGGACAGAGGCCTATGCTGCCCAGTATGAAACATCATCAGCATGCACAAATTCTATTACATCAAAAATCAGGGTGTGCTGATAAATGCCTATTATTCAATGACAGCCACAAAATACGTCTTTCAGTCCCCAGGCTGTCAATACAGTTTTTTAGACTTCGTGGCCACCAATCAACTTAGACCATGAAGCATGCATAAAAAATGCTATGAGCAACTATAAAGCAGGCCCACCAGGGATGCTGTACTGCAGTCAGAATCCAAGCCAAATGAACACGACCACAAAGTAAGGCTGCGTTCCAATTCGCGGAGAGCTTGGTAGACAGCCTACGAAGCAGTCTAACTAGACGTCTAAAGGAATAAAATTGGAACGGCGCCGCGGTCCCAAACGCAACACCAGTGCAGATGACAGCCTCGTAGCAGATATGTTGAGATATGCAAGCCGCAAGTTTCGTAATCAATATTACCGTTGTTATTACAAATATTACGTGATTTAAAAATTAAACAAATTCATCTTCACCCGTCATAAATTATGCTAAATGTTTCAATAAAAGAAAAGTGCTTTTGTTCAAACATTAATATGCAAAAAGGTGGCGCTGGCGTCACTTATTAGTTTAGACAGGAAGGTAGCCTGCATTGTTGCTGACTTTGATGCCGTCTTCTCGAAGCAGTCTTCGTTGACTGCATGGCGGGCTGTCCGTGAAGACGGCAACAAAGCCGTCTAAAGGGGAAATTGGAACGCACCCTAAAATTTTGTGGTCTTTTAACTTCGCAGGATTCCATGCACTGCAGTCTAAGGTTATGTGTACTTGCCTGCCAAGGAAAGCATGCTGGACCTCCGCGACTGGCCAAAGTAGACGGTCGGCGAACTCTGGCCATTGGGGCTGGTCGGAAGCACTGATGACGGCGGCAGGCTTTGCTGCAAGGCACTCAGGGTGGCCGGCGAAGGGCTCCTCCGTCTGAAAGGTGCAAGGCCACAGACAGCTTTACAGAAAGGTTACACACTGTTAAGCCCCGGTGGTGCGCTGCATTTTCTCAAAAAGCACTGTACTGAGGAGTCTAAACACCCAGGTAGCACAAGATTACGTTACTGTGTTTTCACTAATATCACCCACAGCAATAACCGAAGAATCTTAAAAGCAGCAAACTTTGGGGGACAAAAAATATGCAAGTTTTGGCATGCAGTGCACTTACAATGCACACATTGCTGAAATGCTTGTGCCTTCACAACTTTCATTGCACCTTCTCTTCTCTGTTCTAGCCAGCACACAACCAAAGGCATAACCTGGCATTTCACTGCCTTATCCCAGACATAAATTACTTTTTTCACAAGTGCTCTAGCCGTCAAAAGTCAGGTGCCGCTGTGAGGAAGCCATAGTGTCGGATATTATTAAACAAAAAATGCTGTGCAATACAGAAGTGAGATGGGAGCTTTCTACAAGTAATCAGCGTGGCAGATATGATGAGAAGTTGATGCACCCATTGCAGGTTGAGAATAGGGGAGCAAGGAAAGATTAACGACTATTAGTGCAATCATTATATGAGCAATAACTGCAATGCTATTAAACAATACTACTTCTTTGCAAAAGTTTAAATTTTACTGAAGATGGCCTATATTGCGTGAAGAATATGAATTTATTCCCCCTTTTTACCTTTTCCCCGCAGAGGCACCACAAGTAGTACAAATTGTACGTAGGGCGTTACAAATGCAATAAAAAATTTCATCGAAGATGACAAATAGAGCATGAGAGCATCTAAAAGAAGGATCTGTAAAAGGGTGTATGAAATTCCCACAAATTTACAGCGTAAAAATGTATGCAGTGCAAAAATGCACACAGTTTAAAGTATACATGGCATAAACAAATATGCACTCTACAAAATGTACACAAAGACACAAAATTTGTCAACTGTAATGGTACAGTAATAGAAACATGCAGTTTGCACCCAGCTTTATAGTCATAGCCATAATGCTACCATGGCTAGCAAACTCAGAAAACAATGCTTGTTTTAAATGTGCTAACCCAGCATAATTACCTCTGCCACAGATGAGCAGTGGAGAAACACCGTCGTCGAAGCACCGGCCTCATTGCAAAAAACTCTCCTCGAAAAGAGGCACTGAAGTTACGCAGCCGACTAGGTGGCGTAGCCAGGCAAAAGAGAAAAAGCGAGGCAGCAAGCTCCCGCAGCATGCAAGATGTGGCAGGGAGGCAGACAGCAAACCAGAAACACAGTATGCAAAGCATTAGCGGACACGTAGAGGAGGAGAACTTTCAGGAGAGCAGCACACGAAGCAGAGGCAGGTACTGAGGACGTACAGGCAGCCTGAGGAAGGCAGACTTGAAAAAGGTAACATAATTGGGCTTCAATGTCGCATACCTTGCAGTGCACATGAAATGCATTCAGAAAGCAGCTGCAGAAGCTGGTCTAAATACAATGATGCCCTGCCATAATTAACACTGTTATTGAGAGCTGTAGTGGACAAAAACTTGACATAAACAATCCAGTTAACATTGAACAGGTGCTGAAGTAAGGGTGGATTGTCCGAAAACTGTGCTTAGGCTGAGAGTAAAAAAGCTGCATATCAGAGTGCTGCATATCACTAGTTCTTTTGAATGCATCTCCACTGCATCAGAAAATTTAACAACAGCACCTCTTGTTTAAAGACAGAAAGAGTATTTTTAACGAATGAAAAAACATGCCCCTCATAAGCTTAGTCACGGTGGCAGGATATGTCATGTGTGTTCCTTTGACAGCCCCTTGTAGGGGGTCACGCAGTACTGTGGCTCTTTCCTGGGTTAAACTTTTCCGCAAGAACAGCTAGAAGAGCGCACGAATTCGAGTCACACCTGCAAATTTCTACGTACATGCAGTTCAAAGCTATTCAAAGCAAGTCAAAGCTTCCCTCTGCAACAAGGATATGGACATTCACTGGCCACAAACAAAACAAGCTGTCACCCAGCAACGCACTCGAGGTAAGGACAACGACACTCCACTCACCGTGAAAGGGTTGGACTCTTTGGGGGCAATCCTCCAGACGAATCTGCACGGCATGAACAAAAATGTGGTACCACTTTAGTCGAAGATACACACATTCGCAGGCAATTTTGTGAAGAACACCTCCGTTTACAGCCAGGTTTATTGCTGACAGTCACACTTACCCTGGTTCATGTATGGTGTTCGCGGCGGCACAGGAAACGCTGGCGTAGCCGGCCGATCCGTCGCACTCGAAGGACTGGCCGACGGACTGTCGTCCGTTCCCCTCATGGGCCAGGGAGACGAGCCTTCCAGGGAACTGTCATCCTGGGCATACTGCATGCACGAGTACACTTCTGTAGCCAGGACTGTTCAATGCCTTTACAAATTCTGTTAATAGCCATAAAAGTGCTCTAATGGTTCTAAGTAGAGGTGTGCAAATATCGAATTGAATACAGCTTATAACTGGCTTTGAACTGAATAAAATTTTCAAATATGATTGTGTTTGCTTTAATTTGTAGGCCCTCTAAATGCATTTATGGTAAAAAAAAAAGATACTCTGGATGGTCTCGACTTTGCAAACTTTCATGTTCATATGCTAGTTCATTATAAGAAGAAGGGTGCAAAAACTTAAATGGTTAAGGTGATGCCAAGGCAGCGGAAAAAAATTTGTCAACCGTTCTCATGAAGAAGTGGGAGTTCACTCAAAATGTTTTAGATACAGGAAGCATCTTCGGCCAGTTGCCATCCATCCACTCACTGAGGGAGGGACTGCTGATGGGATCAGGTACCTCATTTAAAAAGCAGCCAGCAGGCAGCAACTTTTTGTTGCTCACCTGCTGCACTATTGGCAAGAAATCCCTGTTTGTTTTTTTATATTGCATGTAAGCAGTGTTCTACTTCAGCTAACATACCTCATAGTTAAATACACTTGCACACACTTGCATACACTTGCACACAGGGTTCAGATTTGTTCATTTTTTTTAGTGCTGCTGCTGTGTTTGAGAAGGTCAACCATGAAACTCATGCCGTGCAGTGAAGTTTGGAAAAAATGTCAGCGTCGTGCAGCAAGCCATCTCTAATTTTTATGTGAGGAGAACATTAAAAAAAAAACGTAAGTACTTGAAATGATAGTAATGTGCTGTGGATTGAACAGAACAGCAAATAGTACTATCTGAAAAGATTTCAAAGTCCTGGACATTGAAGAGTCTCTAGTTAAGTTTTCTTCCTTATAATCAGAGTATGGTTATAGATTCCAAGCAAAAAAATGCCAAACATGTAATTCTCTCATTAAGCTAAAAAATTTTTCAACCCTTCTCAATAACTGTCTGACCCTTGTGATGTACACACCAAATGCCACATTGCTATTTCAATATTAAGCATACCAAGACGTGTTCGAACTGGGGACACGATCGTGCTACACAAACTAATAGTGACCCCAAAAACAGCCTGCGCACACTAGTTGTATTTGGTCCTTTTCAGATAACATAAAGAGAAACACCTAAAAATGAACATTAAGGTATTCAAGAATGTTTGTTGCCACAACTGGCGAGCAGCTGGCGCAAGTTAACCCTGGGTGAATTGGCAGTCATTATCTTTTGAGTCCGCCACATGCCTTCAGCTAGCAGCTGTAGCAATTTTACATCACATACAAACTTCTGAGTTGTAGAACAAACAATCAGTTGTGCACATGAAAATCGTTATTTATTTAACTTGCAGCCCACAATAGTTACTGCATACAGCGTTCCTGTGCGTACAATGGTCCATCCTTGTTCTCAGCTTCCTCCCCCAGAGGAAGTGTAGACGCACTTATTTTTATGGGGTGCAGAGATTTAATGAGAAAGTGTGGCCACGCTTTCCCTTCTACAATTTATGGGCAGGATTAAAAAATTCTGCTTACAAGTCGCACTGTCATGCAAGTAGTCACACTGCCAGTTTTCAGAAGAAAGGTCGCAATTGAGTGGATTGATTACATTGATTGGGTACATACATTGAATACTTTGAAATTTACAGTGCACCCGCAAATTTAAGGCAGTTCAGTGGCAGTGAAAAGGCTCTGCTTTTTGGCATTTGGCAGCTTCTTTCAAAGTTTTGAAATATATTGTTGAAACATAAGTCCATCCGGATGCAATTTTGTTACCTTGTTTGGAGTTGACTGGGCAATCGGTGCCATTTCTCTCAGCTGCAGTGGTTCCTCTGATTTGTAGGGCACTGCAGAAACAGGAATAAATTCAGTTCAGATTTGATATTAGATGCCAGAAGTAAGAATCAGAAGTCCAACATTATATGCAGCAGTGCATGCAGTGCATATTGTACTTTCTTTTTGCATTGTTGTTAAACATGCTTGTATGTTTGTCATCAAAAGTTGTCACAGCATTAATATGCAAGCAGGTTTTGGTCAGGCAGCACTCAACAACAACAAAAAAAATCTTGCCATGCTGTTAGTATTCAACAAACACTATACATATAATACTTCTAACATAAAGCACACATTTGTAATGTTACTTACATGCATGTATCATTGCTGCGCTTAAAACTACTATTGCCATTATTTAGTTATTTGATATAATTAATTTTGTATTTTGTATATATTGTTCGTTTAATTTGTGTCTGTAGTGACTTTTTAATGCTAAAAAATGCTTTTTTTTCTTTTTTTTTCATTTTTTGTGCCAGCACAAAGTCCTCTGTTCTAGGGCATGTCGATAAGCACTTGCTTTGTTGTTGCTACTACTGTTAGCGATCGAAAAAGTATTTAAAGGGAAAAATAAAAGCTATTTCCACATGTGTTAATTTAAGTACTACGTATACGTATTAGATAATGAATAACCAAACAGCATGAAGCTGAATACTATACACAGGCTTGTCACACTTGTTACATATCTATACTCCAATTTGCACAGCTTTTTTGAAGCCTACTATAGGTCATGCAAGCCTATGGGAAAGAGAGAGTGAAAAAAAAAAGCTTATGCAATGCAATACACGAACACTGCGACACAACCGCTGTGCGTAACATACATTGGCTGGGAACTGCGTTTCATTACAAGCCTCATAGGTAAATTTATTTGAAAATTGCCTCATTAACAGATTTTGATAAACTGGCTCACAAATTTTGAATGCTCAATCATCTGCTTCAAGCCACTGCACCTATTCTAATTCCACTCATATGGCAGATATGAGCCACAGTGCACCTGCCTTCCAGTATTTCCTTTCGGTGCCATTCACAACTGAGAAGGTTCCAAGATAGTCATGAAAATCACTGTGTTTAGAGTTGCTGCTCTCACACTGGGACCAACAAATTCAGCCCTATTGAGGAGCTGCTTCTTATAAGCTACACAACCCCTCTAGCCACTTGATTACTTCAGTAATTAATGAATCGAAAGTCTTCCCTTCACACTAAATGACGTCATCTGACTCACAGGACCCACTACCTTTTCCAGCATCATGCAGACATATTTGCTGAGGAAGCCGCAAAAGCCTGACCGCATTTCCTTATTTCCTCATGTTTATTTATTAAGTCTGATGCCACTTTGGCACCTCTGAACAATACAACCACCCAGTCAAATGCCAAGCAAATCCATTGAGAGTAACATTGCATTTTCTTTCGTCTTCGCACACTTTTAATGAAAATCAGCTTGTACACAGGCACACATTCCCAGGCATTCCTCGTATGCACACGGGTCCTTCTCCAGCACACACACGCTGAAGGAGTGATGCAGGGAGGGGGGCATTTTCTTCGTTGCATTCATGCGGGCTTTCAAAGTGGGTGAGAACAGGTATACTTCCAAATGGGCCTTTCTCAAACATTCATTTTTGGCAATATATATGGATGTAGGCAAGAATATGTAGGCAAGAATAGCCCAGTATGCTCAGCTTGAGTGAGACAGTCCCGATGTTAATTCTCATAACTAGGATATCTATCTCAAGTTGCACTGTATCCTGATGCATTCCGGTTTATAGACAGCAGAGGCAGAATTGTGGTAGATCGCTGAGTGTACAGAATTTAAGTGGGATTTAAATTGAACTTTACATTTTCAATGAAGTTAAATATAATTTATATGACAGTGCAGATATTAAATGAAAATTCTCAGGTGCAGGCCATAGTGCCAAAAGCCAAAAAACAAAATGTACGCAAAAGTCGTTGTGATAAAATGTAAACAGCACAAATACAAACTCCAAAGCTGGCCTTATTAGAGAAGGCACTGATAATGTGATATGAAGATGTTATAAGAACAAACAATCACACAATTTTTTTTTAAATATGGGCAGCGAAATAGCCTTAATTATTGCAAGTGTCTCATGAAAACTTGTTACATCGTCTTGCAGGACTGAAAACAGGAATTCTGCATATTACAGTAACTGCTGTGTATTTTAGGAATTAGAATGCACCATTTTTCAAAACCTACAGGAAGCTTTGCGAGAAGCAGGCAACAAGCTAGGGAACCCGAAAACAAATAAAAGGTAGCTGTCTTTTATTTTTTAGTCACGATCAGACACTCTCAGGTGGACGATTTTTTTTTCAAGCTCATCTTTTTTACTGGGAAGTCTCACTAGCCGAAAACCAGGACGACTGAAGGTTGTTGATCAGAACAGTGCTGCCTGTTGAGAAAGGCCCATTCGGAGAAGAGCGGCTGACCTGTCTGGTGTCCAGGCACCTTGGGCGCCGTCGAGAACAGTGGGTCGTTCAACATGTCGAGAATGTCGTCTCGCCTGGGCGGGGGCGGAGCCGATGCATAACTCGGCAGCACCCCGGGCCTCCGCAGCGGGTCGCTGGGGTCCCCGTACACAACTGAGGACGAGATGAGCCGGTGCGGGGACGTACCTTCCGGGTGGTCGCCGGCCGCCTCCATCTGATCACGCGCCTGCTGATGCGAGCGCTTGGCCGACACGAACGGCCGTTCCCGGTCAAACGATGTGTCCGACTTTTGCCGCACAATGGGCTGCTGTGTGCTTGCCGGCAGAGGCTGGGGTTGCCACTGGGGGTACCTGAGCAGCGGTGAAGCCAAATACAGGTTTGTTTCAGAGAACGAGTAACAATATTTTATCAATATCAATTGTAAGCTACCTCCCCCCTTTTAAAAAGACATATTTAAAAAAAAAATCAAGAAAAAGAAGAAACGTAAAAAGTAAACGTGGGGTAGTGGTGTTATCCATGCAAAAGCCACACCTTTTGATTCTGAGCAGACAAATTTTGAGAACAGAAAATTACTTTTCAGCAAACCGCTTTACTACATACACCGAGTAGTTATTGCCTTTTCCTAGCATGCCAGCTTGCCTGGAACATGTCAATATATAAAAAAGCATGGCTGCAACATGCTTGGGTACGTAAAACACAACTACATACGTAGAGCATAATGCAAACAGTGCCCCTTCACCTGCGGAGAGTCACATCTCTGCTGCTTGTCCGTGACGGGATGATGGGTGACGTGGGAGCACTCAGGCCGCGGTGAATCGGTGGCTTGCTGCTCGTGTGCACATGCAGCGGGGTGGAGTAGTTCATTCCCTGTACGAGATCAAAAAAGGTGGTCTATTTCAGACTCTACAGCACACGTTCGAATGACAGCTGTACTCAACACAGCTTTTGTTCGAGCAGGATATCATCCTCCCTTACTGAAGCTCAGAAATTAGCAGACAGCCTGTATCAGTTTACTGACGAGCACTTGGCGAGTGAACCAATTGCATCTTATTGGAAAGCATATCATATTTTGCTTTAAAACGTGCCGCATTGTGACGTTAATATTAACGCGATCAGTTACTTTGCAACTGGTTTTAAACGGTGCCATGGAAGCAAAGGTAAACTACGACACAAAGCATGCAATGGGATCAAAACTATGGCATGAATAGGCGAACCCTGAATGTCCCGACATCGCCATTTGGTGCCGGCGTCTCCATGGTGCCATTTGGTGGTTCAGGACTCCGCATGGCTGTGGCGGTGCGAAGCTCAGCGATGAGTTGCCTCTCCTTCCTGTGCCTGTCCTCCCAGGAGCCCTCCCGCCGGGCTCGAAGCTTCTGCTGCTGCTTCTGCAGCCACGACTGACTGAAAGGCCACATGAGCACAGCAGTCATTAGGCAATGCATTAGAACAGCAATACAGTTGATATATTGAACCCGCAAGGTTTAAAAAATAGTTGAATATAGGTGATAGTTTGATATGAAAATCACAGTATGTAAAAAGGATTTTTAGGAGGATGTTCAGGATTTCCAACATGAACAAGACTGCACCAACTTGTGTAATATCAGCTTTTTTTTTCTTTCAAATTTTGGCATGTTAAATTCATTCCCATCCCATGCTATATCTAGATTTGAAAAATTTTCTAGTACTAAGGTGCACTATAAAAAAAAAGTACAATTTTTGAGCAGGCAGAACATAATCCCATACAATCTAGCATATATAAACAAAAAAAGAAATGTTAAGTTAGCCTTTGCACCAATGTTAAAACCGAAAATCGAAGTGTTCAAACCACGAATCTCAAATTCAAGAGAGAACACCTACCCCCTCCCCCCTTCCCCTTGTGTCTGAAGACACCTGTGCCAACAGCCCAAAGCCTGCACACCTAACACCTTGACAAACGCTTGGCATTTGAAAACTGAAATTAATTTTGTTATCATTGTATTCCCCGTTATAATCTAGATAGTATTATGCACCTGATGTTCCTCACTGAAGGCTTCTAAAAATTCATCAAGAGACACGAAGCAAGAATGTTTCTTATGCAACGGAAAGGTGCAACAGCATACTTATACTGGTCAGTACACCCTCAGCTAGATTTCCACACATAAGCATATCAGCACGTGTCCACTGTAACTGTGCTTGACGCTAGTTCATCATCTGCACCATTACTTTCGACCAACAAATTAACAACTGAAAAAAAAAAAAAAACAGCATCACGTACAATCTTCACCACAATTTTCTAGGCCACCCCGAAAACTTTTGGGTCACGAAGAATTAAAACAAAAAATTGATGTTTAAATGTAATCGAATTACAGTTGAACGACTGAGGCATGGATGAAGAGACAATCGGGTATTAAGAGACAATTATCACCCACATAGATGGCCACCCTATCTTTCCCATTGAATTGACCTCTTTTATAACAGACATCGGATGTAGAAGATAGTTGGTTATAAAGGACAAGTTATCCTTGAATTTTGGTCAACAATCTTGCTTGTAACAGAAATTTTAACTTTACATGTGGTTCCACCAGTGACTAACTGCAGTTACGTCTGGTGTGGAATCGAAGGGGACGACAGACACCCACAGTTGCTATTTATTATAAGTTCAGCAAACACACAGTGGTTCAGTCAGCTATGAAACGATGACTAGAAGCCCTACCAATGGAAAGGCAACGTACAGAAGTGGTTAAAGCTTACCACCATGCGTACAAGTGCGACCACGCATGCGGGCTTCTGTGAAAGCCAAGAATAGCGGGAGCGCATAGTGCGCTCTCCCAATCAAGAAGCATTGTAGATGTCGAGCCCTGCAAGCCTGATAAATAGCCAGAGCACACAGCGGAAGAAGCCGTGCACTCTGGGTATTCATCAGGCTTGTGAACTTGACATCTGCGATTCTTCATCTTCCGCAGACAGTGAAAGAGAAGAGAAAGCTTGTAGAAGCTGTTGTAAAAAACAGTGTAAATACATTCACGAAGCAAACTATTCAGAACTATTTCGTAAATTCTGGGGGTGAAACATAAATTAGAATAACCCTCTGGTACATGCTGTAGCCTTCCTTTATGCTTATTTTAGTTGTACTGTGCCTGCATTGAACTATGGGTTGATCAGTTCGTGAAAACATGGTTTTCTGCTCGTGAGAGACCTCTAATGTAAGAGACACAAACTACTTCCTGGTACGTGTCTCTTATAAAGGGGTTCAACTGTATACTATGACAAGTCACCCTCTGGAAATAAACTTTTATTCTGAATTCTTTATGGACTACTGGTTCTTGACACGGCCTAGAAACTTTCCACAAGGACTGTACACGTGCTGCCCAACAGCTCACCTTCCAACAACAGGCTCCGGGCTGAGTGAGGCGTCCCGAAGCGTTCCATAGCTGCGCTCCTCAAACGAGTCTCTGGCAGACTCTGAGTGGGCCCGGCGGCGCCTCATGGCGGGGCTGCCGTACTCGACCCCGTACGAGAAGGGCGAAGTGGTCCGGTGTCCGGTCTCTGGGGAGTGGCCATCTTGTGAGACGGGGTGCTGGTGATCGGGCTGGTGGTGCAGTGGCCAGCGCTGGTAGGGAGTTCCACTGCCATCGGTGCCGTTGCGCTGGGGTGGCGGTGGCTCCGAGGAAGACGTCGTCCGAGACGAGTACGAGTAGTAGATAGTGCCGTGGCTGCATTGTTGGAAAAAGAGAAGAAGAGTGCACCAGTTAAGTTGTTGGCTCGTGCCTGGAGACATCATTTTTTTCTTGCCAGAAATCACTTTTTTTTTTTTATGAGCACAATGTTTGCTTTTGGTTGGTGCAACATATTTGCCAAAACTGTCTCTGCGAAGGAAAGTCCAATATTGTGAATACTTTATCATGGTTTACTCAAAGAACACCTTTCCAAGCTTCCTTTCATTGATGCTCATGCCTTCACATTGTTTAAAAAACGCAACCAGAATGTTTTTCTGTTCATGTTGCTACCTCAGAAGTTTGTGGAGAGGCAATCAAATTCAACACAGTTTCCTGCATGCCAAAGGCTATCCTAGAAGAAAGCGATCGCAAAAAATATATTATTGACATCTACAAAGACTGAATGATTATGGGGTTTAACGTGCCCAGACTACACCTGGGCTATGCGGCACTTTGTAGTGGTGTGCTCCGGATTAATTTTGACCTTCTGGGGATCTTTAATCTGGGTCGAAATCTGAGCACACAGGCGTTTTTGCTTTTCACCTCTATCTAAAAAGCGGCTGCCATGGCCGCAACGAAGCAAACCCACAGGAAAACAATACATGCACTGAGTCAATCAGATTACAAATCACCATTCGTATTAGCCCTCTCACGCTAGATTATATTCTTTGTATTGCCTCATTTTTATCAGCTCCTTGTACACGTGCAAGAACAGTGCTTATAGGTGCTTACAGAGCTCTACAGGCACAGGACAGAAAGTTAAGAGGAGGCCCATAACATTCCCTACCCCGGATTGGAGAAGGTGCTGGGGCTCCCGTGCGGCAAGGTGCCATAGGAGGACGGGGACGAGGGGTTGTTGCGGACAGGCGGTGATGTGGGGCGGTTGGGCATGGAGCGAATCTCGCGCAGCATCCCATCCAGCAGGTCATCCAACTCAGCATGCTCTGACCGCAGGTTGCTCCGGCCCTGCTGCTGCGGCTGATGGTTCAAGTGGCCGCCGGCATCAGCCGAGTGGTGGACTTCGACCTCTGTGGCAACAGCAAAGAAAGAAACGAACGATGAAGAAGATCCATTTTTCTAGCTCTGAACACTAAGTCACGCGCAAACTCAGACATGGAGTTCAGGTTGGGAGGGTGTCGTGGGAGGAGGGCTTCAAAGAAGACGAAAGCATGTCCCCTCACCGACAGTGCCGGCTGAGGGCGGGCCGCCGTTGGGCACCTTGTGGAGCAGCCCCTGGGGCGGGCTAGGGTTGCCGTAGTTGTGCACTCCTGAGGAGGAAGAGATGCCCGAGTCCATGCTCACAGTGTGTGGGCCATCAAGCACGTCAGCGTCGGGGGGCGAGGAGGAGGGGGGAGGGACGTAGCCCGGTCTGCCCCCCTTGGACACCACTGCGTAGAGGTTTCCGTCAAGGGGACCCTCTGCGTGGGGCACTGCTGGGAAGCCAGGGGGAGGGACAGGGGGAGGAGGAGCCAAGCAGCGCGGTTAGCGGAGGAGGGATTAGCGGGGGTCGCCACCGTTAATCGAGGCAGGCACCACTCTGAGTGAGAAGAGCAGCAGAGAGTCGGGAAACAAACCAGAGCAGGTGCCCAGTACACTGTGTACTAGGGGAACACAAAGTATGTTCCCCAACCCGTGCACAACACAGGCATAGTTTCCACTGTGTACGTTCTCTATTAGCTATGAACCATCGCTTAACAAAAGTTTAGCTAAACTTGCTAGTTTTACACTCAAAAGCAGTATTATGATGCTAAATATGATGAAACCTCTGCTGTTCGGCAAGTACACATCTGTAAGTGTGTTTTTGCATTTCAATGACGAATGAAGAACACTACGTGAAATTTTGGCCACGCCGATATATAAGATCCCGCACACGCTCAAACAGGCTATTCATTCAATCGAACCAAAGTTTCCTAACTCCAGCAAACTCTCTTGAGTGCAGAAATTAGCCCTGTCTAACAACACCCCCATTATACATTATGTGTCTCGTTTCCACCCCAAATACTGCTTGCTGCCCACCTTCAGACATGATGGTTTTATAATGCAATGAGCGAGAGAAACCTACGTGAGCAAGACAAAGAATATAGAAAAACACCACGAGAAATCCATGGCAGCTCAAAGATAACCAAATCCTTTAGGGTACCTTCAGAAATGTGTACAAGCTGCTCGATATGTACAAATGAACCACTAATGAATAGTTTTTCTTTGAGAGATATATCACTGTCCATAGATGAATTTCACTTCTCGGTAAATAATGTGTTTTGCCCATTTTTCTAGCAGGTATGGCTAAGCAGTATGTACCAAAGCAAAACAAGCTTTGTAGAGCCTAGTCAAAGCAAAAGCAGTCAACACCACTCAGAGCCATGTTACCTAGTGCCACATGCAAGCATTCAACCACCACCACAGCAAAATTTTTAGTCCTAAAAATGAAACCCAGTTAAAACGAGGGATATTAGGTGTACAAAGGAGCATATAGCTCACCTGCGATGTTGCTTGGCTCAATCAGGTCATCCAAGTCTAAGAAAGAAGACAATGGCTGTTAAAGCTTTCAAGCTAATCAAGTAGTTGCCTCGCACACCTGGGCATGCAACTAATGTTCAGTTTTAGCGCAAACTCCACCGATACATACCACTTTGGCTGTCTTCATGAATTAGGTCGAAATTCTCGTAAGAATCTTGCCTAACCAGAGGGTCCTTTGTTTGATCAGCAGTTACGGTTGCATCACCAACCAAACCGTTTCCTGGAATTACAAGAAAAGGAAATGCATAAAAATAGGCCAGCAGTCTCCGAAATTATGCTAAGATTTGCTACATACAGCATACGCACATGCATAAATAACAGAACACCAGCATGACACTCAAGTAGTAGTATTGTTCTCAAGCCCAAGTTACAACGAGAACAACACAGCTGAAAGCTACGTTGCTTTCATTTCTTGAACAAGGCACATGGTGACAAAATAGGGCAAACACAAATGACCAACCAACAAATTGCTGCTTCACAGGAAATGAGTGAAAATATGCCTGACCTGTGAAGTCGTCAGGTCGCTGAGAAAACAGCAGCTCCACTTGCCCGTCTTCAGGAAACCGGGAATCTGTGTCAACGAATGCCCACGTTCATCGGCGATGCACATCAGGCAGGAATGTTTTGGCGATGCACAGAAAGTATGTATAGCAAATGCAGTAGACTCGCGATAATTCAAACTCTTGTAATTCAAACTTCCAGTTAATTCAAACAAATTTCAAAATTTTGGTTGGCCCGCTATGTTTTCAACGTATTTTAAAGCCCTTTAATTCAAACTGCTCTATTGCATAAATTCGGTTAATTTGCACTTTTTGCTCGTACTTGCTGGAAAATATCGGCTGCATTTGCCGCTTCTAGCTGCACATTTGCATCCTTATATCAATAACAGCCGCAAATAAAGCCCATTCCCTGCACACACGTGTAAAAGCGAGACTGCACGTGCCAAGAACTGCATGTGGATTAAAAAAGATTGAAAAAAACTTTGTTTTGGACTTTCATACAAAGACAAAGCCGTCATCCATTCGTGATTCTTTTTCAATATGTGAATAGCACTTCACTATTGTGTGTGAAGGCTGTACTACTAAATATATGTGAATGCTTCATTACAACACAAGTTGGTATGTTGACCCGAGTCATATTTATGATAACTTCTGATAATTCGAACTTCTGATAATTCAAATAGAATCATGGGGTCCCTTGGAGTTTGAATTATCGCGAGTCTACTGTAATTACAAGGGTGTGACAAAATGTGTACAAAAATGCAAGCAGAGAAATGTGCTGACAACTGGAAGTACACTGAATTTTGAAAGTTTTCTTCCGGCCTCTTTTGCGTGCAGCAGGAGATAGTTAAACCAGGTGTTAATGTGATGCTTGTTCAGTTTCCTTTTGGATGTGGGTGAAGAATTTTGTTTCTTTGTTTAGGCCGCACTGCACCGGGGGCGGTATTCTCGTGTTTTGTTCCTTTTGTGTCCCTTCCAAAAGTGTCCCTTTTGAGCGAACCCTGATAACACCCGGATGTGACGCCTTGCAAGCACGGCGGTGCTATGAGCCATGGATACTCGGAGCAGACGATTTGGAGCAGGCGATTTTTCGTCGCCTTATTGTTGATTCGCTCGCGGAACAATAAACACATAAAAGATACTCTGATATGGTTTCAGTTCTTTAATATGCATTTGCAAGAACAGTTATGGTATTTGAATCAAAGGCCCACTACTTAACCGGAAGTACGTCACGATGAAAGGGATGCAAAAGGGACGTTTTCAAAAGGGACAGTTACGAGCACACTGCCCCAGGTCTTTAGCTCACAGTTAATTCAGTTCTAGAAAATAAGCAGTCGCATGAACTCGTGTCGTATTTTTCACCCTTCTCCTCATCTTTCTTTTATACCCCAACAGTTACAAACTACAAAACGACTGCCACGTGAAATCCTCATTACGCACCGGAAACTGCGTCATCGAGGTCGGCCTTTCCGAAGAAAACCTTGCCGCTGGCGAGTGTGCAGGTGTGGAACTGCACCCTGAAGATGGGAGTCCTGCCCGCTGGGCGCTGCTTCTTGTGGTAGCACTTAATGAGGACGTCGCCTCGGAGTGCCTGGCTGGCTTCCAACGGAACCACCAGCCGCCGGGAGCCGTCCGTGGCCACACTACACAGCACGGCACCACGAAAAGGGAATTAGTTTGACGCTGCTGGGGCTCTTCTGATTCTGCCCTTCCAACTGCAGTAGCCAGCCCTTTTTTCGGACACCGAAAATTCGGACTTGCTGGATATTTCGGACTTTCCCGAGGAACTGCCAATTTTTCGGACTTCTCTTTTATTCGGGCTATTTTTCGTTCCCCTCCAGATCCGAAAAATCGGTCGGCTACGGTACTGACCAAGGCTTTCACAATTACATTGCACAATTAAGAAAATTTGTTGAAGTCACGGCTATTGAGAAGATTCCCAGCTGATCACCTAAACAACAACAGCGAAAAAAAGCAATTCCAGGTGTCCACAACTGACTCAGTTTTATCTGGAAATAAAAATTGAATTGAATTGACCCCAGTATTTTCTTCTTGCCAGCCTTTTACAATATAATTATTTAGGGTCTGGGGAGGGGGATAAACGGAAGGGGAGAATGTATACTTAGGTGCTAGTATTTATTTTCAAAAACAGGCGTCTACAGTTAGAGAGGAAGGCAGGCACTGAACCCATGATGACAGAATGGTTTTTAGATCCCCAATCAAGTTCACTGTCCAATGCTAGAGTCTGTGCTTCTGTCTATCTTACTCACTACGCAACCCAATTCAAAACAGGCACTAAGCCATACAACACGACCACAAAAACACAATAATCAATAATAAAAAAAGGAACAGTAGAAAAGAAAAACATTATTAGTGATCATTCTCGAGGCACTTCAGGTTCTGTAAGTAATCCATGCAAACAAAAAACTTAGAAATGAAGAAAGAGACAAAAAATGAAGCAACAGCAACAGGTGCTTACTGAACCCCAGATGTGTACACTGGTTGCATGCCCTGGTAGATCTTGAAAAACGGCCGGCAACCTAAAAGACACGAAAATGAAGAGAACAAAACATCCTTTTTAAAGGTGTCAACTTGCTTTTTCTCACACAAGAGCAAATTTTCTTTGCCATTCTTTCTTTTTTTTTTTTATTCAGAGTGTAGTGTGGAACACACCTCCCCGGTTGTCAAAATTTGGGATTCCGTGCAGGATGAGGTGGTGCAGGTACAGGGGGTTGTTGTTCATCTTGATGTGGCCAGACAGCAGCTCCGTGAAGTAGTTAACGTACCTGCAGTTGTTTTTGGAAAGGTCAGGCAGGTACTGCATGCACAAAATGTGCCACCAGTAGAACAGCCAGTCTAGAGAGTATGGGAGTCATTCACAAAAGCCATCCAACATGCCTCACTGTCACGTCCGTATATTAAGCCCTTGCCTAAGGCTTTTTTTCAGTAACGCCGCCAGTGAACTTGATCGTGCAATCTCTTTGTGCTTTTTGAAAACACAGCTGTACTCCACTTTGGTGATGAGTAAAAGTAGAACAGGCCCTCGAGCAAGTGCACAATGGGATGTACACACACGCGGCATTCTAAAGTTAACTCCAGTGAGGAGGTGCGACATTTAGGTGATGAACCCCTATTTTTGTAACTTTCACATCAAGTCATGAAGAAAAAACATGAGTTTCTGTAAGAAGTAACAGACGGAGTTTTGTCGCACATTTTCATTATTAGGTATCCACCCTGAGCGTGATGTGTTACTTATACTCCTATTATGCCCTTGCATTACAACCATCTGTTATGTAGTTTGACTACGCACTTCAATTACATAAAATTTCCCTGGTACCGTAATTGAAGTTTAAAAATGCTGTGCTGGATATCATACAGTTACAGTAAGTGCTGAATATGCCTCTAGCATAGTCCCCCAACACAAGAAACAGCCAGTGCACTTTTCCTTTAATGCATTAATTCACCGCAAGAACTGTCAATAATGTGCATGATGCCAAGTGCTAATTTCTGGGTCCTTGACTTCAATCAAACTTGCCCAACCTGCTAGGCTCGTTGGCACAGGCATGTGTGCTCTGGACACAAATGCAGAAAACATCCCACTATTTCAAGCGAACCCATAGTGGCTGTGATGACAGTGGCATCAGTGTAACAAGGTTTGACCTTGAGTACTTTTTTCTATAACAACATCCAACATGCCATTATTGCCCTCGAGAGGTACTTTCATGATATTTTCAGGAAGTTCTGCAGCATCTCTATCCAGTGCATTTGTTGAGGAATTGAGGGTCACCAAGACTATCGAAACATTAAAGCATAGATGCTAGCACTGCAATTAAGCACATCTAAAGAAGAAAGGAGTGAAATGTTACCTTTTTTGCGATGGATGCATGACAGGGTAGAGCTTGTCTTCATAGTACCTCCTCATTGTTAACCGGTCAAGGGCTTGGTTATCGCTATGGGATGAAACAACAAAGCCACATTGTATGTTATTACATAATGAAGCAGTAACTCATATAGCAGGGAATGACACCAGTTATTTTTTTGTTCACCTGTTCATATATTTCAGGCCATAAACTGACTCAGGGTGCATCTAAACAAATTAATTAGGTCAAAAGAATAAGTGGTCTTTATTTTACTGAATGTTAGCTAGCATTACATGAACATGGGTTTCATCACGATGGGATGAGAATCTAGACTTGGCAGGATGGTGGATGTAGCCCTAAGTTTTTGCTTCTATGAAAATTAACAGCAATAGCACTATGTGCACTCTGTACTGGATCCTTAACGCACAAAAACCAAATAAATAATCAATGCTTTTGACTAGCGACTTTAGTTTTAGCTTACTAATCGACTCTTTTAACTTTGACACCACTTGAACAGTGAGCGCAGAGGAAAGAAAGAAAATAAGAAGAAAGATTTTGTTTTGTTCTGTCGTAACTATTTTGGATCACAATATAACATATAAGAACTGCATTTCACACAATGAAAATTTTGGAGCAGTCAGACTTTAGTAGACACAAAAATTGATGAATTTCCAATGCATACAAATAAACAATTTTACTATACTTCAGGCAAATTCATGAACAAGTAAGCACCAATTTTTGCGTGCATTCAGTACCACTAAATGTTTCATTAGGAATTAAAAATGCAACACCAGAGCTGCTTAGTGCACTGCAGTGGCATATACCTTGAGCTAATCGACCAGATTTAGGCGAATTCCCCAAGGTGGAGTAAGTTTATGCGAAGGAAAGTTTGACACCCACCTGAATGCAGCCATACGGCTACAAAGGAAAGCTATACAGCTTCCTCAGAAACTTCGCAGTTGAAGAAAAATTCGTCCTGGTGCTGCATTCAGGTGGATGTCAAACCTTCCTTCGCATACCTTGAGCTAATTTAGCACACCTGGCACTCTTTGATAAACACCCATCATCCGTAGACGTTCCTTTCTTGTTTTTCAATTTAATAACATCTAATATTTATCACGACTATATTTCAGGCAAAACAAAGCACAGACGAACCTGGCACATATGCTGGTGTAGTGCAGGTATGCCGCCAGCACCACTCCCACGCGGCCCTTGTCACCCTGCAAGACAGGTTAACCCCGAGAACTGTTAGGTCAAATGTCCCCCAAGAGAAAATATTCTGCTGGTTTCTGCTGGTCCCCGTTGAGGTGGTTTATGGCCAAATTCCCAGCTGGGACCAGCAGGCTGCTGGTCCCCGTTGGGACCAGCAAGCAGCTGGGACCAGCAGGCTGTTGGTCCCCGTTGGGACCAGCAAGCTGTTGGCCCCAGCAGGCTGTTGGTCCCCGTTGGGACCAGCAAGCTGTTGGCCCCAGCAAGCTGTTGGTCCGAGCAGGCTGTTGGTCCGAGCAGGCTGTTGGTCCCCATTGGGACCCACAGGCTTGCTGCTCTCATCTAGAATTAGTCACTTGGTGGGGAAAATATATATTGCCAGTGGCATGTGCCTCCAGCTAGAACAGCATGATGTAGACATTACACATGATGCACTCAGATGCATTTTATTTACCAGCAAATGTTGCAACTGCCATGCACACTTCCCTTGTCGTTTTTACAGCGACTTAATTTCGTGGCGTCTAGAACTCTTCTGGACAAATTATACAACGGCCATTGAACAGCATTCCCATTATGAATTTATATCGGAACGGCATTCACCTTTGCACAGCAAGTGATGCAGGTAGCGTCTTTTCACAGGACACACGAACTCTAACAAAGACATACGAAGCGGCGAGTCCTACGTACTACACCATGACGCCGCGAAATGCGGCCGTGTTCACGTTCACAAAAGTTCGGTGGGCAAAAAAAACATCTTCGGCAACACTCCATGACATGACGCCGACTGTTTTGATGTAGAATTACGTTACAAGATGCTCAGTTGGCGCCGTATTCGTCCCGCGCAAACACACGATCACAGAACCGCACACCGCACTTTGTAATCGTCGCCATGTTGGCTAGGAAACAACTAGCTTGGCACGGCTTCAGTTGGCTTCGCGGCCGGCTTGTTAAAAAAAACGTTGCCGGTACGGCCGGTACGTTAACGAACAATCAGCGACAAAAATACATTTATAGCTTGAAGCTGCAAATTCAGGTTCCTTCTACGATTGTCAGCTTTTAGGTCCGCTCCGACTTGGCTGCTTTATGAAGCGAAAACTGTGGGTTAGGGCATGGCTGATTTTTGCAGTGTTGGTGGGCGAGGGTCCGTTTTTCTTTCTCTTTCTCTTGGGAATTAGAATAGAATATTCGGCGAGTATATTATGCCTAGAAATAGCAAAAAAACCAGGACTCAAGAAACGAATTGGGCACATACACTGCAGCTCTCCAATTGTTTCGGGACCAGGCTTATATTCGTTTTAGGAGCACAAAGTTGAGCTGTAGACGTCCTACGACCTTCGGCTAATTTGCTGGTTCCAGTCGGTCTTTATAGCAGAGACCATCTGGGTACCAAGAAGTCCTGGGAGCAACTGTTGGTCCCAAATGCAGCCCTTATGGTCCCAACTGCAGCTGGTCCCAACTACAGCCTTGCTGGTTCCAACAGCAGCCCAGCTGGTCCCAACTGAAGCCTTGCTGGTCCCAATAGCAGCCCAGTTGGGACCAACTGGAGCCCTGATGGTCCCAACTGAGGCCCTGTTGGGACCAACAGTGGCCTAGCGGGGACCAGCAGCGGCCCAGCTGGGACCAGTAGCGGCCAAGCTGGGACCAGCAGAAACCAGCAGCGCCCCAGCTGGGACCAGCAGAAACCAGCAGAGACCAGCTAAAACCAGTTCATATATTTTCTCTTGGGCCATGAGTAGTTTACACAACAACACATCACCTGTCAGGAAGTCTAAAAGAAGGTTTAGAGACATCTCATTAGCTTGAAGTGCTGCTCCAATTCCCCTGCGCATTACCAAGATGCGCAAGCTTGATAACTAACCCAAGTACTCTCCCTGCATCCACTTGACATACTAAAAGTGAAGGCCTCAGCAATCAATTCACAAGCGAGTCTTGTTTCTTATAGCAATAAGGATAAACCCTTAAATTACATGAATTGCTGTATTGAGTGAACATTGATTAGTCTTAACTACCCTGAACGGTCACTAGGTTGCACGTGACCCCTATGCCAACCTGTTTTCTTTTCTCAGGTTCTGCGTCTGTAGAAGTACACTGTGCTGACTGAGAGCATTGGGTGGCTATATTAGTTGTGTGGAGCAGCAAAATGCCAAACGCAAACAAATTTCCGAGCACTTGATGTGCACGAAGGCAGTTATACAGCCAAGGTCCTAACTGCACACTGAACACTTCCTTCCAGCACTTTTTTTTTCTGCCACACTCTGTCAGAAAAAGAAAAAAAAAGGCGTTGGCTTTGCTGCAATTCAGGCTTTGGAAGGATAATTGGACGCTTCTCCACTCAGTACATGGTTTACACTAGTTTTCTTGCACATGCAATTCCAAAGCTATGCACAAAAGCCGAACACATATAAGACGCACAAAACGCCTAGATGCGCATAAGATGAACAAAATGTGAGCCCGAGCGGCAAAAAATGTCCCGCGTCGGTCTCTCTGTGATCTCCCCCCCCCCCCCCCCTCCCATGCACACACACAAACTTTATCCAGTCCACGAAGGGACCCAATGAGGTAAGATACTGCCTTGCAATCAGCCGTCGTGACAGCTTCGTTGCCTAGAGGTTTTACGCCAGAAGCTACAAACCTTTCCACAATAACAAAGCCTGAAAATTGTACCCTTTTCCTGACCTGCTTATTTTATTTTGAGAAATGCAAAGAGGTCAAGAATTAACAAATCAACGCAATGGCACAGATTTAATTTATGTCAAAATTACATGAAGCTTGTTCAGTCGGTAATTCTGCTCTTAGGGCGCAATGCGGCTCACCTTGGAGTGAAGGATGGCGACATTCTGGGAGTCCGCATGGAACCACGAGTCGAGGCTCTTACAAATTGTGCAGAGTCTCTCCAAAGGAGGGGAGAGGTGGGCGGGCCACCCGAACTCGACAATCTGAACGCAGCGTAAGAAAGAAGTACATTTCAATTAGTATGTACCCGCACAGCATGTCGGCCCAATTCTTGATGCAAAAAGTTTAACACTCATTTAAAATGAAAGTAAAATAAAAGCACTTCCCAAGCCACATGGGGAGAAGTGAAGGCAAAGAGAAAACTAGCTAACAAAGTGAACGGAAGTCAAGGCTGAGGCGCTGAAAGCGAGGAGATTCGTCACTATGGTTAACATTGTCGCGAAATGCGCTATGGGAACTTCGGCAGCCACGCTCACAGCAAAAGCGTTCTGGCACACCTCCACAGGACATCGCAACCCTTCCTTTTTTAACTCAAAAGTCATTTTGAGTTCAAACTAGCCCATAGAACAACCTTTCGGTTAACAATAAGCTTAGTGGATAATCTCCGGAAAGTTTATGGGTCATCGGGAAGTCCTCTTTATGAACAGCACCGTCGATTTTTGTGCTAAAATGTTCTTATAGAACTTGATTTTTCTTTAAATTACCTCCCCCCAAACCCCTATAGCTTCCTTCGTGAAGTTGGCTTTCTCTCATTATACATGTGCTTGCAGTGAACCACCCTTTACAGGTCTTCCAGTGCGCCTATTGGAGCAAACCGGTTGGAAGCCCTAGGACGTTTGCCAATAACCGCTGACGCTGTAAAAAAAAAGGCTAAATCAACTGCTGCTGCAAGTGCCGGGTACCACACGTTAAACCAATAAACTTCTGTGCCGAGCTGCCACTGACCGACTCTGTCGTCCAACGTAAACGGCGCTTGTGCACACATGTGCGCGTGCAGGCTATACAATCCCCGTCTTGAATAGAGAGTCAAATAAGTTCTTCGAATACTTCTTAATACTATTCGTAACCACCGCATGTAAAATATAAATACGCTGCTAGAAGCCTGAACGCAAACGCATTTTCGAAGCATGTCTGGCTCAGCGCCCCCGTCTGTTTCCTATACTCCGCTTCATCGCTGCCATCCCATGTCTTTACAGATGTGTCGTTTGTTTCCCTACACTGTGTGTACAACGAAAATTGAGCTAAAATAAATAAAGACAGAAATAAATGTCTGCGGATTTGTTTTACGGGTTGTGTGGCTTGCTACTACTTAACAAACTATAATGCAAGGTTTAACTGAAAACGTGTTTATAGCTGAGGTTTTAGGCATATAGATAAGCATAGATGTGAGGACTACAGCACGCTATCTTCATACAACACGTGCGACAAAATATTTTGCTAAAGTTAATTTTACGTAAATTTATTTTTATGATAATAGGCGGATCCCAAGACTGAGGTCCGAACAAACTGTCCTAAAAGTGATATCGGGCTTCGGCAAGTTTCTTTTTAATGCGATAGCATTAAGTGGCTGCATGAGGGAAAAACAAGGGGTGCCGGAAAAATGGTGCCGCTCTCGTAATGCGAGAGAGAAATTCTCGGCTGCAACGCGTCATGTGGCCTCATAACGCGCGCCTCAGAAATGAAACACAAACATCCGACGATGGCTCACACAAAGGCGCAGCAGTCACCTGCGAGTCAGGGCACTCTGCATGCGCAGCGCACCGCCGCAATCCCTGTGGGCGCTGCGGACGCTTCAGCTCCTTTCGGCGCCGAACTCGCAGGAACACTCAATTGCACGCTAATGCTTTCACATTGACAACATATAACACCTACTTATGTCGCTTTTTTTATAATGAGATTAAATGTAGATGTACTTTATGAGAATAGCAAGCTATCATTGTTTGACAGGACCATCAAATAAACTAGACATTTTGTTCTCTCGGGTGTTTTCTCACGGCACAACTTTCCGGGCAATTCTTTTACAAGCTGAAGTGAACGTTTCCCGCAAAGGCGTAATGTCTTAGTGCCGGAACTGAAATCGTGAAAAACGCACTGAGTTACGTTTGTTGAGCTTCACTTGTGACAACAATTCAAGGCTCGTTAGAGCCGATTCGTCCAACGCCTGGTAAGTTAAAGTCAGTTAATGGGTACTCTTTTTTTTTTTTTATCGGGGGCAGTGGGAGACTTAGCGAAAGACGCATGTTGCGTACGTGACAAAAGCAACGGGGGGGCATTCGTATCAGGGAAGTTATGTCGCCAAGATTCTGCAATAATCTTGTGTTCTCGGCCGATTCCTTGCCAATCTACAAGGGAGAGCATTGTCGTATAATCGCTAAGGTGCCCTCTGATGTGGGCAAGACTATATATCCACTAAAGATAAGCCCGCGTCTCACCTGGCTGTTGAGCCTGGCAAGGTCGTGTCTTTTTTCCGAAAGATTGAACACCTGAAAAAAAAAAAAGCGGTATAACACTTTTATTGAGTGGTACTGACAGTTACCGCGGCGAAAGGTCCGGCTCTCAAATACATTGGAACCCACAACAACAAGCGACTGGAATTGCTGCGACAGGCAAATGTGACGTAATAAGTCTATAAACACGCGGATGTTTATAGACTTTAGAGACATTGTAGGGACATAGCAGGGACATAGCAGGGACATAGACTTCAGGGACATAACAAGAAACTTCAGGGACATAGTACTAAAACCCACTAAGGAGTCATGGAGAGACTACGGCGCACATACCGTGTACTTGTTCCCATGCTTCGTCCTCAGCATTCGGGTAACCTCCTTTAGGTTACTCCGGTAGGTCGTGTCCAATCCGCCCTCGGGGAACGTAACCACTGAGGGAGAAAAACGGCATGCCAATAGCTTAACTTAGCCGAAGGCGCTTTGGCAATTGACAGTGAGCCATCATAGTAGGTATGCCATAGAGTTGAGCCTAACGAGCCTGCTTATTTGCAGAACAAACTTGGTTTAGTTAAAAATTGGGAAAAGATACACGAAAAAGACAGCTGCCAGAAAGGCGAGCCTGGCACGGCGTTCTTATGAGGATGTTGACGAGAAATACACCGAAGGTTGTCCGCCGTCTCCCTGTGTTCATTTTAATAAAAATACAAATCAGGGTTTTGCACGATGATTGATTTTTACTCCGTACTATAATTTCCTATAATTTGCAACTTTTCTCATCCTTTGCGCTTATTTTTATTTTCCGCGTCCTCGCAGATCTAAAACAGTAACCAGTGAGCTACCTTTCATAGTTACGCGCTAATTTATTTAAGATGGTAGATGCATAAATCATTCTGTGCAACCTTGCAGTTTACAAGTTTTCAGGTGGCGTACTGTTTAGGCGATACTCCTGATTTTTTTTTCTTATGCAGCAATCTTTTTGCGATAATGATCTTTTATATGGCATTACCAAACGCCTAATCTAGTATAAATATTCTGTGCCAACTAAAATTCTCACACTTAATTGGATTGATTAAAAGTTGAATTATATGAGTTTGGATAAGGCGGCTCCTGCCGTTAGCGTCTTACACGATGCTAACGAGATTTGCAATATCGTAAATCATGCCACGTTTGGGCGTACGCGTGGATTTTTCAGGTCCCTAAATAGCTCCGTTGAGGCAAAATTACAATTCTTTCAAGCATGTGGAAAATCGGGCACGCACGTTATGCTTTTTTTAAATATAAGTTTACTACTACTATTTTTAGGTGTCTTAATTAGATAACGTTATGCTGCCACACCCACCGATGATCTTCTCCGTTACGTAGGTCACGTCCATGGCGAAACTGTACTGTCGTTCGAGGCTTCTGGAAATAAGCGACATCAAGCATCACTTTACTTGTTCTCAACGCCGCTATTTTAGTTCTCAGCGAAGTCGAACACATAACACGAACCTTACCTTGGGCTTCTCGTTCGTTCAAGTGATCGGGATCCAGGACTTTTCTATCAGGAAACAGAAATTATATCACAAACAGTTCGAGCAACTTTAAATACACGTAACGAAAGTGAGTGGCATACCGAGGAACAAAAACAATAATCCAGCGTCTTTATGTATACTTGTTTCACTGCAGATTTGACCTCAGCCCCTTGGTGTGCAGAGAAACATTGTTGGCGCTGCCTGCGTCACTTTTCCACGCGTCGCCACATCGCATCTTCTTCCCTCCTCCCTTTACAAATCCCTCTAACAATCTTGACCTAAAACAGTTTGTTTCATAGTTATTGCCGGGGTAGCTTGTCGCGCTCATGACCTCGGTTCGACTGATATCGCTGACTGTTATTTTCGTCTTGTGGTTATCCCATTACCTATACTGAGTGAAGCTCGGCCAGCAGCGACGTTATCTTCCATTCATGGTTATTCTCGTCGTTGTGAGACTCATTTCGTCTTCTGACAAACCTATTGCTGGCTTGTTTTCGGGGATTCGATATAGACACGAACCGATACAGACACGAACCGTGATTTCCTTACCGAGTTTATTTCAGAAAGAACTCTCGTCTTAAAGTAATTAGTACGACAAGAATACTTCTAAAAATGCCAGAGTTCAACTTTAAAAATGGCAGCAACCAGCAGCGTACTGTGTAAGGGACTAAGGGTTTAGATTATAACACTCGCCGAAGGAAAGGTCAGACTAGAAATAAATGCGTCCCGAATACAAAGCCAACCGAAAAGCCAGGCTGCACGGACATTTCGATAACGGCAACGCAATTTACGTAGCTGATACGGACAAAATTTGAGGTTTCCCAGACAAGCAAGCGCGATCAGGGCTACGCGCATGACACCAGGTGCGACTTGTGAAGAGTGCTAGAGCAAAGCATGCTAATCTCACTGGAGCAGAGCGATAACCGAAATGGTGCGGCGCGTGCTCAAGAATATACCAGCCAAGACGATATTGCAGCGGCCGCACTGCTTCTGAAGACACGATTTTTTCTTAGTGCACTCATGCACTCCGTACAAATGGCTATCAGCGAAGCTGCAAAGTCCGGCGCCGCCCGCATCGCACCGCCCCTGCCCGCCGTTGGTGCTTGAGTTGCACTGCAGGCACTAGCTCGCTTCGCCAGCGCTCTGCTGAGAAAGAGACTTTTTCACTCCCTCCGATGCTCCGTTCCCACTTACAAGGGTCGGTAGATGCGAGAGTGTAGCTACGTCATCTATAAACACAGCCAATCTTTTTTCTCTTACTTCTAACTGCTCTTTAGCCTGTTTTTTTTTTTTTTCGTGCGCCCAGTCGAAAATGACATGAAAAATTCCTATAGTTTGTCGTATCTTTGCGTGTCGTACTGTCGTCTTGTCGTATTCTTGTATCGTGATTCTGGCAGTTGGCTATGTCACGACAGCGTGATGGCTGTCGTAGCGACAGCCAGTTCTGTTGTGACCACAGGAATGTTTGTCGTTGAGAAAATTGGCTTTGTCTTTACGACATAAATGTTTGTCGTAACAACAGATGGCTTTGTCGTAACAATTAACAAGGCTTCTGTTGTAATAACAAAGCTTTTTGTCGTACGACAGGAGTTCTTGTAACGTTTCTACGGTATTCGTGTTGCCATTTTAGACTGGGCAAGCGCATGGGATTGCACTGGAGGAGTTTTATGCGTACACGGGACCACCGTATTTTCATTTCACCTAGCCGCATAAAGAAAGCTTCGCTTTAAAAACCCTGCAGAGTCAAGTAAAAGAAGAAACCGTACGCCTACACTCACCGATCTCCTGGAATGTCGGAGTTCTCGACTTTCACTGCGACTCTGAAAAGATGCAAGTAATACAGAAGAATTTCAGAACAATTTCATCTGTTGTACCTACTGTTGTACCTACTGCTATACCTACTGTATGTAATTGCATTTGTCTGTGCTATACAGAGCAGAAGAGGGTGGCCGCTGAAGTGAATTTCCAGCTTCGGGCCTATACTAGGCAGCTACTGCCAGTGTGTGCGTGTGCGTGTGATTACGATATGCTTGAGAAATTATGTGCACGCATACAGCGCCCATGGCAGCCTTCAAGGTGGAGGAGTGCCCGACTGCAAATGTCGCTGCCGCGCTCGACAAACTGTGTGCGCACGAACTCCCGCAATGCAACGCGTGTGAAATTCGAGACCTGTGAGGACAATGCTGCGAAGTGCCACATCTCAAACACTGGCAAACCGCACTATATAAGCATCTCGCGGCAATACATGTTCACAGTATTTCGCTGATTGTGGGGGTTTAACGCACCACAGCTACACCTGGCTATGAGGGGCGCCGTAATGGAGGGGCTCCGGATTAATTTTGACCAGCTGGGGATCTCTAACATGTGCCGAAATCTCGACACACGGGCGTTTTCGCTTTTCGCCTCCATCAGAAAAACAGCCACCGCGGCAAGGTGGAACCCGCGTCCTTAGGCTCAGCAAGCACAACACATTACCCACTAAGCCACCGCGGCGGGTCACATTATTTCGCAGCGTTGACGCATGTGCAACTCTTAAAGCAAATTTTACGTTCAAGACGGGGCCAAGGCAGTTCAAGCTTACAAACACACTATTCCTTAGTCGTCACTGATGTTCGGATGCCCGTTACCCCCAGCTCCCACAGTTACATGATCGCTTTTTTTTTTCAACTCTAACTGTAAAAAAAAAGCAGAGAACATTGGTCACTAAATAACCAGCTGTCAGTTAGCCTGACTAAGGCTTGTTAATGAGAATATATGTTGCGAAAATACTAACACCACGTAAATCTTTTTTTTTTCTGTGTTTAATTAAACGTGGTTCACAGTTGCACAACACATTTAGACCTACGGCCAGTACATAGCACCCACCGAACTCAGAACCGATACTTCAAGAAGCTGTTTTTGTTAAATAACAAAAAGAACTGGGCAAGTATTGTTAAGAATTTGTTAAAAGCTTCGGCGTTATTTTCCTCTTTTTTATATCGCTACCTGCTTTCAGAAGGAATCCCATAAAACAAAAGAAAAGCGGCGTGAGCAAGGACTGGAGAATTTAGGAAAGAATACGCTTCAGATAAACAAGTGAGTATTTTACCGCAAAAAGTACGAGCCCAGACAACGAACTTGCCAAACAATTCAGTGTCATTCCAGTGTGTGAAGGCCGATGACCAGCGGAGGGTTTAGGGTTAGCAACAGACTCCATATTCGAGGGTTAGCAATAGACTCTCGCTCAAACCGCGCCGTCGCACCAGGGAAGCGTTCAGTGGGGTTGTAGCCACGGCGACGTCTTGCGTTTTCAGCTTCTCGGCATTCGCGGTCCCGACGAGCATCGCGCTTATTCTTGGCGTCCGCAGACCGATCGTGATCGGTGGCCTTCTTCCGCCGCGTTCGCCCCCATTGCCGCCATATTTTATTTTTCTTTATGAGTAGGCTTCACTGTGCAACAAACAATGTGGGGAAGTCAGCTTGCAACAACTAAGCTTACACCGAACTTCTTAAAGTCGGCTTCCCTTCTAAGCAAAAATACCTTGCTGGGAAAATATTCGGCAATACACGCCATCTTCTATAAAAAAAAATTGGGCCATCTCCACGAACGTGAAACCTGGGAGGGGCGCAGCATGCAGTCCGGGAAGGGGGGGCGGGGGGGGGGGGGGGTAGAGGTATACAGCTTTGCTGTAAAAGTCTTTTGTCTTTGAAGTACGAAGCTCTCAGCGCGAGACGTAAACGAGTATCCCGGTGTTTTAGCACCGTGACTACATGAGGAGACGCTTACGACGACGACATGAGACGCCGACAGCCCCAGCCCCTAATATGAAGCACCGGAGGCGAACAGGTGACCGAAGAGAAGGGTGTGCCGAAGTGAGGAGGAGGGGAGTGTTTTTTTTTTTTCTGTCTACGCATACAAAAACAAAAACAGGGTCTCTAACAGCTGCGCTGTAGATCTGAAGTTAGACTAAACAGGTGTCTTTCCTCGGTAATTAGCATAAAACTCGACGCGCAGTCGACACACTGTGGCTAATTAATCAGCCATTTCTGTAACATTAGGAAAGCCGCGGCACTGGGAGACGGCTATTTGCCAGCAAGTCATGCACGCCCGCAACTCACCGCTCCGAGCGACAGGCTTTAATGGGCACCGCGGCCATTTACGACCTCTTTCTGAAGAATGCGGGTATTGGGAATGGGTCGCACCGCACACGCCGAGTATATATATACGGCAGTCACGTCTTTGACTTGTCTCAAGAAAAAGACCTGTAGCTCACCGCCGTGCGGGCGGGCGAGAGTGGCCTACCGTTCCCGAGCTTTAAGCGGTCCGGTGATGGGTGCAACGACCCCCCTCCACCTTCTCTTAATGTCTTCTTGCGAAAGCTAATTCTTCGCAACCAGCAGATTTTTTACGGCCCGAACAGAGCGTTTATCCCAGCCTAAGCGCCGGTAGAAGCCACGTGTACTTTTCGCTTGCTGATTTTTTCTTCATCTGTTTTTTTTTTTTTTTTCAGCGATGCCCACCGACCTCGTGGACGCGAGGTATCTAGCAGCACTTTTGTTATATTTGTTTCGCTTTCCTTTCATACGGAGTCAGGCACCAGTGTAGGGACGACAGTTGCCGTTACCGAACCTGGCCGACGAGATATGTGACTGGCATGGAGTGTTATCGGTGGATACGAGGAGTTGGCTCTATAGAGCCGCGCATGTTACCGATGGTTCACCTTCAGCTATCGCGAGTACATAGCTCGACACAGTAGGATATGTCCATTGCCAACAGCCATAAAGCACCTTTTTTTAGTACACGCGCAACATGTCTGGTCAACGACAAACTCGTAGCAAATTCGCTAGGAGTTTCTCGTTCGGTAACTATTAGGTAACTGTTCATTCATCGGCAGCCGTCGTAGGCCGCACTATGAAAGGCCCGGTAAAAAAACAAAAAAAAATTACGGGGATGTTCAGAACTTTAAAAAATTTTGAAAGCGAAATCCCTGTTTGACCTCCCGTTAATCTGCTCTTAAACTTTCCGTTGAACTTGGAGTCCGCGCCCGTCACCTGTTGACCAGGATCCTGAGCGTCCAGGAGCCTGGTTAACAGGTGACGGACGCATAGACTCCACCCTGCGAAGCTTATTCTGCTCGCTCGTCATCACCAGGAACCTCCTGTTCACCCCATCGGTACCTTGACTTCTCGATGCGGCGAGTATTGCTCGTGCGGCAGCGGCCTATCCTCCTCCCGCGCTGCTGTTTCCCTTTCCCGGCGCGCTGTCTCTCGCCCTTTCTCAGAACTCCAAGGCGCACGGTCCCCGGCTTACGCTCCCTGGCTCGCGCACGCTCCGACCGCAACTTTTTTTCTTTTTTTTTGTATACCACCGTTATTCTGCCCCTCACAAGGCGTACGTTTCAAACCCAAGAATCTGAACCTCGCTCCTTAAAAATGCGGTATCACGCTCTCCTCGGTTGTAAGAAATAAAGTGTGATGTCTCTGAGGCGCAATATTTAAACTCGCGCTATCAAAACCGACTGACTCCACAAACTTCTGAGAGTTAGTCAGCGCTTGCTTTTCAGAGCTACAAGATTTTTGTTAATGGTGCAAAAGATTTCAACTGTCGCTGGTTTGAAATCGCCCACTTCTAGCATTGTGCTAGTAAGCCACTCGCTACGACGACCGCTTTTGTATTACTCGAAGCTGGCCAACCGCCTGTGCCATCTTCCCAAGACAGGTTCGTCGTTGATATTCTAGCGAGTCACAAGCTCCGCAATTCTTGCCGGCCACTCTGAAGTGCCCCGAACGTCCCAGCGAGCCCGAACAAAGATCTTCCGGCCGGACCCACGAAAACTCGCAAAACTAAAAGGGAAACTGCATAAGCAAGAATGGGACGCTGTCAACTGTCCAGAAAGGGGCGTTATCGGACGATCTACGATAGAGAGACGAACCGCAACTCCCCATACGCGCCGAGTTGTGGTTCCGTCAGTCGGCAGGGCCGATCAAAGGCGACGGCCGTGGGTTAGCGACCAGCTTCGCATGCAGCCGCTCCAGCCCACGTCAACGGCATTCTGCGGTAAGTGGCCGTTGTTCCTAAGCTTCGGGAGCGTGGGACGGAGGAAGAGGCGGCCAGCGCGCTTCCTGTGCAAGCGGCGGCCATTCTTCACATGCAGGCCATGCATGCAGACGAGCCAAGCGCCCCAGCGAGGATGAGCGATCCGTCCTCCGGTCCTTCCCCGCGTCCATCCTAATTGAGCGAGTTCAGCCGACCTCGTTCGGTGCCTCCACGGCATGCGCGCCGCCCCCATCACGGTCCGTCCGTCATCTGAAGTGCGTCAGCCGACCGACGAGCAGGCACCGTGCGAAAAAGAAGCCAACGCGTCGTGCATCGTCCGAGGGATGCGTGCGTGCTCAAATGAGCTCCATTAAACGAGCGCAGCCGTATACCTCCGGAGTGGTTCATTTGCTCAAGCGGCGCGCGCTCGGTGGACGTGGGTATAGAAAGGCTGCACAATCGCTACGCCGCCTGGGCCGGGCCCCCCGCAGAACTCGTGCGTCTTAACTTGCAGCAATTACCGTCGATGTTCGAAGGTGCCGCGTTCTCTACCGGAAAATGTGCGAGGCACGTTTGAAGATCTTTTACGCTGGTTTCGAGGTGAGCGCACAAAAGCGCGACATGTAAGATACAAGGCAAAAGCTGACAGCTTTTTGTGCGTAAGGCTGGGTGAGGTTTTAGTGCACCCACGCCTTTTTAAACAGCACACCTGTGTAACATGAGCAACTAGTAAAAGACCTATCTTTGAAGGGACCTTGCAACACTTTTTCAACTTGTTTTGAAATCTTAGATGCTTGCAGAATGTACTCATCCAACACACCCAGTACTTATATTAAGGGGTCGCAAATTACCTCAGCCAAAAATTACTGCTCTATATGCCCATCAGATAACTTGGAAACTCGATCAGAAATTTTTTTTCTCTCTTTCCCGGTCTTGACGTTCTTCGACCTCTCGAATTAGGCCATGTAGCGGCTATTGGCCGGTTTTTCTTCAGTTGCAGCAATGAACGCTTTTCGATAGCAACCGTAAAAATAAAGCCACAAAAACAAAGCAGAAACGGAAGGCGCATCTGGTGCGACGAGCAAATCCCGCAGTGCCGCTCCGTGATGGCGATAACTATAGCTTCCGCAGTGCTTCCAGACGCGAAGGAAAGAGTGAAAGCGTTTATGGAAAGTGGTGCAGGGTCCCTTTGAGCCACGCCTTTCCTGTGTACACGCTTCCTCCCTAGATGCAATGTATGAATGATATTTCTGCGCAAATACAAAATGGCTGCACTTTTTGTATCCAACAAAGCTGCGATATAACTCTCGATCATACGGGAGGGTGTACAGCCTCAGACGGACATCGTGTGCGTGAGGGCGTGCTGCGTGATTGCGTGAAGCCCCACCCACGAAACCCACAACCACGACGTGTATACTGCCAATTATGGGATATCGCAGGAAGGGCTCATGCATTAAATGTTAACATTTCAAGGAAGCATTACAGATAAACGTAGCATGTCATAGAGTTATGTCGCTTTGCACGAGGAAAGAGAGCGCCAAATCTTAGGGTCCTCTAGAGACCCATGAAGCAGTGCAAGTACAAAATAATCTTCGTTCCCTGCTTCTGCGGCAGCTCGAAAACTTTTGTACCCGGTAGTGAATATCCAAGCAAAGCCCACGGATTCGACGAAAACCGCGCCCGTCTCGCCTAGACCGGCGTTCAAGGCCGCCTGACGATCGTACGTGCTTCCGTCGGTGTCTAGACACCACGCTGCGCACACGCGAGACGGGGCCTTGCCGATTCGAGATCGTGACGCCACGCGTGTCTCCCACAGCTATTAGCGGCCTTCGACTGCGCTCATGAACACTCGTCGGCGACCCCCGCGCACGTCTTGGGCGACCGCTCACGCCCCCTACGTCGTAAAAATATTCCGTGCAGCATTCCACGACTTCACAGTCCGCCCTTTCGTTCATGGCAAACTCGTCGCGCGCACATCTCAAAGCCGAAAGTATTGTACTCGGATCCGACAGCCTTATAGACGAGAAAAGGCGGTCATTGGAAAGCGACGAAGTTGCGATGAATTTGCATGAACAGCGTGCTGACACTGTACGAGCGTGTAGCTTGGTAACTGACTGAATGACATGTTAGCCGTTGCGCTAAAGCGCTGCACAGAACTAAGCGGGTGTGAATATGCATGCACACGAAGAGGAGTCGCATATGCGCACGCCCAGCAGGTGGCGACCGCGAGGTTCCCTGTGCGTAACGAGGGAGTCCTCCGTAGGCCGAGCCCGTAATTGGCGCACTGCCCGAACTGGGTCATCAGCCCCGGGCGGGGGGCACAAGCTCAGTCATCATCCAGTTACTCCCTGACAAGCGATCAATCGCGCCGCCCGCTCCATCCGCGCATAGGGGTCGCGAGCGAATATGCGTACATAGGACGCGCGCACCCGCTCTGCGAAGCCAGATCGAGCGTCATGACGCGCTCTTCCGTTTCGCATATATAGAGACGCTGTGGACCCCCGGATGTGCCCATTTCAGACTGACGGCTCACCGAAGTCAGGGCAAGGGAACATTCAGTGACCCTTCCCGTATATCTCCGGCAAGCAGCTGGAATTACGAGCTTCTGGCGCGTCACACCCATATTTTTTGCGGTTAGTGACAACAAATGATGCGTTAGGGGCGTTAATGAACAAAGCAGCTTTTTTATTATTCCCTTGCAGTGGCAACCGCTAATGATGAAGCCTGCTGAACCACAAGCATATTTTAAACCGCGCGACAGGGAGAGACACAGCTGAGAACAGCGCGAGACGTGAAATGATTCCCAACAAACTGGTCCAACTTTCCCTCTTGTTACACCGTTCAAATCAGCCGCCAGTTTTCTAAGCGGCGTGTGATATCCGCAGGAATCAACGCCTTCAGAACTAATTTAAAAACGTTGGCAGAAATACTGCCCTTCGGCCGCTCGGAGTGCGGGAAGCTTTGCCGCCGAGCTCCGGTGTCGCGTGGAGGAGCGAAGCAGACGAGCGGTGTGACATTCTGAGATGCAACTGTGGGTTCGCGCCGTGAACGGATGGATCACGCAAACACATCCTCAACCCCTATCCGTGTAAAAAACGACGCCCTTTTGACGCAGTTCGCACGCATTTCTAAACTATAAAATCGTGAAAACTACATTTATGTCGCAGCAATCCGACCCCCCCCCCCCTTTTTTTTTTTCTTTTTGTACTATTGCCGGATAGACGTCCACGATTCACCAGCATCCTGACTGCTTCTTGAGAAGAGCGGTGTGTGCTGAAACAAGCACTAAGGAAGATAAACGTGAAAGTGTGGTGTGCCGCATTTGGACCGCGCTGGTGCAGGCTGAGCTCTCGACTGTTAATTTATACCCCTTTGCTGTCACAGTGCAGCCAAGCAAAGATAGCGGTGCCTGCCAGCTGGCTGAAATTGCGGGGCCAGATTCACAATGTTGCGAGACCGGCCAGAGGGTTTTGATCGGCTGATGTTCACCAAGTTGTTTATTTTATTTATTTATTTATTTATTGCTTCACTGCGTTGTTTGTCGTGATTCTGCCACGACGGGCAGCCAACCCTGCGATTATATTTTGGTTTAAACAAAAAAACTATAAAAGTCTGTCGAATTTCTTTTGCTAAATTTGTCTTGAACCTAGAAAGGCCAGTTTCTTCAGCCGCTGGAAACACGCAGTGGGGCGGGCCGTATACATGCACACTTCGTTAGTCGACGGCACGCACGCACAGTCGTCAAAAGTATTTACAACCACACGCCAGCCTATGCACTGAGCGGCAGCTTACGACAGTGCCGCGGAATAGTCAGCGAGGATGTGCGCATGCGCTGGAGAAGACGAGACGAACTGCAGGTCAATTTGTGAGCACCGGCTATCAGCCGCCGATGGTGCTACAATGACTATTGGGGCCGTGAATTGAAACCGTAACATCGAGCTCAGCAGCCCCACACCGTAGCCAACGAGCCACCGTAGCGGATGCAACGCCATGTGGTTGCCGAAATTCTCATTAACAAACCCCTTGTCTACAAAATTTGCTCCACCCAATTTCAAACTCTTAGTTCAAATCGTGTGACACGCCCTGCGTATACACGAATGCGCTTCAGTTGCAAAAGAATTCGGTCATAGTCTCCCGAGTGCAAGTAAACGAATGCGGAGTCTAAACACGGAGCGTGTTTAGACTTCGTTCTCCTTAGCCCCATTCCGAAAACGCCTACTTAGCCGCCTCTCTCTTAGACGCCGCCGCGGCGTCGCCGCGCGGCCTTCCAGGAACCCTTAACACAGGCGGGCGCCTTGTCCTCCGCCTCACAAGCCGTGAATTACTTCGCATACTCTTTGTGGCATCTCGTTTCATCGGGGCGTGCCATTCCGAGACTGAGAAAAATAAATTAACTCATGTATATGGTCCCCTCGTGTACATAAACAAGCAACCAAGCAATGTTGCGCCCTCACTCAGGGCTTCATTGTTTTATTCTTGTTTTGTTTTCATTCCACGGCGAATTCCGAGAGCGCCATGCTTTCATAACCCCGCGAGACTCCCGACGGCACGAGAACCCGGCGCCATGTGGGAACCGTTGCGGCATGTTTTGACCTTATCGGGCGTCTCGCAAAATGGTCGAGCGGCGCGGTTGTATCCTCCCGCCTTTCTTATTTCTTCTTTTTTTTTTTTTTGCGTTAGAGAAAATTGGACTTTACGCGGGAAGTTCCTCAATAATACATTCTTTCTTACACGTTCCTACAACGTAAGTCGACCAATCATGAGGTTCTGCCAAGAAATAAATTTACAGTACCTATAAATTTTACAAGCACGCTAATATTTTGAAAAGCCCCCCGCTCTGCCGCCAGTCCTCTTATGGATCTAAGGCCAACGCTAAGCTGTAGAGAAAAACAAGAGTAAAACCGGTGGGCAACGTCATTTTTCTCGCCTTTTCTTCCCCGGTCAGTTTGGCACTGTTACCAAATCTTGGCGTAAACTAATTAGCTCAAATACAAAGTTCAGAAGCACAGACGCGATGTCGGTGTAGCCGATGCCTGTGGACTGGAGCCTAGCCAAAAAACGAAGGCGATACAATAGATAAATACCCAGTATTGAAAGAAAAAAAAACATCAGAGATACGCAAACGTTATTGAAGGGGCGATGCAACGTTATTGATGCAGGCGAGATGAGCGACAGAGGAGGAAAAGTTACAAGAACCGCGAGACAAGATGAATGGCCCTCGAAAGTTTTACGGTCATCCCAGGTTCGTAAAAAGAAGGGAGGGGGGGGGGGGGGAGAAACCGAATAAAAAGGGGGGGGGGGGGGAAAGGCGCGCACCCTTCCGCTCGCCTGCAAGCCGTGCACAGCAGTCGGGCTTCCAATATGGCACAGCAAACACCAGAGCCATCTATTGCAAACACTCGACGGCCGGCGCGCCCACACGCGGGGCCAAGCTGTAATCTGCACTTGAAGAGCAAGCCGGCACTTGGGCTGCACCGCGATGCGAGCCACATGGCGGGCGCCGTGGCCGTGAGAAGAAGCTTCCGACCAGAGGATGTTGCGGTGTGCGCGGAGGCGTGCCCGTCTGGCGTCGGCCACCAACGGGTGCATCGAAACGGAGCAACAACAACGCCAAGAAGAAGAGGAAGAGTTGCGAAGGACGGGCTCCCTCGATGTCTGTGTTGTGACTGGAAACACCCCGTCTGCACCGCTTATGGCAGTCTCTCTCGCGGATTCTGTGTCTGCCAGTCAGCATACTGCAATGGTTCGTGGCTCCTTGCGCAGTCCCCAGAAATGGCCGCGAAAAAGGTCTCGTTGAGAGTTCATTCGTGAAGAGTTGTGAGCACTAGCTCGGAAAATCTAGAAATACCATGGCTATGCGAACACACAGATATCCTGAAACTGAATAAAAACTTAAGAAGTGGGTAACGCTAACCGATCAGGCGCATGGAAATGGGAAGGCGTCAGACAAGAGTCGTTGCCTCTAGCGACAACGAAACCAGAGAGGGAGAGAATAGCTTGGGGTCACTGACACCTATTGACTGTCCACTCCGGGAAAAATAACTTCCCATTTTAATTTCCTGACTCCGTCTACAACAAAAAAAAAACACAAAAAGCAACGTAAAATTTAGAGCCAGCCATCACCTTTACTTCGTCGTCTTTTACTCTTATATAATCGCCTCAGCAACATGCATGTCAGAGCACGTCCTATCGACAGTAGCGGTTTTTCAGAACCCGTTAGCATTCTTGAGTAACGGTAACAAACGGTGGTGCTGTCCACTCCAGCCATCCGCATATTTTCTGGATTGCAGGAGGCTAGGTGAAAATGACGGCGATGACGTAAAGTGCCCACTTTGAATCTGAAAGCATCATGTTCGTTTCTTGTTGCTGAAGTTACGCAGAAAAATTCGAGATATATCTATTTTCCTACATCTCCGCTTGTGTGCCTCTTCCTCGAAACGCCAGAAAAAAGACGAGCGTAAATGTCCGTACCTCGAAGAGCTCGACAAAGTCTTGACAACGCTCGAGACGTTGTGAGGTTGCACACATTCATCTTGTCTCACGGTTCTTGTAACTTTTCCTCTTCTGTCGATCATCAAGCCCCATATCTCTTTAATAACGTTTGTGTATCTTTGATGCTAACCTCATTAGATCAAGCACCGAATGGTTCTAACGGATGTTATGTGGGCTTGTTTGCAAAGTTAGTACAGATATTTAGAAAAAAAAAAAAAGACACGCCATGGTCGACAAAGCCTAAACTATTTTATGGTAGCAAAGCAAAAAAAGAAAAGGGCACACGAAGAGAAACCTATTTACAAAAACAGCGTGACTTTGAGTTCTGTTCAGTACTGGCCGAGATGCGGATGCGCGTCTCCACTTCTTTCGCTGACAAGCGCTGCTAAAAGCGATGGCATATGTAGCGCATGACCTTGGGCTAGATGCCGTCGCGTTGTTCCGTCGGCCCCTCCCCGTCACGATGTCTAATCGCTGTTTTTAGCTCGCTCCTCCTTTTAACATCGCGACAGCCGCCCGCCATTTCGTTGATGCATCAAGCATGAGACCGGCGGTCTACCCATTACTGCCCGGATTACTTTCGCTTATGATAATTTAATTTTTTTTTCTTTCGACCATTTGAAGAGGAGAAAGGGAAACCACAATTTCGCCGAATAAGTTCCCTTAATAAAAAGATATATTGGTTTAAAACTCCACGACGTCGCGCATGGCTTGGGGCTGGGTGGCGGCGCTCGGATGACGTTCGGTGCGCGACCCCACGTGTATACGCGTATAATTCCCCACGTGGGTATCTGCCACAAAGGAAGGAACAACAACAACGACGGGGCTTCGCGCAGCAGCGTGCCACATCCACGATAACGGCTCGCCAATCTCGCGGCGGTGGGGCACGACGTTTGGGTGCAGCGAGCGAGCCGCACGCGGCACGCCGCCCTACGGGGCGCTCGCTCTTCACAACTGCCCGGCGAGGCCAGGGGAAGAGAAGAATGTTCCGGGCTTGACCTTTAATACCCCCGTGTTCTCTCGTGTTTACTTCGCTCCTTCTTCTTCTTCCACCCCTCCGCCCAAAGCTCAAAGGCACCTCCTTCCACTGTTCCACCGGCACAGAGCCTACGCTCCATTTTTTTTTTTCATAGTTCTGTAAACTTCAGTCGGAAAGGGGGAGGGGAGGGGTCGCCACTACCACCGGCGCTTGCAGTCCACTTTTTTTTTCGCGGCCCTCGACGGCCAGGATGTACGGGAGGTGGGATGCGATAGAGAAAGCGTGCCAAGAACCCAGCCGGACCGACAATTTTTTTTTTCCACTTTCATTTTATTTTTATGAAGCCCGCGGCACGCCAGAAAGGGAATTTTGAGCCCCTTCGGAGCACCACGATCGATAGGCCGGTCACCACACACCGGGTCCTTATCTCTCGTCTAAATCTCGACTCGCTCGCTTCCTACGGGCGCTCGTCTTGAGTTACGAACGAAAGACACTTTGTAGCAACGCAAGCCGCCGATGCCGCAAGGACACGATATGTTTTATTATTAGGAAGCGCCCGGGCCTCGGCAACGACTGGCGTCCGCTGCGCGGATGCGGAGTCGTGTTGCGTCATGTCAGCCCGGACTTCTTTTTTTGCCGCGGCCTAATCGCGAAAGAGGATTTCGTTCTTCTTGCATACCGTCGTTATGTGTCACGCGTTTAAAACACGCTGGGGGCACGCACGCAAGCTATTTCGAAGCCAATGAGCCTTTGTGCGACGTTAAGCCTACTAATGTCTACTCAAAACACGCGAGTTCCATCAGCAGGAACGACAAGAGTGGAAGTCGAAAGCAAGATATATTCACATAACATAGTCAACGACCGTTTCTTGTCTCTAACACGTAATCTATCAGGCATGGACTCATTGCTGGAGCTTGTCCCAGCTTACGAAAAAAGAAAACAAAAAAAAACATTGCTGCGGACATTCGCCTCCTCGGGAGGTGAGTCAAACACCCGATGTAATATGTAGAAGGACGGCAAGTTTGGCTAGTTGGTTGAGACTGATCATTTCGAAAAACAGCGCGAAGGAGACCGGACACAAGAAGGAGGGGCGACGGCACAGCGCTGATGTCAGTTGTGAGCTCGGCGCTGTGTCGTCGTCCCTCCTTTAGTGTCCCGTCTCCTTCGCACTGTTTTTCGAAATGATCAGTAATATGTAGATATTTTGACTTTCACGCGAACCCCTTTTCGCTAGATTTCCCACACGAACACAACGTTCCCCTCTCCGTCCGGTCACCCCGAATCGCCCTCCGACAAAGCCGCACAGGTACGGTGTTTTGGTGAGGTATACGTATGTGACGCCACTGCGAGCTATACGAATACGATACTTCCCGCAATGGCATTTGTGCTCTGGAGCTGAAGAGCTCCCGTGAGGGACATTTTAGCATGGTAAGAACAGGCAATACATCACATAAATATTTATCCAATGCTCGGAACAGCGGGCCCAGCACTGATAAGATATCGGCCCGAGTTGCGTACCTTAAATTGGTCGTTCAAGGCCCAGCCCTTCCGGCCTTAGCCCCATATTCCAGCCATATCAGCGATATTCCACCGACCATCGCGCAACAGAGAACCATTTCTGGGCCATTTAAGGCCAATATTGAAGATCCGCACGTCAAGAACGCAATTAAAGCCCAGCCTTTCCAGTATTCCATTATTATTGCGCCAGTTTACTGCAAATTTTCCGCCAGCTTTTAGACATCATTCACCGCACAATTCCGCCGCCGTAGGAACGTTGTTGGCAATGTGTTATACAAATTGGTTACGAGATTTTCCACAAAGGACCGCAAGGTTGAGTGGACTAACTTGAAAAGTATCGGCCAAGAAGGAAATTGTAAATAGCGTCTTTAATTGTAGTCGTTGGAGATACCAGGAACACGTCACATGCGTAGTCAGAATGAAGCGTGTAACACCCTCCTCCCCCCACTTCTCTCACAGGCATTTCTTACGTGACGTGCTGAAAAAAAAATACACAAAAACCATGAATTCTCCTTCACGTACCCCTATTGTGAACAAGGCTTCCGTAGTGCGACCGAAACATCTCTCGTTTGTTTTTATTTTTTAAAGTTTTAGGAGTTGTATTTGGTCGGTGTCTGTCGTTTTTGTAATCTTTCATCCCGACCAGACTGGTACCGTCGAACCCTCGGCTACAGTTTTCTTTGGTCGGGTGTGTGTCGTAATTTTTGTCAAAATAATAATCCACACACTAACATTCTGCCAGTCATACCTGCGTTCATTTTTACACAAATTTACTTAGAGAAATTAAATGCGTTCGCACTGTTTCTCGAAACAGGCGAAGATCGGTATCATTTTGGATGCTGCGTAGTAACTTTCTCAAAGCATGATCTGCATGGCCTGCACTGGAAAAATTGTTCTGTGTGGTGCGCAATGTGGTTGTCAGCGACAGCTGCTAAAGTTCAGCTGTACTTTGCCATTGGTGGCCTTAGAAATTCCTTTATTGAACATCCGCTCGTGCTAGGCACCAATCGCTTCACAAAGTGGGTTTCTATGGCCGTTTATATCTGATGTCTAACTCTCACTGCACTCCACATCTGTGTTGCTGTGATGCGCGCAGCGGCACACATGACGTCTCAGTGCCATTTTTTTTTTTACACTGATACATGATTTTGTTTGAAATGCTCTTATGGTCATCGGATTGTTCTGTTTCCGAACAACAGCACCGACGAGTTTTTATGAAGAAATATTCTAACGGCACTTGATTTAGGTCGAGATTTAACCCTGACTTGTAATCGGCCACGAAGTTTGCTTTCCTTTATTACGCACGTGCTTGAAACGGAGCACCCTTTACAGGATTTCCGGCGCACACGCCGGTTCGAAAACCTGGGAGTTCCACCTTTAGCAACTGTAAATGTACAACAGCAACAAAAAAAGGCATTCTCCGTTCCCAGCAGGACGCTGTAGACAGTGTGCGCTTCAGCGGTGCGCGTATACATTCGTACGCGCGCTATTCAAAAGAATGGTTATGATTTTTTTTTATTTTTTCAGTGTGAAATGACGCTGTTCTGGGGATTGCAATTCGCAGCCTCTGGTTCAACAAGATAAAGGAGGAAAATAATAAAAATGTGACGTTGCAACTTACCAACTCATAACTTTGCTTGGGGTCACAAGAAGATATCACCTGCGAATGGAAATAAAAAAGAATAGATGAGTACGATCGCTCACAATCTAACTGGTTCGAGTGTTCCGCTCTCGACACATAAACAAAGCGACAGTAGATGCCAACAGTAAATGCCAAGTCCCAGCTTTTCATCTGCACAGCAGAAACGCTTGTTCTCGAAGTTCGCGGGAGCCGCAATCCTTTCGTTGAACCTAGAAATTCGTTATGTACAAACATTGAAAAACATAACAAAAACATAACAAACATAACATAACAAAAAAAAACAAAAACATTGTACAAACAAAAGTTTGGCCGTCAAATTAGGAGATTGGTAGGGTGAGCCTTTATGATATTGATTTCAAATTTTGTGAAGCCAGCGGCAAAGAGAAGGAGTGAACACGCGGCTTTCTTACCGTAGTCACTGTTACCTGTACTGACGTAATGTGACGCGATTACGTATGACGTGATATGGACAGGCAGGAGAAGCTGGCCTTATAGCGACACAAGGTAAGTTCCGTTTTGAGAAGTTAAGGAGCAGCACAGCATTTCACAACTACTTCTTAGCGGTAGGGCGGCCCTTAAGTAAAATGGTTCGCCACCTGCTTCAACCCCACCGCTTTCTTCTTTTATTCAGCCGGGAGCGTGAGATATCCCCAGAGGGAAACTCACAACCGCCGCCTTTTCACCCGCGTTTCGTCAACGACCAGTGCGCGCCCACAGCTCTGTCATACGCATACACACAAGCGACACTCAGGTCTTCTTCGCTTCTCAGCTCTATCACCTCGCTCGCACTCAGTCATCATCCCGTTATGCCAGCCCGACACCAGCTGCGATTCTTCCTCCCTCGATCCTCCCCCATCCCCTCCCCCTTTGGTCGTCTTAGTTCCCTCCTCGCCGTCATTTACGCTCCGACGTTTTCGGAGAATGCCCCGAAAGAGGCCGGTGGTCATGGCGGGGTGATACAAAGAGGCCCCGTTTACACGCGTCTCTTGTTGTTTCCGCGGGCGCCGTGAAGATAAGCGGATTCGGGCCAAATAAGGAATGCAGGGCAACGACCTCACGGCGCCAGTCACGCTGCATCTTGCGGAAGGGGACGCGTAGGATGTAAGGCGGCGTTCGGAACGTCGCCAAATTGTGCAGGAATAAAAACGAAATACGAACAAAAACAGAGCATAGCGATCAGTGACTCAGTGTGCATGGGCGGCCCTTGCACGGCGAGATCATTAAGATAAATCTGTCATTTTATACCTTTTGTTGCTTTTTTATTAGTGTTTTTTTGTTTATGTGCAGCTGCCATCATTGCCGTTTTAGAGGCGTTTTGTTCGAGCTGACATCACTTTATTGAACAGACAAACCACTAATCACCCCCCCCCCAAAAAAAAAAACTGTGGTTGATTCCTTTATAATAGGAATCGGTAAAAGACGAAAGTTAAATATGCAGCGGAATGTACAGCTGAGCATGATTGACGGGTCGGCGGCTGTCTTGTGGGTGTGCTTGGCGAGCGACGTCCTGCTGGCGGGTCGCTTCGGCAAAGGTATACTGGCGTCATTTCCGTGACGGATATGACGTCAGTGAAATATTGGGGTATCGCGGCATAAGTCACTTTCGTGTTAAAATATAAAACCAGAAAACGAACAACATTAAGTATAAAGTACTTTTTAGTACTAAAGGTTGCTTCCCCGCAAAAAGACCCTGTGTGCAAGGGTGCACCCTTCACAGGCCGCTTGTTTCTTTGTACTGGCGTCACTTCCGTGACGGATATGACGTCAGCGAAATCTTCGTGTATCCGGAAATAAAATACTTTCGTGTTAAAATCGCGACACAAAATTGGAAAAGCGCAGCAACAAACTCATGCTATGGTTGAACAAAGCGTGGTTCCTGACGTAATATACTCTCTCACAAAACGGCGAAAAACGTTGACGAGCACATTTATTTCCGGCTAGCATATGCATGCGATCCAACGACAGCAGGCGCTGCGAAACACACAGATGGGCAGTATGAGGGCATCGATGCTACGGGCCCAGGTATAAGAAGCAACAACAACAAAAAAGTGCATCTGTCAGGCGGTTGTCCCGCATGTCACCAGGTTGCGTCAGAAGAAGCATTCTCGATGGCACAACGCTCGTGTTTCATAAAATACCGGAAAAGGGATGGGTGATTCGTCACGAACCGTTGACAGCGCCAACTGTTGCAAGACAACCAGCAAAAATGAAGCTGTCACGAATGAACGAAGGCCGTGTGTGTGGGCGTGCTGCGGGTGCAGAACTCCAGAAATAAGCTGCGCATCGGTTTACCTCGTGTCATGCGACAGCCTCTGTGAGTTGGGCGTTTCGCTTTACCCAGTTCAATTTCGAACAAAAAAAAAAATGCGAGGAGCAAGTTTGGAGCCCGGAGGGAGTAACAAAACACATAACCGCATAGCCCACAGCCGGTACTGCCAACTGAAATCTGTTGGTGGCCACTACAAATGTAAAATTTAGTGTATTGCTTCTTATACTTCAATTCTTCATTGGTATAAGACTGTGCGGTATAAGACATTGGTATAAGACTGTGTCGATAAATCCGCCTGTGTGATGGTTATATACGTGAAATTTTAGGCTGCATGAACAGCAACCGCACATGTTTTAACAGACTCGCCGAAAACCACTCCCTCCATGTGCGCGCAAGGACCGCTGATTAAAAATCGACGGCTAAAAAGCAAACAATTCAAACAGCACACTCGCAAAACAAAATCTCAAATCGGCCAAAGTTTCAGTGACCTGGGGGTTGCCAGCTTCATCTTTTATGTAAAGGAAGACAGGTCACTGCTTAAAGGACGCGTTTTACTCTGATTACTGATGTCTGGCGTCATAGGCAAAGTTCGTAATTTCTTCAGAACATCCCTTTAATGTTCAGTTACAACATTAAACCCACATGTCACATTATTTAACGTAACTGCCACTAAATAAGGCTCACTACCAAGCAAGCGACAGCAAGTGACTGCGGCGCATTCTCGCGTGGACCACGAACGGTACGTGTGCGCGCGTGCTCGCGTGTAGTGCGCGCATGGCCGCACGCGGAGCTATTCGCTTTGGAGAGAATTGAGACAGCGGCTTGCAACCGCGACATGGCCCGACATTCACGAGGGGACGACAGGCCAGCTGACGCAACGTGACAAACTGGGCGTGGTCCCACGTCGCTGCCTTTGAGCAATCAGCGACGCGAGACTCACGACGGGCTGCCCGCTTTGTGCGCTTTGTCCCGTCTTTTGTCTCTGCTGCTTCCTTCCCTTTTGCTCTGCAGGACACTATGTCATTCTGTGCATTTCATATTTTCGCGCCAGTCCCGCTTCCTGTCGCGCCAGCCTTGGCCAGAGTGATGTCGTCTGCGCCGTGACGCCCGCTGCGATATTCCCGGGTAGCCATGGCCTTCCAGCGACCGCTCTCTCTTCCCGCTGTTCTGGAACGTTAAGCGCTGTTCTCCGTGCGTGTATGACAGGCATCGTCCATATAACCTAATCTTGTCCTCCATCGCATCACACGCCGTCCTTTCTTCGCCCCAGATATTCTCGCCCTCTAGCACATTCATCTGTCATGAACTTGTCCCCGCGGGAAACTTGCGGACTAGAACTGAGGGGGGGATATCGCTCATTGCGGTTTGCTCCCAGACGGTTATCAGCAGATTTTGTTTTCCTAGGTGTCACGAGACCTCGCGTGACCACGTCTCGTTTTACTCAGCGCAAGGCCGGCCGAAGACGATGAAGAAATGCGGGTGATGGGACAGCGTCCCCGCCTCCGTTACGAACGCACTGCTCTCCCTGAGCTACTAGTCACGGATGGGAAATTTTCTCGCAGTCCACTACGGGGTCTCTTTCCGGGCGACAGTCCGTACGTACGAGGTTGCGGCTGAAACGGTTTTATCGATGCCTACGATCATATCAGTATGGAAAACGTTTGCAATATAACGCTGATTTTGCGCACAGTTATAGCAAGCATTTAGCAACTGCCAGATCCTGAGAGTAATTTATTTAAACGCAATATTAATTATTTTCCCAATCCCCGAACCTGCATAGAAATCACGGCAGTTTTCGAAACCGACGTGACGCTTAGGGGACGAAACATGATACTTCACTAAATTGACGTGATGAACCAAGTTACTTCTTTATTAAATTCACTCCCATGACGAGGATTGCAGAGGACCCTACCGATTTATAGTCATAATTTTTTTTAATTGCGCGAGGAAATAGTTCATGCTAAGACAGAGAAGCGAAGCACGTTATAAGCTAGAAAATGACAAGTAGCCTCCAGGCTGTGCGCCCATTCGAAAATTTAAAATGTCCTAGACTGTCTACGCAGTATCCTAGAAAGCGCACAGCGATAGGACTGGACCCTCGTGTAGCCATTACAGCGGTAATGTGTCGCTTTAAACGTCTTAAGAGAACAACAACGTTAGCCGCCCCGACCAGTCAACTTTCAGCCTAGCTGCCGTACCGTATACAGCGCCTCTTACAGATGCCAAAAGAACTCGGCACACAGCCATACGTCCTTATACGGTGGCATGGAAGGCTGCGTATTGTGCGTTGGACCCCGCCGAGGTACGTGTTCCCGCATTTCAGTTTGTAGGAGCGCCTGCAACGTTGGCGCCAATAGTCTGAGAAGAATTGGACGCACAAAGGATTGCCTGAAGGATTGACTGTGGTGGACGAGGTCGAATCGGGCGAACAAAAACCAACACTGTCCAGCTGGCAACGTACGCTGAAGAAAATAAAAAAAAGGAGGCGTATCGCACGCTTGTTCGAAGTATTGATTGAGGGTTTAAAATGCGCCGACGCTTCACATCCGATGAGGCACGCCGTAGTGGAGGGCTCCGGATTAATGTCGAGCGCCTGGGGACCTTTACCGTGTGCCAAAATCTCGAACACAGGCGTTTTTGCTTTTCGCCTCCATCAGAAAAGCGGCCGCCGTGGCCGGCCGAGAATCGAACCCGCGTCATCGTGCTCAGCAGCACAACGCCTTAGCCACTGAGCCACCACGGCGGGTTACGCCTGTTTGAAGTAAAAAGCTCAAGAGTTCTGAAGTTCTTACATGCAATAGTATCTTTTGCATCAGGTGATGATCCCACTCTGTGACAAAAGTGCCAACACGTCTTTTCTTTCTTTTTATTTTTGAACGCACTCTTTACCCGGGTGAAAGCGGAAAAACCCGTATGTCTCGTACTAGATTGTCAGCGTGACGGTTTGCAAAGAAGACATTTTATCCTTTCGCCGTCCATCAATAAAGGCGCTCAAAATGTAGCACAGTGCGTGCGTGCGTGCGTGCGTGCCTTAGATGTACACAAGCGCTTGTTGGGTACCGGATAGCATATCACGGACCAACTGCGTCACGGAACTACATTTCTTCGTCAAGGTTGCCGTGCACGGACCTACATTTCACCGGTCCCGAGGCAGTGACATTGTTAGCCCCGCGCCATTTTTTTTTATTTTTATTAATACAGTGCCCTGGGCCCGCCATCAACTGAGCTGATCGCGAATGACAGGGAGACCTACAAAGAGTAGGGGAGGGCGAAACAGCACGCACAATTCATTCGCCTCCGATTGTTTACGACAGCAGGTAGCACCCGGTCAGAGCGCCTCGAAAACAATAGCCTGCCGAGCGAGCGCCTAATGGCCGCATATCCTGGTGCGGGTTTCTCACTGCGTGCAACGTCCGGGCCAGCTGGAGAGTCCTGATAACGCCCCCAAGGTGCAAATGTCTGTAACCTTTGTGTTCCCCATCGATTCTTGTCAGCATGCTACAGCGGCAGGACAAAGGTCGCAGGTACCAGCTTTGACATTTACTGTAATAGTAAACATAAAGTCTCCACTGGACCAGGCGTTCGACACAAGGAGAAAGGTGGGCAAGGATGTATATTTTTACCTCAGAGGTGAATGCTCGTGTCTCTGCTGTCCGGCGCAGTACATCCCAGGGTATACGTACCCTGTGGTTTGTGCGTCTTTCCCTTTCAATGGTAATCTTTAGCGCCTGCTTTCGGGGGCATCACGTACGTGCTTCAGTCCGCCGCAAATGATATCCTTCACTTGATTCGAGCGTGAGAGAAAGCGGAACGAGAAGAGGCAGCACGCGATGCAAGAATGTCAATGCGTATGATTTGCGGTGAACTACGAAGGCCGCAGAGATAGCAAGCGGGCGAAAGCAGCGGGCGAAAGCGACGCGGTTGCATTTCAAACGAGATATAGGTGAAGTCGAGCATCGAAGAAGATAATAGGAAACGGAATGAGCAAGAAGATGAGCGGCTAAGTACGGAGTGCCGCTTAGAAAAAGCGCTGAATAATGCAGTCGCGTTTACATAAAATAGCGAAAGATAAACGCAGAACGGTATACGGCGATCATTACAGGCTGTATACGGTGTAGACGCAGCAGGCTAACGAAATACGAAGGTAATGACAGGGTGCGTCGCGCGTGGACCGATGAGCGGCTATATCGAGGGGTGCCCGGATGTTGTTCCGGCCTACCACGTGCACGCAGCGCGCATGTAGTACACGACGACTTTATACGCGGGGGCTTGTAGCGCGAGTAAAAGTACCGCCGCCTGGTGTTCTTACAAGGCACACACACGTTGTACTCACGGTGAATTATGGAGATCCCTGCTTTGCCAGTTTTGTTGCGGAGCGACCGTGCTACACTTTCGGTGAACAGGACGGCTACCACTGTATAGAGCACGCAAAACATCAACAAATACTAGGAGTTGTAGTAACACGGCAGCTAAAGACTGTGCCCTCTCAGCGTAGACAATCGTGAAAATGCGACAACGAACATTTCCTCAGTTCGAACGCCGCGATGGAACCAAAATGCGAGTTTCGAATCAAGAGGAACAAGGATGAAAAATTCTCGAATTTATTGTTGCGCTTCGCAGTCAGCAAACGGCTACAAAGCGTAGGGGTTTCATTCGCTTTGGACACCTGCGCACATATGCGAAATCAGCCCGTGCAATCGAATTCCCATCCAGCGTGGCTACGCTGAAGGACGGACGGACGGACGGACGGACGGACGGACGTACAGACAGGCAGACAGACAGACAGACAGACAGACAGAGAGAGAGAGAGAGAGAGAGAGAGAGAGAGAGAGAGAGAGAGAGAGAGTTACTCAGAAGTAAAGAGCGGCCCACTGTGATGCGTCTGTTTGATTGATTGATTGTGGGGTTTAACGCGCCGACGCAACGCAGGCGATGAGGCGCGCCGTAGTGGAGGGCTCCGGATTAATTTTGACCACCTGGGGATATTTATCGTGCGCCGAAATATCGTACACACGGGCGTTTTTGCTTTTCGCCTCCATCAGAAAAGCGGCCGCCGCGGCCGGGAATCGAACCCGCGACCTCGTGCTCAGCAGCGCAACGCCTTAGCCACTGAGCCACCGCGGCGGGTTGATGCGTCTGTCAGCCAGAAGATTTTGGTTCTTGGCGTTTTCTTCGGCCATCTGGAGGAGGCGTAGGTGGAGTAGGGGATCGGGACTGCGCATCAGTGTCTCCCAGCGCTGTATGCACGGGTTCTGAGCTCCATGTCCTAACGCAGTATATTGCGAATTGAGAAAACCGCTGATGGTTCCAAGCAACTAGAACGGCCGAATGTGCATACCGGCGCGACACCGATCCGTGTCACGCCTGGAGACGGGTGGCTCCTCGTGATGTGCCGGGCACCGCGATGATTAATCTGGGGAGCCCGTATACAGGAATTAGGGGGCACCGGCTCAAGGGTGGAAAAGCGGGCGTGGTCCGACGGGGAACGTCGTCTCACGCCCGGCCCCACCTATAGCGCGCGGATCCGCTAGCCATGCTCCAAACGACAGGTCGGCGTCGTCGCCATGCTTGTTTTGCGCTGTTATTGCTTCGTTACCTTTTCTTTTTGTGTGTATGGGGATACTGCCTGTCTACAGTGCGGTGCTTTGTGTAATTACCAAGCTTGTACCGGTTTTTCGCCCACAGAATGCCTTCTCATTTGTTGAAGCGCATTCGAATTGGTCTAAGCTTTTGCATTCCTGCTGTTAGACCCCATGTACTCGCATTCAGAATGCGCGCCAAACTTCAATTGTTTTTTTTTTATTCAACAGTTATTCTTTGTTCCTTTCCCGCGCCATTTGCCCCTGACCTTAGTCATCGAATATAATTTGACCTTGGAGGTCCACCGACCCTCCTCGGCAGGCTCAAGCCTGCTCCTCATTACTGACTTCCCACGGCGACATTCCCTCGCGCGGATAACGAGGTCTCTTCGACAAATGCGATGGGCGGGCACCTACGTTCACTCGGCGCATGAAGGTATAACGGCAGCCTGAAATGGCCGTTTCTCCGATAATTATATACGCGCAGAGCTTCCCTGGAACACTTATCTTGCTTAATTGGACCAAGCACGAGAAATGGAGTGCATCCGCTCTCACCACGCGTAGATCAAGTTGCTATATATTCTCACTTCTAAGCATCCTGAAGCTCGGGAAGTGCCCCCCCCCCTCTAAATTATTTTCATTTTGCTGACTAAAACTTTAAAAGGTAGCCATAAAACAAAACAAAAACTTTCTAAATGTAACTCTAAATGGAAAGGTAGCGCCACGAAACGCGAAGGTATAATTGTTCAGTCGAAGTTCGTAGCTCGCAGGAGCAAATTCTAAAAGCGGCGTTATTTTCTTAAGCTATGATTTTCCGCAAATTATGAACATCAACAACAAAAAACTCAAGGTGGAGAACGAAAGGGGGCAGATTCCTGTGTTTAGGGACTCGTAAAGTGCCCGATTTAACCGTGCGCGCGAGAGAATAAACACCTTTAATGCGAGCTTGGAAAGATTCTGCTGATCAGTCAGAATTGGGTCCCCTCGACTGCAGGGTCTAGAGATTCGTTTAAAACTGCGATGAGCTTGGAGAATGCGAAACGTTGTGCGCAACGAAAGCGCTTACGAAGCGAAACGCCGCACTGCATCGGCTTACATATGCGCGCCGCCAAGCGCCTCGCAAGCGTCTGCTGCACCCGAGTCTGCAAGCGTCAGCAGCACGCGCCTATGGCCGCCACATTCGCTGCTACCGCCGCTCACTGAGCGCACTTTGCTCTTCTAAGCACGCAAATATAGAGGCGGTGGACACATCGCGAGTATAAGTGACTGCAAAGTCGGCTGTAATTGGTGCTTATACAAGGAAGAAACCATGGATGAGAATTTTTGAGCAGAAATGTCGAAGGCGAACGCGATCCGGATCGCGTTCGTCTTCGGCTAGCTGCCTCGTAAGGGCCCTATTACATATTAGCACCAATATTACATCTGAACTATATGCGTTTGCATGCCGCTACAGTCGATTATATTACTTAACTTCAAGGCTACCGTCAAAGAATGCAACAATGTATCACATCGACGACCATAAAGACATGACCGCACAAAAAAACAAAAAACACTTGAGGGCCGCCATACATAGTTAATAAGACATAGTTGAACACTTCAAAATTACCCCAACTACTGCTACCATGCCCTTAGTAAGTTCCGCCCTCACGGAGTTGGTGTCAAAGATATCCCAGCGAAAACGGTCTATACTGTATGTCATTGTATACCATATAACAGCTCTAGGCAGTAAAACGTTGATTAGGTTTTTCTACAGGTGTTCTTGCTCAGCTCATTATCACACAAGATAGCTGAGCATGCAAAACAATCAGGCCCAATTGTTTGCCGCATCAAGGTGACAAAAGGTGCACTCAGTCGGCATAGCCAACATTTCCTTAATGCATAAAACAGCATGCTATATACCAGGGTGCTTTGCAGAGGAAATGTCTTTTCTTTGTCTATAAGCGGTACTAATTACGAACCCCATTTCCCCCTTTAGCTGCAACAAAGAGCTTATTGACGATTAAATAAAATTACTTTCCCATATAAGACACTGACTTTCATGTCTATTGCGTGTTTCCGTCTCTTCGAAGTAAGCTAGGTTACGGTAAGAGGCTGCATGTACAACGCGAGCGTTGTTCGGAGGGAAATGCAGCCCACGTGCTCGTGGTTCTCTGCTCGTAGAGCCAGCCGCTGCAGCATCGCAGGCTGCGAGCAACAACAGCGCTTACGACAAACAAGCAAGCGCGTTTAGCGCCGGCCAGAGGCCCCGAGAGCGGCAGCGCTTTGACCACGCGCCAGCATCGTCGTTACACGGCGCGATAACGACCGGCGGGGAACGTGGGTGTTGAGGATGGGGAAGAGCGGAAAACGGTGCGGGGGCCTCGTCCGGCCAGAGAAGCTGCTGGCCAGAGGAGCCGTCCAGTCACCGGCTGTACAGGTCACTTCGGGCGAGGAGCGCTATGCCACGAGGAGCGTTATAGCGGACATTGTTATAAATGAGCGAACGCGTTTCATGTTCATGAAACGCGCAGCTGGTGTCTTTGGCGACGGATATGCGTAGGCGACGAGCCTGGCTCCGTATGTTTTACAACATCTATATACGAGTGGATCGATTCGGAATAGCTGGCTTGTTCAAACGTGATTCCTAAATCCACCACCCACCTCTGAAAATCATCCAAAACCGTCGGTTTTAATGTGACATATCACGCTTGGTCTGAATAAAATTCAAGGAAAAGAAATACGGCAAAAATTAATGAGAGATTAATTGGTGGATCTTTAAGAAGGCGTGATATTTCCATCCTTCTCCCTGGAGAACTTGAGGCTCAGCCCCAGGCGAACGCCTTGCTCAAGCTTTAGTAGTCCGCAACGCGGCGTTTCTCTCACGCCCCTCGCATACCGTGCCAACCGTGCTTTGCGTGCTACCGTCTCAGTGGTCATATTTGCTCACGTTAGCCGCGGCTTAGCTGCCTGTCGGCCAGCATTTCGTTTGTCGTCATTCCCACACCACCCTCTCTTACGCCTAGCGGGTGCTGCACTCGCTTCACACGCCATTTTACGCTGGGACGCCGGGCAGCGACGAGCGGCCGCTGCCGCTGCTCTCGAGCAACTCGGCCGGCAGCTGCGCGAACGCAGCGCAACCGCTGTCACTCGGCTTGACGTCACTCCTCTCCCCACGCACCCTGTCATTCTCTGTTTTCCTGTCGCTCTGTGTCCGCGTATCGACGGCGCGAATGTCTGACGACATTGGCCATCTATCGCGCACCAAATAAGACACAAATATGCTCAACACACTCCCCTCATTTCTCGACGCTTCGTTCAACGCCAGTCGATTCCCTCCACAGGAAGACTGACCACTTAACAATCAGCTTGCCTGCAATGCGTGTCACTACCTCTCGCCCCAACCAACAAGTATTATACATCGCGGGCATCCACCGCTTTTATACGCCACACTCCCATCGATTCGGTTATTATTTATCCGCTCGTTCTCCACGCCAAACATTTCGCGCGTCCCTGCGGGCACGGCAGAAGCTGGCGCTCACAGCCCCGTTTTACGCGAAGTACCGTTCGCAGTGCGTGCACGAATTTCGCGCGCCAGCAAGCAACAGACGGCAGCCCAAACACACACGCCTCTCAACCGCGCAGGCGGGCCGAAGTCTCTCCCGCTCTGCAGCGCTTCGAACCACACACACGGCGGCGCCGTTGTCCGCGCGGCCGCCGCCAAAGAGGCGCGCTGCTGCTGTCCAAACACGTGCCCTGTCCCGTATATTTCCTGCACGCTGTTTAGATTAGCCGTGTATTTCTTTTGTGTGCGAGAAAAGGGCCGCAATCGTGCGTAGACACCGGCGCGAGAGCGCGCTCGTTCTTATGTAAGCCCCGGCCGTGCTCTCTCGCGCGCGGTTCCGCGAAGAATTACTGACCAGGCCGAGCTTCCCATTCTGTTTGGTTTCTGCGAAAAGCTCTGGCCCACCGCGGCGTTGCGCGGGAAAAACAAAAAGAGTGGAAACAAAGGGCACGTGGTTTCCGACAGATAGGCCCCCGGAGAGGAGTCGGTCAAAGCGTGGGCTGACGCTGGAGTTGGGGTTGGGAAGTCGCTGCCACCCGTAGCACTGGCCACTGGCCGCCCACCCCTCCTCCTGTGCAAGCTTCCCCTCCCCTCACTATCTTCTCCCCTTCGGAGGCGTGGTCAAGGTGCTCGGTGGGGGGCTACGCAAATAAATTGCACGCGCGATCACCGCCGCCAACAGAGCCTGCGCCGCACGCCCCACAAGAGGCCACTTTTCGGCTTTGAACACGGAGCAGCCGCCTTGCAAACACCCGAGTTTAAAAAAACTCGAAATAAAAAATACCTGCTGGTACTTTTAGATTTCATCTAATAGCTAATTTTTTCCCTCGTCAGAAAAAAATAAGGCTGTTTGCTAATCTTACGAGCACAGGAATGTACGCCCGAAAGCAAATGGTTGAAAAATGTATAGCACGGTATGTATACAGGTGGCGATAAACGGAAGTATTTTGTTATGTTAACTTATCAAAAAACGAGCCAAGGCTTGCGCTTTTGTACAACCTGAGAGTGGTTGTCCGAATGCTATTGTAATACCTCGAAGTCAAGCGATCAGGTTTGCCGTAGTTGTGTGTGATCATGGGAGTGGGTCATGGAAGCAGGTCCCAGCGTATATAAGCTGGGCGTGGCTCCGTTCTTGTAAGATGTAACCTACAGTCAAAGACCGAAACTGGCAAGGGTATAGTACGCGCACGAGCGCTTCCCGCTTTATATCCAAATATACAAAAGCAGCGTTATATGTCGAAACCAGTGCGCAGATGCGCTACCTACTTTCGATGGCGCTACACTTTGCCGGACGCTGAGTATCGCTAATATATGCATGATATTTATTCTTTAGAAGCTGTCACCCGTGCTGCACGCCGGCTGTTGACTCATTCCCCTGACAAAGGGGCCTCTAACACAGCGCTGGTGCTCACTTAACATGACCCGGTATGCAGCCCTAAAGCAGTTCAAGGGCGTATTAAGACTGCCCTCTCGGGGAAAGAGGGAGGGAAAGGCTGTTATTAAGCGTAGTATGATTTTGGAATCGCTCCTTTCGAAATAGTTGGAGGAACCCTGCCCTTAGATCCACCATTGGCGCCGCTTGGAAAACGGATGAGAAGGGTGTTACCGCTGCTTCCTACGGGAAGCGTTATGAGCCGGGGAAACCACCGAGCTATGGGGTGACTCAACGAGGCTCCCAGCTTCGTCGAAAGAGCAAATTCAACCTAAGAAACAGGCTCGGGTGAGTTGGTTGCAAGCAGTGAGGAATCGCAGACAGAGAGACCCTCTTGGAGAATCGGGTTAGGCTTAGCACGGCGTAAAGAACAGGTCGTAAAAACATGACGGGTAACAACAATCTGGCCACGCAAACGGACATCGCGCCTTTCTCGCCCTCTAACTGCAGCTGCGTGCACTCTATAGCCTCCAACCCGTACGCTTGTCGAGCGAACGTTCGTGAGCGACGTGTACTCCTCTCGGCGTGCCAGGCCAGACGTTGAGCGAGAGCCGCCGAGTTGGCGTCTTCTCCTCGAGAAGACCGGGTTCCGGCGTGGAGCTCCAACAGCAGCTGGCGCCGGCGCGAGGCATCTGCGAGGGCCGAGGGCGGCCGCCAGCTGTGTGGCGCACATAACGACGGAGCGCACGTGCCCGCTGTCGTGCTGCGTGTGATGCATCCGCGTATCGGCCGAGGCCGTAAACTGAAAGCGCCACCAGACAAACGACGCAAGCGAAAGACGAGGAGGGGGCGGATGAGGGCGCCAATTCGACATCTTCCCCTGGCACGGAAGGGTCGACGGGCAAGCTGGCGGGAAACGGTACGCGACACTGTCAGCATCGCCACAAAGCAAACGTAACGACTTCAGAGACTGCGCCGCTGAGAAAACACAACTCCGCACACACCGTTTGCAAGGCGAAAACGAGTCCACTGCCCAATACAACAGCCGGGTATTTTTCCTCTTCTCTTTTCATCTCCTTCCAAAGCCACACCCAACGGTCAATAACCTCTCACGCAAGAGAAGTTCGCCTTAGAAAAGCACAGACCTGAGGTCTTACTTGTTCCGTTTGTTTTTGTTTCTTCTTTCCTTTTGGCGTACGACGTCGGAAGGGCCTGGGTGCACGACCGCGTCGCTTTCGGTCCAGGTGGCCGCGCCATGCTCACTTAGACAAGAGCAACGATACGGGCAGCAAACCGAGGGCGCGTTTTTACAGCCACGGTGTCGGTGGCATGGCAAAGCTCAGCGCGGTTCGGCCCAGCCAGCGCGGGCAAACACGACGCGAAGGGGGCGATACCGCGCGCATAGGCGTCACTGCCGCACAGCTGTCACCCGGATGGGCGAAGGCTTACGTTTGGCATTCTGCAGATACCGACTGCCGAGCTCAGCGATCGCGTATTGACCTTTAGTGTTTACTTCAACAGCGTCGGCGCTTTGCAAAGTATTTATAATCTATTGAATTCGTGTAGCGCAAAAAAAAAACAAAAAAAAACGAACAAGCGCAGAGAGATGTGACGTGACATCGAGACGTGACGCAAAAAAAACGGACAAGCACAGAAAGACGTGGCGTCATTCCGTGCTTCTCCGTTTTTTGCGCTACACGAAGCTATGGATAGCGGATACCAACTAGCCCAAACCTAAACTCTGCTGAAAGAATTTGTACTCAGACTACATGTGGGCGACCGGAAAACGGCAAGCACGGCGAATGCGACTCATTAGGTCCAAGTTGATCGTCCAAAACAAAAGAAGCACAACTTCCTCAAACTAACAAATGCGAAGTTAAGACAACTGCCAGACGGTCATGTTTTCTTCAGGAACAAGCGACGACCCTCAAGCTGTTCCCATGCCGGTTTTAGGGGCCAAACCCCTTAGGGGCTTGGGCTGTCGGCGTCTCTTGTCGTCGTCGTCGTCTTTTCATGTAGTGACGGTACTAAAACACCGGGACACTCGTTTTTCAAAGCCTCGCGCTAGAACGTAACGCGCACTAAAAGAACACACCGGTACACTCGCTTTTTAACTCCTCGCGCTAGTACGTTTCATCTCCGTGGGCAAAAACGCGTACTATAAAAAGAGCACACCGGGACACTCGTTTCCCAACGCCTCGCGCTAGAACACTTCGTGTTTCATATACACGATGCTTCTACAGCAAAGTTGAATACCTCTACCCCCTAACGGTTTCATTTCCGTGTTCAAAAACGCCAAGGCGCCAAGAATACACTTAGACACTGCATGCTTCGCGACCCTCCCAAGGTTTCACGTTAGTAGAGAGGGCCTGGGATTTTTTTATTATTATTAACGTACGTGTTGCGCGTTACTGTGGAAACAGGTAACACAAAAATCAAATGAATGAGAAACTATTGTTATTGATTAAGGCGAAGCAGTTTCAGATCTTATATTGTTCAACAAATGATTGCCGCGAGTAGTGGCATCATCTGTCTGCTAATAAACAACTATGTAGCTGCCTACAACACCGAAACGCGGGCGGAATTACATTACGCGTACATGCAAGCGTCAATTGCGAGCAGGACGCTCCCGGTATCTTACACAACAGAAAGCAAAATAACACAGAGCTGTTCAGTTAGTTAAACGGGCTTCCAAAATTACTTATAATAACGACAGAAAAGGTTGTTCATCCACACCCCACTCTCAATATATCAACTCAATTTCGCATTCTTGCGCGTTCTTTTTAATAATTTAGTTCCAACGACAAGTAACGTGGCCTCTAAACATTCTTCACGGATTTTCCGTTCCAGTTGAGTTGCTTTGATACCACAAAACAAATATAGAAGATTTCAGGAACGGAAAATTACGCGCGGCGTCCCCCTATGTGACCTCAACGTTTAATTTTTTCTTTTTTTTTTTTTTTTTTTGCTTGTTTCTGCTGCGGATAGGAGTCATAATCCCGCATCCTCGTACACCACCGTTCTAACGACCGGGGAGACACTCTCCATCGACGCCCATTAACGGAAGGGTGACTCATGCTGTGCCGCAGAGGTAGAGCACAGATCGTGCAGCTGCCGCGCGTGAAACAGAGCCCGGCGCTATCGGCGTACAGTAAATGATTCCCAGTATAATTCAGGCACCCCAAACGCACTTTCGGACCTTACCACGCGGGCACAACCAAAGAAGCAGCCAAAATTGCACCCCCCCCCCCCCCCCCCGTCTCAAGTCGAAAAGTGGGTTCCATTCATTACCAACGCCGGGTTAATTGAAATAGGAAGTGATTAGAAACAAAAACCACACTGGGAGTTCCAAGGCTCGCAGCTAGGGAATAATCTAGGTAAATGCAGGAAGGAAGAGACAGAGCTACACTACATGGGCGTCCGCGAAAGCTAATGCAATGAACGGCAACGCTTTCTCGCGTCGTCCTAAATAGTCCTCGATCGTCCGCGCAATGAGTCTATTTGCGTCGCGCGCCTCCGTCAGTTTGTGCAGCGATGTTTGGCAGCAACATAAACATGTCCGGCGAGTCGCTTCCTCGAATCTCGTCCCCCACAGCGGTGCGGGTCGGATCTTCCTGCTCGGAGAGCAAGGCGTACGTAGTGCGCGCTGCTGATCGACGCGCCTGCCGCCGATTTACAGGAGCCGGGGCAGTACAGGCAGGCCATCAGCCATCTATAACGCTGGCTCGTTTCCAAAAAGGCGTGGACGTGCGCCCAGCCCACTTCTGATGAAGCGAGGAAGCGCGTAATCTGCCCCAGGGTCACCCGGGGCAGGTGGTCGAATGTGCAAGCACTGCATAGGTGGGCTATATATAAAACCATATGCGTATATGTATATACCTACACTCCGTGCAGCACGCGTATAGTACACGTACACATCGAGACGTGACGAACAACGCTGCAGCGAGGGACCTCGCGGGCGGAGCTGCCTTCGGTTCCGCTTCTTCGCTTATCGTGCGCGCATGCCCACGGCCACCTGGTTTGTTTTTCCTCCGTTCGGAGCCTGCGAGATGCGTGTCTTCCTTCAGTTATGATGGGATGCTTTTCTCGGAGCAAGGATAATCAGTTCAACACTGTACTCCCCCACGAGCGCACCGCTGGCCTTAAAATTTACCTAATGGGTCATGTCCTGGCAACATCAGCTGTCTAATTTTTTTTTAGTTCGATACAAGCTTAGAGCGCCAGAAAAACACCTGGCCTCCGAAGGCCGTCGTAGTGGAGACTCGTGGAATAATTTAGATCAACCGGGGTTCTTTAATGTGCGCCGAAATCTCGTACGCTCGACGTCGTCGCCCCTGTATTCTTCGTTATCTTCGTCTTCCTCTTCTGCTTCTTTCATTTTGTTTTTATTTAGTAAGACCCATGACCTCGTTCTCAGCCGCCGCCGCTGTGGCGGGTGAAAGCTAGTATTCGCTTCATCTTGAAAGCACCACGCAAGAAATTGTCCAAGATGTCATTTCGGCGACAGCTTTCTCCCCTCCGAGATCCCGAAGTTCGATAAATACTGCTCCGCTCCCGAGTCCCCATAATAGTTGACCTTCCTCCCTTTCCTTAACTCTGTCCTATTGAACCTTCGCCTCACCAATAAACGTTATACCTATTGAACACTCGCCAAAGCAATCGTTTTCGATACCTTTCTTTCATGTAACAGTAACATCCCTGCATTTTTAGGACTGTTATATTATTCCGATAAACTATTTGCCGACCGCCGCAAAGTCGACGGAATCACCCGTCTATGGCTGCATATAACACAGAAACAGTTAACACGGACTAATTAATCTCGAAATTTTATTCGTTCCCTAACCCCCCCCCCTTTATTTTTTTCCCCCACAGGAAGTAACTTGAACGGCACAAGTAACATACTACCAAGCGACTACACGGTTGCACGCAGATGTTCTTTACGCTGTGCATGTTCTTTAGCTGTAATGCGATATCCTTCCCTTAAACTGACACACAACGCCACCAGAAAAGCGCCACGTGTCTTTATTCAGAGAGCTAGTCCGCTCTTTCCCCCGCAGCGCAGCCAAAAGCAAATCCACCACACGTGAAATCTTCCGTTGTCACCTGAGTACACGCAACTGGTCCAAGCTGCCCTCCATCACGGCCCGCAAAACCGGCAGCCAAACAATCCCCACTGTTCTCGTTCCAATACACCAAAAGCCATCTCCCGCAGTGTCTGGTCAAGCTGCGATCGAGCCGAGGGTACCGCTCGCCGCACCATCGCGTACTACACAAGAGGCAGTAGTGAGTCGCAAATGGCTCCCTGGAGGTCGCCGCACGTCCTCGCCGGCTCTTTAGTGCCTCCCAACCCGCCTCCATTTTTTTTATTGTTCATTTCACAATGTTTAGACCTGCAGCGCGGAATACAGAGGAGAACGCCGTTCCTCTCGCGCATGTTTCATCTTCCCTAACACTGAGGTGGATTTGTGGCGACCGGACACAAGAGGGGGCAGAGTTTTCCCGTTGTTGGCGTAGGCCATACAACGAACGTCCAGGGCTTCGCTCACCTGGCGGTACAAGTCTTCTTGGGGGGAGGGGGGAAACCCCTCCGCCGCCTGTACATTGAAATCTGCAGCTGCATTCAAGTTGCCGGTTGCGGCGGCGTGCTCGCGGCGCGCTGTCTCTTTTTGGGCAGCTGTTTTAACAGTAGACGCGAGCGCGCCTACTCGCGTATAGCACGCGATCCGGCGCTTTTTTATGTATGTGGGCTGGGTTCCCCGGGTGCTGCGGCAGGGACGAGTCACCCGCGCGAAAAAGCGGCTCGTGATTTACGCGTTCGCGCGGGAAAACTGGCCTGGCCAGACTGGGCGATCGGGAACGAAATGACGCGGCAATATAACGAGCCAGGCCGTTCCGTGCTATAACGAACTAGGCTATACTGTAATAAGGTGGCAATGTTTTACGACAGAAGGGTACGCCAGGTGTCTAAGGCACGGAAGGTTTAATAAACAGCAAGCGCGAAGACATATATACATTTGGGTAATCTCTAAACGCACCTCGTTGGCGCGGAGGATAAAGCGCCCTACATTACTGAGCCAAACGTCATGGGTTTCGATTTCGGAAAAGGCAGCTGCATTTTTGCAGGATAGAGGAAAAACAACTCCCACTTAGTAAAGTTCCATTACAGATAACAAGCGTTACCTCGGCTCATATGATAACAGACGCCCCCCCCCCCCCCCCCCCCCCCCCCCCCCTCACTGACTGACGCTTCGTAGCATGCTACGTGAAATGTGGAGAAAATTGGTATAGCTCTAGAAAATCTACCGTACCGACTTCACTATTTTTTTACAAACTCACTGAGTGCCCAGTGCGCAAAGATGGGCGACTTGCACGACACGCGATATTGAACCCCAAAAGCCCCCGCCCAACGGCAGCATTCAATGCCACACATTTAACGCCTAAAGAGTGTTCGTATAACAGCCCGGCTGCTGTTTCCTATGAGTATTTAATTGTAATTACTTACGTTTCCTAGCTGGTCCGTTACGTTATTTGTTTCTTTGCTTTTCCTATAACGCGGACATAACTGCATGCCGGCAATGAAAACATCGCTTTAATACAAACAGTTAGTTATACACAAAACACAAAGGCGGTACGCGTTTTTAAGCCACAAGCGCTGTTATTGCGGCATTTGACCATGCAACGTTGCCTCTACGATTCAGGCACAAGGAACTTCTGAAAGGCGAGCGCAGCTCAACATTTTAGCAGAGAATCAGCTTTCTAGCAATGGCTCCGAGCGTGCGCGTGCGTGCGTGTGTACGTATGCAGACAGAGAGAGAGAGAGAGAGAGAGAGAGAGAACTCAAATTTTAGTCGAAGGGAAGGAAGAAACCTCTTCCAAGCAGTGGTAAAAGCCCACGACATGCGAAACCCGACAAGCATCCTGTCCCACTGCTATATGCGACACCATCTAAATGTGGCAGCCGCGATATATAGGGTCGGTTTCCTGTTTGGACAGTGCGGTGAGAGCGCGCATCACGCAGCAGTGAGAAGTGCGAGGATCCGCTTTCGCCGACACATTTCCGACTGACTGCAAGCACGAGCAGAAACCTTGCATCCGTTTCCCCTCCGCCTCTTATTTTTCCTTTTATTTCGCTGACAGTTCACAGTTGCCTGCGAGATTAAAACCGGAGCTCTGCGTTGCTCTTCACGAAGACATCTCGTAGATTAGCTGACCCCAATATAACCTACCGAAGTCCTCTCAGTGCGTCGCCGCTATCGAGTGGCCGTGACCGAACACACACAAGAAAAAGAAAAAAAACATGAGCGAAGCTGTTCCCTGCGATGGAGCAGCTGGAAGCGAAGCGTAACAATCCTCTCCAAAGAGGGGGACATCACCGCGCTGATAGAAACCAAGAGTGTGTGTTCGGGGGCTGCTATCAGGAAAGCAATGATCCGCATTTAAGAGCAATGCAGATAACCTTTGAAGGACACCTAACATTTAAGGCGTACGTGAGAAGCGCCGCCGTTGCAGAATGTAACCAAAAACAATAACGAATAGCACAAAATGTGGGGAGTCGAGCACTCTTCGGCCGCTATCGTGTTTATAAGACGGCGGTGTCTGAATAATGCAAACGTGAGGAGCGCACCACACACAATAGAGAGTTCTAGCATAGCGGCGAGCGTACGCTACGCTAGCGTGGTGGGTACCGGGAACCGACTGCGCATGCGCCCGCGCCACCGCTAGCGTAGCGTACGCTATCTATTTTAAGTCATCGGTCTTCACCATCGACCTCGCAGAAGGCGACGAAAGCCCTTTTACGTTTCCTGAGTGAAACGAACTTGCTTGAAAGACTATAGTGCCCGAAACGGGACTAGAGTGCGCGCTTTCCCACTCCTATCTCTTCCTCTTCTCCCCCCCTTTTTATTCCCTGAACCCCATTCCCCCAGTGCAGGGTAGCAAACCGGGCTCTACACCTGGTTGACCTCCCGGCCTTTCCGTTCTTTTTTCTTCTTCTTCTTCTTCGCTATGCTAAAACTCGCTTTGTCTCTTTGTGATGAGGGGGACCTCCGTACCGCTCCTCAAGACGGAACACAACAGTCATCTAATCTTACACTGTCTGTAAGGCCAGCAGGACCCCGCACCTTGTTCAGCTGGAAACTGTTCCCCGCACATAAACATCACTATTCTGGGCGTGCCGTCGCAAGGACGGGCGAATTTTCACCGGGAGCTGCGCGCACATCACAACCTGCGATAAAAATCAAGTTCGGAGTGTGATGCGCACCAATGAAACCGAACGGAGAGTCTACCAGATTATTACAACAAACTCCCGTAAAGATGGATTCAATCCATGGGATTGTGAGAATTCGTTGGTACATATTATCAGAAATCTGTCTCAGGTGGCCCTTTTTTCTTCACCCTGCACGTTGCAAGGGAGCAGAAGTGTTGTTCGTCCTAACGGTGGTATACTGTATTCATTACTATTATTATTATTACTACTACTGCTGCTACTACTACTACTACTACTACTACTACTACTATTGCGGTGACACGGCACTTTTGGGACAACGATTTCAAAATAATTCATAGTGCCTCCCATAGCCTACGTTGCTGTGTTCGTTTCGCGGTACCACGTTCCTCAACGAGATATGGGGAAGCTGCAGGCGCTGCGCTTATGTACCTCGAAATTTCAATCATTTGTCGGATGAAATTTTCCGCAACATCAAAAAAGGCATTGAAAGGATTGGTGTTGTTACTATGACGTGACTTCCTTCACTAGGATGTGTGAAAGGTATTCGTTATCTTGTAAACTGCGCCGAAGCGTTGGCATCAATTCATTTTTGCTTGTTTTTATTTCTCGTTGATGTTAATTTTTCCTATCGTGCTATATCCTCTTTATCATTCATTCTGCGCTAACATTGATGTAACACTTAGTGTTGACTTTGTGTGCTGATAATTTCTGTGATATCGCACATCTGCCTGCCTACTTCGCCGGGCCGAATCCTTCAAATCATAACTCCGCTTATGACGCAGTTTAGCCCATTAAGTCGCATAGAGACGGCCCCACCGCAGCATCTACCAATCGACGAAGTCGGCCCCTCTCAAAGGCAGGAGCGAAGGGAAGGGGCGCAGCGCTCTCGCGGCCTCCGCTTCTCGTCCCAGCCGAGGCCACCCCAAAGCTAGTCTCCGCGATGCGGCCGAAACCCGATACCCCCGGAGCTGAAAAACCGGGTTAGGCCGCTAGCGCGCGCCCAGATAGCTGTATCGTCGCAGCGTGAAGTCTCGGAAACCGCGGCGGCGGTCGCGACCAGAAGAAAGACGCCTTTCAACGCACCCGCGCGCTTTGCGGTCCCGCATGCAAGAATGCGTGCGTGCGTGGGCCACACGCAGCGGGCATGCGGACAAGCCGCTCAAACAAGCTTAATGTCTCCAAGTGTGTGAGCGTGGAATAATATTGTGCGGTCTTCTCTATTATAAGCAAGTGGAATAATTTCCATGGTAGCGCGATAATTCGCTACTTGGGAGAACTGAATTAACTGTGGACATGAGCAGAGAGAGAGAGAGAGAGAGAGAGAGAGAGAGAGAGAGAGAGAGAGAGAGAGAGAGAGAGAGAGAGATGTTACCGGATCAAAGGGTGATGTTTAAGTGTAAGTGGCCATGGGTTGCTCTCAGTCCAAGTGTACCCTTGGTCGATGGCTGCGGCCCAGTAGCGGTCCCAGAGATTGGTTTTGGGAGGGGGGGGGGGGGGCGAGGTGATTAAAGAATCGCTCCCCTCCTTGCACCAATTCTGCTGAAGTGGTGATAACCATGGAGGCGTGTGCGCGTATGCGGTGCAACCCGCTGGGATTTAACTTCGCGCAAGTGGAATGCTTAAAAAAACTAAAAATAAGAAACTGAGGACCTCTTTGGGGGGGCGACCGCCCCCTTCGTCGTCGCCCCCCCCTCCCCCCCCCCCCCCCCCCTTTGGGGACCGCTACTGCTGCGGCCCCAGCACGGGAGACCATATAGATCTGGTCAGCGTGGTCAGAGATGGCCTACAGGCCCTGGGTTTTATTTTTATTTTTTGCACATTGTGTACACTAGCATTAGCTGCCAGCGCTTGCTAAGCAGCTGATTTGATTTTGGCGCAGCCACGACGACAAGCTTACTGGGTTTGTGTATGGCTCCATAGTTCGCTCGTGTTTAATTTGAACTCGGAGAAAAAGAGGAAATGTCTATATATGAGCCTTCTACTTTGACCAGGACACCCTGCACGGCTGAAACAAAGACACCAAACGTCGTAAAAATTAACTTCGATAGCCACGATGAACGTATTTTCTCCGCACGTATATGGTCAACGATAAACGAAACCAAAATGAAAATTACGATACTGAACACAAAGTTAAAGTTCTTGATTTATGGAGGTAGAATTATGTCTGCGCTCAAGCAGATATGGTAAGCGCGGCACATCATGATACATTCACCATGAAAACATGAATGTACTGAATTTATTTCTCACGTGTACTCCCGTTTATATTATTACATTTTCGTGTCCGTGCCACCACCCCCGCCTCCCACCACACGTGTTGCTCACTGCAGCGCTAATCCTACGACATACTGAACGTGAACGCACCGAAAAAGCTACCGCGCGGATATCGCCCCCACATGCCGCGCGGATTCACATCCGCAACGCCAGCCATGTATCAAGATGTTCGCGGTGCCCGCTTCACCTATTTTCTGAACGATAGCGAATCTGCCTATCTTGCAACATTCTCGGCCATCTCACCACGCTCCGTTGCACGAAGCACCGCCTGCCTACAGGGGTGGCCCACGCTTTCTGTGTTCGGCAACGGAAAACAGAGCACGCAGTCGCATGCTTACACGCCCGTAGAGCAGCATTCTTTCCCGGGAACCGTGCTCGCCCCGAACAAGACCGAAGACGCGGGCGTAGTAGCCTCCCGCGCGGCTCGCTTACAGGTTGCCGTGGCGACCGATAGCGCTACAGGACGACGCGGCGGCATACCTGGCCGCTGTGTGGCCCCCTCGCCCTCGGTGACCTTTAACTTCGGCACCGACAACCGCGTCGGGCACGCCCCCGAGCTGAATGGATGCGCCGCCAAATATGAGCGCCGGGCCAGCCGGAACAACCAGCTCCGCTCCCTGCATGCGCCGCTGTTTTACATATACGGGCGGGCGCTTCCGGCGCGCGCACGCTTGCTGTTCCTTCGCGCTCCCTCTGAAGATGCCAATTACAAACGATGCCGTGCCGAACACGACCGAGGGCAGAGTCTTTCGCCCCTCCTGGCTCCTCGTAACGTGTTTTTCGAAGGCGCGCGCCCGGCTAACGCCACCGAAGCCATTAGGCCTCCGACTCTCTTCGGTCAAATGTATTCTTTGATACCACAGATATCTCGCTTCTTCAACGCAGATTAGTCAAGCCTGCCAGCAAAGGTACGTGTTCATGTGATTGAGAACACGTCTGACACGAATGCACCGCGCAGGCCCTGTCGTCTTGGCGGTGTTTGTAGGCATCGCATAGCTCTCTCGCGCTTGCTAGGGTGCGCCTTGCTACTATCACTACGTTGCACCCGTGTACGGCCGCTTTCAGGCCGAGCGGGGAGCAGTGCATGCCCACCCGCTACTAATGTCGCTCCCAGCGCCGACCGCCGAGAAATGAGCGGCGGGATACGCGCGAGATTACGTTAGGGGCCGGTTGTCGGCGCGCCCCTTTAACTGAATCCCAAGGCCGCAACCAAGCACGCTCGTATCGCGGAGGGTGCCGGGATGGGCGTTTTATTTACACGGCTTCCCCGCGCTGTTTTTCTTTTTTTTCTTCCTCCGCTCCATCTTGTTGCAGACTGCGTTCCGATCGAGCTGGTTTATCTCGAGACCTGGGCAACTTCAAAGAAGAAAAGCAGTAATGTTTTAACTGAGGTACTAAGTACGCGCTTAAGGAGCATTTCTTGGCGCAATTTCAAGCTCTACGTTGTGACTGCGAAGGGTAGAAGGCGCCGAGGATACCTGTACTGGGTTGACGCAACTTCCCTTTTCCCCTCTTGTATAATGAATGCGTATATCTCCATAGGTAACGATAACAGCGTCAGTGATGGAACTGACCACGTCGTGATTTTTCCCTCGCGTGTCCTGTGTAGAGAGAGAGAGAGAGAGAGAGAGAGAGAGAGAGAGAACTTTCGAGGAGTTGACGACTTGGGCAAGATATTGTCACGAAGCCAAAGATGACGCAGTTGTCTTGAAGAAAAAAAAAACAAGTTTATTGGAGCGAACTTATGCTCCCCTAACAACTCAAAGAATACAAAGGCGGCGAAGCAGTACTCAACAAAGTGACGTGCGCAGGCGAGTGTCGGCGAATCGAATACCGCGGCGTCTGCTCTACGGGCATTTATCTCTTGGCGCGAGTGTTTCTCGAACCTTCGAATTACACCCAGAACACTGTAGACCAAAGAAGATTATTCTAGGTTGGAAACGTTAGTTCGAAACACTCTACCTATCAAAGGAGATAACACTTGCGGCATAAAGAATGGGACGCGCGCTTCACTTTGCCCACGGATAACACAGATAACACAGCCCGGCGCAGCCGGTCGGCAAAAACAAAACAAACCCAATGCATGTTTCGCGGCAATATTACAGACCACCTGCTCACAAAGGGAAAAGTCGGTGTATTCGCAGTTCGCCGGCAGTTCACTTTCGAACGAAATCGCGATGTGCAGTGTTTTCGTACAAGAAGACTTCAACACAAGTGGACCATTATCCCCCCACCTGTAATTTCTCGCATCCATAGAATTTAAAAGACATGAATGTGCGAACCCGCCATCGTGTAAATACTCACACCTAATGGTTTTTTTTTTCTCGGTAGCTTCGTATTAGATGCGAGTAAGACAAGACAATATCAGTCCCGTCGACCGGATCCCGGCCCAGCGAGTGCATCAGTATGAGCTTCCTCAATCTCTAAACTTCGCAGAAACAACAACTGTTCCTGCATGGTATTGGTGCATTTTAAACCCATCAAAGTTCGACCTTAGTTTCCGAATAACAGACAAGCAAATATGTGCTTCGAGGCCTTCGCTTATATAACAAGCATTATGCACCAGCCAGGTAGGGTATGATTGAATTATTTCATAGTGTGAGCTCCTTTTCAAATGAAGGACATGTACTAAATCAACAAGTGAAAACAGACTAATACATTCGGAAAGCGAGCTATAATTGTCCGAGAGGCACCGAGAAAATAAAGCATCCCACAGGCCGATGAACAATGGCGCTCTAATGACTAGCCAAACAAGATTCTAGTAATCTGCTCGCTTCGTGTTCCTACAACAGACATGCATAAGGCGAGGAACCGGCGCTCAGGTAACCGAAACGGCGCGGACCGTGGGGAAGAACTTGGGGAAATACCGAGGTATGGTGTACTGGAATATCCAAGGGAGCACGGCAGTCTTGGCTGTGATGCTCGGCAGAGGAGCGACGATAATGAATCACCACCACTAAGCGGCGCCGAGTGAGATCGCCGGAACGCGACTCCTCTGTGAATGCGGACCTTCTATTCCTGTCCACGAGGCTGCCGCAAGTCCCGGTTGTGGCAGCGTCCGCGCACGGAGTCTTAGGCAACAGGGGGGCCCAAGTACACGGTGTCGACGGCACAAGGGTTTCGGAGACGCCATGGAGACATTCGTACGACCAGACATGGCTAACGCAATTTTTGGTTGAAAGGCGACCAGAAAAAGGGCTAGACAAGCCGCTTACAAGGCCTCTAAATAACAACTCCAACAATCATTTCATCTTTCCACGCCAGTTCACCATCGATTCCTCCTTCCCTTCGTACTGACGTTCCCAGCCGATCACTACGAACGGCTGTCACCAACTAGTATGACAGTGGAGCACGTGGTATAGTTCGTTTTTCCTAAAGCACACAGATTCATTAATGTTTTGAATAAAAAAAACATCCACTAAATATCTGCAAATCAGGTCTGAGCCCATGACTATGAAAGGCTATTTACCACCTAGCATGACAATTGAGTGCATGCGCGTTATATCTCCCTCTCCCTTCAGCCCACAAGATCATTATTGCTTCCAAGCAAACAGCCACAATTTTTTTTTCCTAATCACGTTGCAAGGAGCCCTGGATTAAGCACAGGCCCGCGGCCTCCTCGATTTATGAGGCTGGCCACCATCCCATTACCTCTTTCTTTTTTCTTTTTTTTTTTTTTTGCTCAATAAAAAGTTTCTTTCTCCTCCTCCTCATTTACGATAGATCCTCTTTATAACAAAATTACTTCATTCGAATTATCGCCATATTTATTTCTTATATCACAACTAGCCCCGAGGGAGCCCAAACTCCGCTTTTAACAAAGTACCCCTTGTAGCGAAGTACCGCTTGTAACGGAGTCAATCTCCCGCCCAGAGAGCTTTTTTTTATATCGTCGATTCACAGTATTTCACGCTCTAAACAAACGGCACTTCCGACAGCGTGTGATCTAACCTTTGAACAGGCATCAGCGACGGCAAAACTCTGTGCAAATGCGACCCCATGCGCGGATGAAGCTAAACGCCCGAACGGCCTCCCACTTCCACAGCGAGCAAGTGCGACCCGCTCCCCCCTGGTGTTGTTCAGCTGGCCCCGCATTACGATGCGCGACTTTAAAAGGACCCGTCCGGCGGGTTGCTGCAGCTTTTGTGCTCGCTCTTTTCACAGCGCGCTGAACGTGCCAGGCACAAGCGATGACGACCCGCATGGCTCCGCTCCAGCGCGCCTGTTTTTCATTACAATGTCGCCAGCGCTGTAAAAACCATTTCTCGCACAGCGTGACATGGTTGTCACCTCATTGTCTGGCCCCGCTTGTTCCCCTTTATTTTTTTATTGCCTCGAAAGAGTTTTGGTTGTTTCCTGTCCGTGCTGCGGTGCGCAGGGCTTGAAATCAAGGGGCGTGCACAAAGGCTACACCAATACATTTCGGGCCGCGCCGCCGTCCAACTATCCGAGACGACAGGTAAGGATGCATGGGAGCTGTTGGGCCTTGATTGCCGGTCACGTGATTGACTGCAGCAGGCTTCTCACGCCGATGTTTGTTTTGTCGGCTGGGTCCGTCAGCGCGACTTCGCGAACGGTCTGGGGCGTATCTCATTGATATACGCTCGTAAACTCTTTCACGGGTACACGGCGGTACCATAGGCAGCATCGACCACAAATCATGCATCATTTTTTTTATACACTCTGTAGAACGAGTGAAACGAATTCATTCCGTAGAGCCCTCGCCAAACCGAATGTTCACAGAATAAGGACAGCAATCTGCAATTAAAACTGCAAAAGCCGCTGCTCGTTTACAATGTTCCCCAAAACGATGCTTTTATTCGTGTAGTTCCTCTGTTAGTCCGGAAATTGCTGTGATTCATCATGTCCCTTATTAGGTAACTCGCTACCCGGAATGTGAAACCAACCGGGTGGTATCTTTCCAAGAAAGATGATAAAACTGTGCCGCACGAAAGCACGCACCATTAACTTCACTGTCTTATCACTTGGTCAGACACAAAGACCCGACAGGTCCCGCGGTTTCTCATTCCATTCTGAACAGTAAGCAGATAATAAATGTAGCGTAATGAATAAGGCCAATTTCCCGACGATTGTTCTTTGCAATTGAACCACGCAAACATGGCGACGCTGACCTTCAGAACGTCAACCTCCATCAAATGTCTATTCATTGTCGGGAGCTTTGTTCGACAGTTCGTTGCCATTGTCTGCATGTCCCGGCAGAGCACGCCTGAAGATTTGCCGGCGTAAGCACAGCCCGAGACACAACATGCGCGCCTAAAAATGCTGCAGAGATGCATAACCCCCCCCTGGATGAGAAATTAAGAAGCTTTTGGAGAATGCATCATCCCATCGTGAAGATGCCTTATAGGAAGTCATCATTAGCATCATCAACATGCACTCCTAAAAATGCTGCAGAGTAGACAACCCCGCTGTCTGAGAAATTGAGACTTTTGGAGATGACTTTTGGAGAATGCATCATTACAACGTGAAGATGCCTTATAGGAAGTCATCATCGGCATCATCAGCATCATCGACACGAACGCTTAAAAATGCTGCAGAGTAGACAACCCCGCTGACTGAGAAATTGAGACTTTTGAAGAATGCATCATCACAATGTGAAGATGCCTTATAGGAAGTCATCATCAGCATCATCATCGTTAGGATAAAAGAAGCTTTCATGACAAAGTGAATGTTCTTTGTGTCTGTTTTCGCAAAAAAAAAAAAAAAAATCTAAGCGCAATCCCCTCAAGCTATGTTCCGCCCGCTAGCCCAGACACCAAGCTTTATGCTTAATTCCTCCAAATCCATTCTACCAAAACGAAATGTTACCTATTCCTCCACCGACCGTAGGGCTTCACTCAATCAATCAATCAATCAATCAATCAATCAATCAATCAATCAATCAATCAATCAATCAATCAATCAATCACACTTACAATCAGACCAGTGACGGGCACACGCCGAACTACAAGACTGATTCACCAGCTCACCTGCTTGCGCTGCTGCAGCGACTGCCCGTGGCAGGAGCATCGGCAGCCCGGCGACGGACTACGCACGATGCTGATGGCCATTTTTCGGCGCTTCTTGGATTTTCCCAGGCAGCCCCACATGCCGGTTCCTCAGTTCAGGCACAGCTAGAGGAACACTTTGAACGGACGCGAGGAACTTTTCCGGCGGGTGACTCGTCTACGGTACCGCTTTGGGAACATCACCAGTGCGCGAAATGGTCATCCGCGCTTCCCTGTCACCGATGTTGTTTCAAGCTTGCGCTCGTCGCAGGCTGATCGCCATTAGGGTTGCAGCAGATCTGGGCAAATGCATTGGGGAGTTGAAACTGGAAATCGCTTCCTCTTTCGCATCTGCTTGGTGTCTTCACGTTGACGGTTGTGTCAGTACAGGGCTTGCTGTGGCCCTCCGAGCGCTCGAGTCTGCTTTTCCAGCTTGGTAGGACTCAGAAGAACGCAAAAAAGCGGCGCAGAAAAGCGCAAGGACTGTCGATTCTTTCAGTGCGGAGTTATCCCAGACAAGGGACCACGTATATTCTTCTAAGACTGTCCTACGCTTCGCCTGGTTCAAGACTCCGGCGCCCAGCTTATGCAAGACAAGGATGGATCACTGGCGTCGCCACGAAATTCTCTTCTCGGTCAGGGAGCGTCATCGAAAAGATGAGACTCTTCGCGCAATAAAGCACTGCGAACGCGGAACACTTTGCGGCAGCGGATCGTCAGTCATCAGCTGTCTTCGCTGGGGGAAACCGGCGCACAAACGATAGCGGTGGCGGTGGTGGCTGCGCTTGCACGCAACGGTGGTGACCTCGGCACGCACGTCTCGGCCACGACGCGCGCAACTTCTGGTATCGACGAAGCACCGTCCAACAAAGTACTTCGTGCTCACGACGAGCGCACAGCCTTAGCGTGCGCCGTTGACGGATTGCGAGAGGGTGGGGAGGGGGAAAGGGCGAGCGAGAGAGAGATATCTTCGGGTGCTTCGGGTGTGACCGGCGTCGCTCGCAGATAGGGCGGATTGCGCAATTTGGAGAGGTGTATCGATGGCTACAAGGCGCATGCGAGCGACCTTTCACGCTCAAGCGAGTCCGTCGAACGCTTCCTACGGATAACGCCTCGAAGTCGACCTGTCCGCAAATGGAAATATCGGGACGGGTGGTGTTCGATCTTTCCTTGGGAGCCTCAACAGCGACAACGACGCACGCCGACGGGACGCAGCCCACGAAGCCGAAAAACGATGGCGCGCCGCATGCCACGTTCCTTTCGGAGAAGTTTCGTCGTCGGCCTAGCGACCAGCTGCAAGCGGCGTGCGCGGTTCGGCCTCTCGCGCACGCGCACCCTCTCGCCGTAGGAACAGCCCGTCTGTCTGCGTGCGCGAAAAAGCGTTGACGGAAGACGCTGCAAGCGGCCGCCGAAAGCCGCGCTCTCTCGGTACTCCCGCTTGTCAATGGCGCTTAGTCAGCGTTTTCGCGGGAAATTTGCTTTCTCGGTTGGAGCTACGGGTTCCTCGCACATCTGCTTCCCGGCTGTTGCAAACGAAAGCTACAATGAGACGAATTTATGGCGTGGCTGCCGCACAATGCGCCCGTTTACGTCCGTCAAACAATTGTACAATGAAGAAACAAATTACGAATGATTCAATTGCCCTCCTGGCGTGCCATACGGTGGTTTTACGTTTTATTATTGTTCGCTTTCTTTCGCCCGAGATTGTCGGTGTAGTACTTAAGTGTGGTCCCTTCACAAAGGGGGTGAAGGAATCACATAAAATCCAGCCTCTCTGACCACCGCGAATTCCTTTACTTTGGCGCCTTTAGTAGGAAGGAAACACGCGGGAATACAAAGCCAGGCTGGACTGCACTTTAACAACTTTAACTACGCTTTTAGTTGCCAGGCATATCTGCGAGACATCTCAGACTGGCGGCGGCGTTGGACGTTTTCTTCGAACGATAAGAGCTATGTCGCGCCTCGGGGGACGTCAAGCGTCTCTGACATCCCGCGCGAGGACCGGTAACCAAAAAGCCGCGCGCAAAGTGGCATGCGAAGACCACGAGACGAGGGGGGAGCACCTCGGCACCCAATGCGCCGTTTATTTTCGCTTTCTTCCCAGGAATGCGCTCCCGTTATTTACAGACTACTCCTCCCCGGCTGTACGGCACCATACGGCGCGCGCATTCGTGTCTGGAGGGGGATGACCGGCTACCGACTGCCTCTTCTTCGATCTTGTTTCTTTTCAGTTTATATATTGCCTCATCCCGCTCTTTCCCTTGGCTAAATAAATTCGTTTGATCTGCGTTCCCGACTCGCGACGTAAACACAAAAACAGGGGGCGCTCGCAGACGACGGCTTCTCAAAACATGCTTGCCCCAGATTCCGCTAATGTGCGGCGTTTCCGCGTGACGTTTTCGGGACGGCTGCTTCCGAAACGGATATCGGTGCGAGACAGCGCGCACGCCGAAAGAAATATACAGACTGGCAGTTGGAAATCGTCGCGGAGCGTTAGCGTCAGTAGCGCGTCAGGGCGACGTCAGTTATTTTATTTTCTCCTCATCCCCCGCGGGTTAAAGCGCAAACGTCGACCTCGCGTTATTTTTTCACCTCGTCCTGGCAAAAACAATGCCCTCACTTTTCAAAGCGGATGAGCGGCAGGGGCAGAAGTAACGACCGCGCAGGCACGAAGCGACAGGTTCCTCAAGCGTAGCGAGCGCGCGCGCGCGCGCGCTTTCCGCCAGACCGGCAATAATCTCGGCGACGTCCTTGGGAAAACTGCGGTGACAGTCGCGTTCAAGTTCGCGGACGGGCGCCCGGTTCAACGAGGAAGTAGGGACAAAAAGAAGACGCCGCAATTGACATGTGGTTCGACTGCCCGGTATCTCAAGAACGATTACAACCGATTTCCACGTGCAATGAAACGCGACCGAGTATTGAATTCAGTTACTGAAGGTGACGAGTTCAGAAAAAAAAAAAAAACTCTTGCCAGCCGGTGGGGAAGGTAAAATCCTTTCGGGGAGATCAGTTGACTCCTTCGTTCAAGAGGAACCCACAGTCCGGAAGATCCGTCGTTCCAGCCTGATCGCGCCGGTCACCACAACAGTGGAAACAGCCGACGCACACAGTTGCGACGCGGGTGCAGCGCAAGCCATCCGATAGCAGCACAGGTCAAACGATGAAAGGATGCGAAGATCAGGCAGCAAGGAGCAGGTGAAAGCTTGCCAAGCGCGGAAGCGTTACGTTTTCGTCCAGGATGCGGCACTAACGAGGCGGCTACAATCACGACGCTAGGTTGACGATCAACACACACATGCTCGGCGGCGGGCGAAAGCGAAACAGAAACAGAGCGCGATGATGTTCGGCGCGCGACTGACGGAGCAGAGCACGCGGATGGCGCTCACGCACGCGCTCGCTCCCCGCGGCGCCGGCGGCCACCGTGCGTGCAGGGGCGTGGCCTGAGCCGTGCGGCGCGCACGCGCGGACAAGGCTGCTGGTGAGGGGAGCACGCGACGCCGCGGCTCCACCTGGAGACAACAAGCTGTTCGTGAGCCCCAGGCTCGCACCCCGTGTTTCGTGATAACCCGAGCCCACTTTCGTTTAGCGGCCGAGATTACACTGCCCCCCCCCCCCCGCGCCCCCAGAAAAAAAAAATGATCAGCGAGAACATGACGTTAGCAGCGGTGCCTAAAAGTGGGGAGATCACCTGATGTTTATGCGGAATGACGTTACAATGACTGCTGTGTAGAGACGACCAGGAGAGAGAAAATACTGTCCGTCCGTCCGTCCGTCCGCCTGTCTGTCTGTCTGTCTGTCTGTCTGTCTGTCTGTCTGTCTGTCTGTCTGTCTGTCTGTCTGTCTGTCTGTCTGTGTTTATGCAACCTGTACTATGTGATGCACCGGCTATAGAAAAGAGATTTAGCTGATATACGCGCGCACAAACGCGCGCGTATACGTATAGGCATTTAGTACACACAAGCGCAAAGCTAAATCTCAATCCCAAGGCCAGTGTGTCAGGCAGCACAGGTGGCAGCAGGCACGTACTGCCACATGTGGCGCGCGAAGGTTAGCCGGAAAAAGCAAGAACAGAAAAGAAAGGAGGGTATAAAAGAGGAATAGCCTTAGTGTCGTTACGATAGCACACAACGAGTGCGCACTTGCTTGAGTACGGTCGTGACTTGTGAGTTCTCTTTTTTTTTTTTTTTTTGCCGCCCATGTACCGAACACAAAACATGTAGTCCAGTAGAGAGATATAAGCGTGCCCCGGAACGCTTGTTGTTGGGAGCTTTTCTAGTTTTTGCTTTTAGCGTGAGCATGTTTGACGCGTTCACAACTGCCATCTACAGCTGCTACTTCTACATCTTAAAAACGACTAGAATAAATGTATAGTAAATCTCCGTATAAATTCAGAAAAAGCTAAATACTAACGAAAATGAAAACAAGGAAACGGAGCTATCGACGTGGGATGATATATGCGTGGTCCGTGACGCGCTGCATGGGACCATTTGCTTTTATAAGGGCTAACCGGTATGCAGGGGATGCTAGCGAGATTTATTAGGAGCTTGTAGAAAGAGAAATGAAACGCGGCAGGTGGCGTACAGCCGGCGTTCATATATAATATATGGGAGTAAGGAACAAGCAAACAAACGACCAGTGCACGTAAAATTTAAAATTTGGACTGATAGTAACCACTCGAGGCCCTTCATTCTCGCATAATAAGTTGCATGTTTTTCATGCGCATTTCATCAAATCAAAGGACACCCCAAAAAGTTGCTTCAAACAAAATTTTCTTGCCATAGCATTGGAGGCAACATCGTGGCTAGACTGCAGTATGCAGTTCAAGAAATCGTTATAGAACTTCTCTACAGAGACGGAAGCCGTTAGACGCATAACGACCATAAGCCGGAGAAAAAAATGTAGAAATCGCACCTTAAATTTGAGAAAAATAATCAGCATTTCCAAAAGGAGTACGTAAGCGTATTTACCACTACTTGAAATCTTTACCTTCATTACAATATGCTTGGCCCGTGAAAGGAACCACTACGAAATGAACCCGTGGCCGCCGAATGGCCACAAAATGCAAGTCGTTTCGTACGCGGACATCTAGTTACATCGAGGGTGCTTTAAATTGGAGCATCCCAAGAGGGGAGAACTCACCAAAAAGGAAATGCGGCGCACCCTACTTTCAACTCCGTCTTACGCTCTCCTGCGCCACTTCCCTCTCGTTACTTAACACGCGGTTACAACTTGTTGGCGCGCTCAGAATTGGCACTACGCAAGGGTAGCCGAGTCGGGGACGAGCAGAATGGCGTAAGAAAAGAAGTTCAACTCAATAAGAATTATTAGTTCTACCATGCGCTTCTCAGCGTAACCTTGATGCTGTAAACACTGTAAACAAAGATTACAATGCTCATTTAGCTCCTCGGCCGAAAGCGCGTCGTCAAAGCCGACGATGACAATGATGATTAACTTTATTTGCCTAGGGCGGCGCGATGGTGGGAAACTTCCCATTAACTGCTGACGTTGTTAAACAACATTGTTTTCCCAGAATAATTCATTTCAAAAGGTTGCACCGCATACTTCCCACAGGACTCGTCTACAGTTCATGGTTCTTTATTCTGAGTATAAAACTCTGGCACCCTCGTAGGGCCAGGTAAAAGCGCAACAGACATGTCGTTTGGGGACCAGCGCACCTATCAAATCTAAAGTGTTGTTATTGCAGCGAGCATCCACCAGTGCAAACAGCATCCGAAGAAACGTCCACGTAGGAATTCCGCGCCTTATACCGTACTTACGACACAACGAAAGCTAAGTTAATATAGGGTTTGAACGCATCGAATAAACTCTTCGTCTGTAAAGAGCGTCGCAGTGATGGGCTCCGCATTAAATTAATGAGGTGCAGTATTAATTACGTTGACCCAGCAGCTCGTCATGCTTGCCATATATTCAATGCAAATCACCATCTGCAAGGATGTACTGCATTTAACGTCATCTCATTGAGAAGTACTTCCAGGTTACAAAGTGTACGTCCTTTGTGCTTTCGCATGACAATCAATTGCTACATCGGTGTTTCTGTGCGTCGCTAAATCTCTCTCTCTCTCTCTCTCTCTCTCTCTCTCTCTCTCTCTCTCTCTCTCTCTCTCTCTCTCTCTCTCTCTCTCTCTCTCTCTCTCTCTCTCTCTCAAACACATTCGGTCGGTGCGGCCGGGACTCCAACGCCCGACCCATCACTCAGCAGCGGGAAATCGCGCGTCTGACCCACCTCTTTCCCTCCCAAAGCAGCAACACTGGGCGGCAGGCGGCTGCTTTTCTTTTTTAACCGAACTCAGAAAGGTAAGATGATTGTATAAACTCAATAAGGAAGTTAAAAAAAAAAATCGCCATTTAACCGGAAGCGCAGTTCGGCCACACAACACCTGGGGCGGTATTCTCGTAACTGTCCCTTTTGAAAACGTCCCTTTTGCGTCCCTTTCATCGTGACGTACTTCCGGTTACGCAGTGGGCGTCGGCAGTAGGTTTGCCGCGCTTGCATTACGTCACTTCCGGTTGTTTGCTTTCAGCCAATCAGGGCTCGCCAAAAGGGACACTTTTGAAAGGGACGCAAAAGGGACAAAACTCGAGAATACCACCCCTGCTTCATTTTTCCCCCTTGTCGGTCTGTTCTCCGGTACAACTTAGCAAGCTGGCCCAGCACCACTGCAAGGTCGCAGTCGAATCTGCCAAAAGAGAAAAGCGTCAACGAAGACTCTTGCTCCTTCGTGCTACAAAGGCAACAAGATTCGGCCGCGTCGGTCGCGAAAGGTCGAACATCGGCCCGGAACTCGGGCCGGGCGCTCGCTTCGAGAGAATCGGCGTTCGTTCCGGAAGCGAGCTAAATGCGTCGCATCGTGAAGCGAGTCACTCAGCCAGCCAGCCAGCCAGCCAGCCAGCCAGCCAGGCCGGCGGACAGGCCTGAGAGGCAGTAGCAACAACCGAAAATACGCGGCCGGCATAGTGGTGGTGGTAGCAACAGCGAGCCGCTGCTGAACGCGGGAGCAGCAGCAGAAGAGCGGCCGAGACGAAACCACGTTCCACGGCAAGGTGCTGCCGCTAAGGGCCCACCGAGAGAAGCGGGGGCGGTGCTTGCTGGGAAGAGAGGCCCGTGCCCCAGCCACCTCCAAAAATATGCCCGGCTTATTTCTAGAAGGGAGAGGGGCATGATATGCCCATAAGCCCCGCGTACACGCCGCCGCCTCCACGCATGTTGCCGCGGCCAGAAGGAGCGGCCGCGAAGACAATGCACGCAGCAGCGACACCGGCGGTGTGTGTCTCTTTCCCTCTCTCTTTGGGTGTTTAGGGTCACCCGCGTATTTGCCCTTTCTCGCTTGTTCAAGAAGCCATCGGAGGAATAATGAGTTCAGGCATTGATTGGTAAAAAAAAAAAAAATGATAGCGTTGGGAACGAGTATTTCTTGAAGTTCACAAAGCGAACGTTGGTGTTGTTTTCAACTCTTAACTGTTAATTACATTAAGGGGACAGATTTGGAACCAAATGGAGCGGGCGCAGAACCCAGCCGTATCTTGAAGAAAAATTTTGGACATGTGAATTATCGACAAGACTACTACCATGTTCGGCACTTTCGTGTTAAGAGGGATAAAGCGAGCAGAGAGAACTCGTGCACAGAAGTTGCCCATGACGCAGCTCGGCGTTAGTAAATGGTTTAGTGTTCGTCGTCAGTGGCTAAGGCGTTGTGCTGCTGAGCGCAAGAACGCCGGTTTGATCCCCGCCGCGGTGGCCGCTTTTCTGGTGGAGGCGAAAAACCAAAACGACGTGCGCACGTGTCGAGATTTTCGCGAACGTTGAAGATCCTCAGGTGGTCTAAATTAATCCGAAGCCATCAACTACGTCGTGCCTTATAGCTCAAGTAGCTTCGGCGCGTTAAAAAAAAAACATTCAAACAAGTTAGTGTTCCTCAAAAAGACCCCTGCGAAGGAAAAACGTTTTAGTCGCTGGAAAGAGAAAAATCCTCAATTAGCTTGGCGCCTGTTCGCTTCAGGAAGCGAACAAAGTGCAAAACAAGGGCGGCCAATCTATAGCTCATTTGAGATTAGTGCAATGACCGTGCGGCAAACTGTCTGTGCGCGTTGACTGAAATATTAGGCAGCAGCCTTCGACTGACACCCACCCAGAGCAACGGGTTTTAATCGTCACAAGACCATGGCAGCGTGTGTCTTTCAGCAATAACTGCTAGCAAACACAAGTACAGGTAATGGGACAATACGAAAACGTTCCACATAACTACGGGCATAAGGATAAAAATGGATGAACGAAGCCGCAACTCTGCGTATCATCAAATAATGACAAACGATAATTTTGAAGCGAAGCTTTAGTGACCTCACTGATGCCGTTGTACGCCAGTAGACGCTGCAGGAAAGCCAACTTTCTCTGACGATGATGATGACTGATCATGGGTGAAGTGAAAGAAAAAATTGGCCGCGTATCTGCTCCTTTCGTTGCAAATGTCGCCAAAAGACGATAGTCTGTAGACATTTGCCAAGGAAATGCCCCCCATTGCTTTCCCGTTCACCGCTCATGCTGTTCCTGTACAGTCGCGCTCATCAGGGCGATTTGAATTTACCGCGTTCCACTGCTACAGGCCGGGTTCCTCGATGCCAGCGCTGCAGTACGGCGGAGACGCGCGTGAATCGAGGCACCCCACTTCAACGTGCATAGAACCGCGTGGCCGTCCTCCACGTGCGTATGGTGAACTAGTGCGTTTCAAGCAGAACGTGGACCCTAGCTAGTGGAACCTTTTGTTGCTGTTGCCACGTGATTTTTCATATGCCGCCAGGAGGTGGCGCGGGCAACAGCAGGCGGCGGTTTTCTGCAGGAGATGTAGAATATCATTTGCTATCGAAAAACCAAGCATCCGTGAATTTTTAATAAAGGAACACTGTACATATCCCTTGTGTACTAATTTCCTGTCTTATATTTGCGTAATATCTTGTTCTTGTTCAACAAAGTTGACAAGTATGAACATATAAACGGGGCTTAGACGTTTACATTTGGCTGTGAGTATATAAGACTATTGCGCAACGTCTATTTTACTTTGGCCGGGTGGCTGAATAGAGTCACAGACAGACATACAGACAGACCAACGTTTCCGGGTTTAAGTAGCCCAAGAAAGACTATCGTATTAAAAAAAAACGCTTGCCGTGGCCGGAATCGAACCTGCGCCCCTCACTTTATGAAGCCGGCGTCTATCCGATTGCTCCAATTCGACATGGTCGAAGCGCAGGCCAAGCAGCAGGTACCGATTCGCGCCGTACACCCCAAAACCAAAACTTTGCGCACCCTAGAATTGCTCTGGGTAGGTATTCTAGAAAAGTGCTGTGCACGTCCATAGCAGCACATACTCGCAGTATGAGATTGGCCAACCAAAGAATGCATCACGAGGAAGGTCCGCGTTCAACCATCGTCGTCGTTAGACGGAGGGGTGCAAGAGTTTTTAATTTTTTAAATGCAGAGCATTTCAGTAACTCACAATGTCACCCGCGTTGACGTCCGTAGTCGTAGTCCGCACCCCTCCCCCTACACTATATAAAAAAAAAATACTATCCGGCGCCTGGTTTCGATCCCTCGACCCTGCGGGCGGAACGCAATGTGCATGGTGCTCTACCCACTGCGCCACAAAGCCGACACAGAATGGGAGGCTACGAACGCGCCTTATATCCTTGACTCATTCAAACTACGTCAAGAAGCTGCTGATACAACGCATTCACTACCACCAACTCCCCAAACACTAAACGTTAACGCAATACACCCACCCCCTATGCGACGCATTTACTCGAGTCCCCCTCGCGGGGAGATGGGCACCCCCTATGCGACGCATTTACTCGGGTCCCAATCGCGGGAAGATGGGCCCAATTTTTCTTTTATTTTGTCTCAAGCCGCTCACCAAGCTTACGCGGCTTCGAGCCCCGCTCTCACTACAACGATCAATCATTTTTCTATACCCACGAAGAAAAAAAAGCAGCCCAAAAATTGGAAGGTCCCGTCAAGTACGCTCACGGCTCCTAAAGCCTTCTGATTTTAGTTTAAACTGTCTGTGGTGTTGTTCTCTCGTTTATTTGTTGTATTTTGCATTTTGTTTCCTCCTTTCAAATTCTCCGTCTCCATATTTTAGTCGCCCACCCTCTTTCGAAATGAAATTCAGTCTACGTCACTTGGCTGGAGGTAGTACCGAATCATTGAAGGACTCTGCATGGTAGCGCTATACGCGGCTCTATCTGCTCTTCCACCCCCAGCTGCAAAGAGAACGTTTTGAATTCTTCTGCGTGTAATTTTGCATGCGTACATTTAGTGGTGAATAAAGCCGCTTGTAAAGAGGGCCGTACACATTATTATTACACGCACGCTCTGTACCCCCGCGCTATGCGTGCACGCGGCATTTCGAAGATATGTCACACCCACAAGTCACCTCCCACACGTCCCCAAATACGCCGCCGGTGGTGGGGGCCCAGACAGTCTTTCCGCATTCCCCAAATAGTATCCGCCTTTTGGCGAAGGCGTGACGAACCGCGACGTCAGCGTCGCGCAAACACCCTTCAATCCCCTCTTTCTTTTCTCCCCGCATATCGCCTTGAACGGGAATTGAGCTTGCTTTTGCTCACGCATTCACATTCATTCAAGCAATCACCATGAACTTCCACACGCTTTCTGCTCGAAGACGCGACGCCTTTACGTGAAGCGCTGCTTATTGTCGAGACTCGAAGGTCAAGGTTCTTCACGCTCCGAGAGAAGTATAAAGAACGCCGTCGCAGCGCCATTGTTCGTCGCAAATGCGTCCGGAAGTGTACGTGTAGGTTCTTGCGCCCGCCTATTTCTGAAGAACAGCACCAAAGAAAAGAACGTGTTCAAAAAAACATCCTCCTAGAACTCATTACAGCGACGCAGCGCGGCACCTGCACCACGGACAACCGAACATTCTCCGTACGACGTCACGTAACGGCTTCGGTTGACAAGTCTCCCATCAGCTTTGCTTTACGGGCCATATATTTGTTATAGACCTCCCGTTTCTGCCGTCTGTCTTCAAAACAGCTAATCAGAAAGCTCACGTGAACAGGAAGTGTTTGCAGATGTTAGGTACGCTGTATAGCACCGCGGTTCTATATAGCTGCCGCATCGACACCCCTAACGTAACTATACTACGTACCACACGGCGGACTGTCAGTTTCACACCGAGTTGGAACCATACAGTGTCGAATATACTGTGCTTAACACAAGCACAGTCATAAAATAGTATCATGACAGTATAAGAAGCTGCTCGAGCCGCAGGACACCCGCGAATTGCGTGCAACGTTTCGATTGAAAAGGGAGACTATTTTGTTCAGAAATCCACGCGCCCCCTCGGGGCAGCCCCGTAAGGGCGCGCCCTCTTGAGTTCGTACCGTCTCAAACCCATAGCCGCACGGAGGCTATACTCCCTCGCAAAGCGTGCGTGATGAGAAAAGACAGATCCGGAGAACGGAACAAAAAACAGTAGATAACGTGGCGCGAGATGATGCATCTTTGGAATGCTTTCGTTCTCATCATACGGGTACCGCAGGGACACGCGCTGCCACTGCGCTGTGCCCAACTCCTTGCGGGGCCGCGCGGTATAATGGCGCGTACAGCGACTCTCGGCAACAGCAGCAACGCCATGGAGCCCCGCGCGGCAGCTGCATTGAGCTGCGACAGACGCGGTCGGGACGCGCGTGTCGTAAATCTGTCACCACAGCCGATGAAGAACAGGCTTCTCTGGCGGCAGAAAAGGCGTCAGCCGAGGGCACCGCGGTGCCGTTTCGGTTTGTTTGGCAGCCCTTTTGTTTCGCCCTTCGGTCGGTGCGAGTGCTGCTGCGCCCCGGCCGCCGCCGACCGACGGAACAAACTTGCCGTCAGCCGGTGCGGCTGGCACGACGCTGCGGCAGCCAAACAAGCGTCTACTGTGTGAGCGCTCTAAACTGTCATTCAACCGCGCCGTACACAGCCGCCGCCACCGCCGCCTTGAGGACAAACACTGGCCAGGCGGCTGCATCATCAGGGGGAGGCGTTTCGCGTGATTGGGCCTCTTCAAGCGGCCAAAATTTCCGGAAAAGATCACAACGGCGTGGCCTGAATATTCAGTTGATTGATTGATTGTAGTGTTTAATGCGCCGACGCAACGCAGGCGATGAGGCGCGCCGTAGTGGAGGGCTCCGGATTAATTTTGACCACCTGGGGATCTTTAACGTGCACCGAAATCTCGTACACACGGGCGTTTTTGCTTTTCGCCTCCACCAGAAAAGCGGCCGCCGCGGCCGGAAATCGAAACCGCGACCTCGTGCTCAGCAGCGCAACGCCTTAGCCACTGAGCCACCGTGACGGGTTGAATATTTAGTCCCTTAGCTACGAAAACACTGCAGCAGTTCTTCCGAAGACCACTGAAATGACAATGATCGCACGCCGGGTGGGTATGAACGAAATGGCCTGAAATATTTCCGTTTGGTTGAGATACGTCTAAAAATGACCGCGATAGAAGTTGCTAAGAAACAACTCAAAAGAATTCGTCACCCGGCTTTGCGCTTTGGATGAACACTTACTGCTACATGTTGCGTAGCTACCAAAATTGACGAAAGAACAAAAAGATGCAACAAGAGGAAGATGGAAGAGCTAATTAAGAGCTGTTTACCCCCTGAATTAGAATCAAATCAAGTGAACATTAAAAAAAATGGAATACAGAATGCGCGGCACAGGCCGATCGGGAGACTGTACATTACGCATATGACCCGTGGGACGTGTTTGGTAGCGCTCTCGATTGCTCCTTTTGCTTCTTTCAACTAATTGTTGTAAACACTTAACGTTGAACTAATTGCCTATTAAGCATAGACTAGAGCCTCTTACGTAAATTTTACCACAGAGAAGACATCGCAAGTTTTTAAAAGAGGTATTTTGATAGCACATGGTATAAATTGTATAGATAGTATAGAATGCCGCAAGTAACCCAGTAATAGTAAGCATCGTGTAAAGTCATTAACGCTGGTGCTATACCTGCGCCGCCAGTAACGTCGCAGTGGTACCTCTACAGCGCCGCCCTGATTGCTGTGATTACTTGATTTATTCGTGTCCCATGCCACAGAAGCGAAACTGGCCCCGCTCACTCGCTTGCTTTGTTGCTAGCTTACCTACTAGCTTACATGTTGACATTTAAGTAGGCCAATATCAAGTGTTGCTTGCTACAAAAGTTACCATACTGAAAAAGCAGTGGCACCAAAGCTTAGTGATTTTCCTCAGCGTAGAAATGCCATATTTCCGAGAAAAAAAAACACCAGTCTCCTGCACAAGTTACCGCCTCCAAGCCATCTTCATACTGATTTCAGAACCGTAATACAGAATTTAATGCAAAGTCTTTTTACAGACACCGCTGTGATGGGGTGCTACCACGGTTTCGTGCCGTGCCGTCCACGTCCGGCACAAAAAAACGCTTTGCGAAGGCTGCTTCACTGCAAGCCCACTTTTACTTACAGAAAGCCAACTTTACGGGAGGGCTTGATACAAAACTAAACGTAGTTCGATAACGGCATTTGAACAGGAAATCCCCCCGGTGCTGTTCGTAAGCAGAACATTCTGATAGCAAATATACTTTCCGGGTAGATGGGTTAAGGAGTTTAATGTAAGCGAGGAAATATTTTACAACAGCTCATGTAATTTCAAGGCTGTATCAATATTGCGTGTCTGCCGAAGTCACAGGGCTGCTAGCGCTGTATGCGCTGCCCATTGAGCTTACGAGGCTGCTAAGGAGCAAATATATTTATATGAAACAGATTCTTGTACATTGCCCTAATCGAAAAGGAAGGGTGGGGTGTGCGAGTAAAAAACACACGGAAACAACCTTTTTTTTTTTGGCCGCGCGCGCGCACACACGGACGTTCCAAAAAACTCCTGACCAACTTGTAGTTTTTCCTGCAGAAATTCTTGGCACGGCCAATGCTGCATCTAGAGAACAATAAAAGAAAAGCTGTGTGACGAATACACAAGGGTGGCGCGAAGTTTAACGTCACCTGAGGTTATTATTACTTTAAAAAATTGGCTGATTGAATTTGTTTGATTGACTAACTGTTGAATTGATTAATCTCCATAACTAGATTATTGGAATGGAGGATTGAAGTACCCGGTTGACTGAAATCAGTAACCTAATTACCCGTTTTAGCAAGCCTTGGTAAATCCTTCTATGTGGGTGTTCCGCTCGGTTAGCACGTTGAAATTAAGGGGAGTTTATTTATTGGTTAAAACTATTGGCTGCTTGCAATCGACAAACTGACATCAGTGATCTAATTGGCCGCTTTTTTAGGCACTGGGCAATCCAATCCACTCTGTCGATTGATTGATTGTAGGGTTTAACGCGCCGACGCAACGCAGGCGATGAGGCGCGCCGTAGTGAAGGGCTCCGGATTAATTTTGACCACCTGGGGATCTTTATCGTGCGCCGAAATCTCGTACACACGGGCGTTTTTGCTTTTCGCCTCCATCAGAAAAGCGGCCGCCGCGGCCGGGAATCGAACCCGCGACCTTGTGCTCAGCAGCGCAACGCCTTAGATCCACTCTGTCGATATGTGGTACTCCGGACTTTTAGATTAATAGCTCGCGCATCCTCAGTCTCCACTAAAACCCTGCGAGGTCTTTTAGGGTCACGAGATATGTGCGATTTCGAAGGGAGTCCGTGCGGATGGAGAACGCTGTAACAAAGGAATTAGCTTCCAGTCAATAAATGTTTAGAGACTCGGCGAAAACCTCAAGCACATGAAAATGCAAACGATTGCTGTGATGATGGTTTGTTACACAGGACATCGTTATATTCGAGATCGTCTTGCAACATACACTGCGGCGGGTGCCCGGACAACTGGAGGTGGTGAGGGAGCGCCAAAAGTCTTTTACCCCCCCCCCCCCCCCCCCCCCTTCCCTATTTTTCCAAAGCGTTCACCTAGCTCTAGAATCGCTGGTTGGCCCTCCGAAGTACGGAATGAGGACAGCCAGGCCTCACGGCTAACGCGGAAGCCACGCTATGAGCAGCAACATCGGTGAAGCTGTAGGCTCGCCCTCTAGTAACGTTGGGCTCGCCCACCCAGCTGACGGCGAATAAATTTTTATCCGTTCATCTATTCCCGCCGAACGATGTCACCGAAACAAAGTCGAGAATTGAAAGGTAGAAATGGGTATAAAGCATGAGCTCTGGCTCGTTGCGTTGCACTTGAAGGAGGATGCAACTACATGCACGCTACGTCTTCCCTTAGCGCATTCGTTCTAGTAACCTCGCGGTTACCCCTGCACCTGATAAGTGCTATTCCAAACGCGCACAACTTTCGGAGGCTGCATTATGTCACCCGCTCATACTGACGTAGCATACGCGCTGCCTATGCTGGTATCGGCAAAGCTGGCGCGATGGCAGAGTGACAGCAACGCTAGCAAGGTTAAACCTTTCTTTAAATCCCCTTCTTGTGTACAGTCCACTTAGTCGCCCTCCTTGGAAGATAACGTAAGCGTAAAAATAAATAAGCGAATAAATAATTCCCCTTGTCACAGCTGGCAAAAAAAAAAAAAAAAAAAGCAATGGATCCCCGGCGGCGAAACCCTTGCCGCATGACTCCATACGACAGGCGTAAGTACCCGGCGCTGTAGATTGCAAATACGCTACGGAATGCAAAATTCAAAAATCAATCTTGCGAACAGGCTCGATTTGTCGATTGGACGCGCTTCGTCTAACGCTATGGGAACCAGCGGAGAGACAGGCAAGGTCGAGACCACCAAAGATGCCAACACCCTCTAGATATATCGTATGAGGCATATGCATTACCTTCCGGTCACACTTTTCCTCTTTCCAGCGGTGTGATCAGTCGTGTCTTAAGCTTAGCGTTACCATTTTTCCATCCAGACCATTTGGAAAAAAAAAAACGCAGCGTTCTTTGCAGGGCGTATTGCGATGGTAATGAGAAAAATGCCTTCTTGTCAAAGAGGTGTTGGCAAAGCGCAGGCACTGACAGCCGTTTCGAAAGATCGCCGACGTGAGAAACAACCCACCCGAACACGTATGACGCGCTGTCCCCGCAAGCTCGTTCACGTTGAAATAAAGCGAAACTATCAAAGGAATCTGACTATACGGGGCGGTGGTATTCCATGACCGGCTCTTTCTGAAAGCTTTACAACGCCGAGGGTGTATTGAAAGTGACACCGATGTAACGGCGCTTCGCCCTTGGCACACTCTAAATAAAAAAAGAAAGCGCTCTGACAACGCTTTCCTAGGAATCCCCCGCGCATGCAGATATAACCAGGACTATTTGAAATAAAAGTAGAAACGCAAAACTGAAAAGAGAAATCTCACTTTTATTTCCATGGCATCCCTCATTGTTCGTCACAAAGACGGCGTTGCAGACAGAATAAATTTAGACACAGACCCAGGAGAAAAATGTTCTGTTCTTTAAGACAGTAATTCGGGATGAACATGAGCACAGATTTGAGATCCAATATTACGTCCGGTTAGGGCAATTCGAAGCAGTCTTTCCAATCCGCAACTCTCGAAAATCATGAAGCCATTAGAAAAAGCATTGCGGACACAGAGAAGTTGCGGGAACAAAGCAGCCGCTATGCGTGTAAATAACGTAAACGTGAATTTGCAGTATTTCCCACGAACGGTGTAAGAATTCTTACTCCGTGTTCCCACGCATATATGCGTAAATACGACGTTCTTCCGCACGATAATTGGGCGATTTCGTAGTGATACGCTTTTTCATATACAGTAAATCCTAGCTCAACTAGTTTGACTTTCATTACTGCTACAGTAAATCTTCGTTATAACGAAGTCCTCTGTACGGGAAACTATCTTCGTTATAAGCGATACTTCGTTATAAGCAGACATTATTTGCCTTTAATACCCTGCAATGGGGAACAAGAGGACATTAGTATAAAGCGATATTTCGAGTAAAGCGCTTTTGTTATAACAAGCATCTACCTTATTGCGGAGAAAGCGGCACTCTCTTACAACTACAAATCACGGCTTAAGCCGTGCCGCTCTCAAAAGTCACCGCCGAGCACCTACATGTCGCAGAGAGACAGAGTACTAGGTGAGCCGTTTAGCGCCTGTGCACTAACTACATAAACAGTTTCCGCGCTGACGTGTGCTCCGCCGTATACGGTAGGATCACGTGTTGTCTGCGTCAGGTGAGCCCTATGTAAACTTGAAACGCTTACTGTGCAATGCACTCAGCGCTGCCCGTTAGCATTTCCACGCAACCTGTGAAACTTGACGTGTTTTCGTTACGAGCGCAGCGGATATGAACCGCTTGCGGAGACGAACAAAAAAAAAACGAAAAAGAAGGGGGGCGAGGAGCGAGTCGTGGGAGCGAAATCCTATCCTAGAGCATCCAGAAGTACAGAACGACGTGCCATAATTGTAAGCTTAAACCTGCACCGACGCATCGGGATACGAAAACAGAAATGACGCTCGCAGGCAGTCGCAGGTAGTACTCGGAAACAGATCACGCTCATAAATAATAAGGAATTCCCCGCCCGAAAGCGAGACAAGAAACGGACTGGCCACGCATGTTTTATGCATTAAGAAATAAAGACAAAAAAAACTGTGTACCTTGCACCGTACAAGCTACTCTAAATTTATGCGAGGCCGGCAATACTGTTATTTTCAATTCACAACTTTATTTAAGTCTGATATTATTTGTTTGTTTGCTTTGGCCGTAATCGCTAACAGTTGCATAATAGTACCACGGCTGCAATATTAACTTCGATGCAGTCGCGTTCAAATGTGTTCCCTTGTATGGCCCACAAGTCTGAAAAGCTAGGGAAGGGAAGAGGTGCCTTCAGTCCCCGTACAAATTATATATATATATATATATATATATATATATATATATATATATATATATATATATATATATATATATATATACACGCTGTTTTAGTTGTTCTGTTATGGTACGCGCGGTGAAGAGATTACTTTCCGGTATCTAACTTGAATGTGCTGAGTTTGAACATTTTCAAACAACGGAAAGAAGCAAAACCCACACAGTTTGAAGCTACTGCTAAACAAACATGACCATTTAATTAAATGAGTATTTTCTAATCTGAGCATCGAAAATAAACCTTTTTTTTCAGATTAAATCTGAAGTTTGCCACAGATTATGATGGAGATCACGCTGTACGCATGCACAAGAAATCCTCATGGTGTGTTCCTAGTATAACGCTTGCTAATTTGACTAGCGGTGCGCTGTCGTGTACGTTTTCCCTGCGTGCTCTCAGTCAATCCTTATAACTTTTTTCTCTGCACAAGTTCTCATTTCGGTGTCATTGGCGGAGCCAAAATACCTGAATAGCGTGATGCCCACGCCCATCCCAAGGCAGCGCAGCGCAGCGCACCCACCGGATGAGCGCACATGCCGCGAGAAAGAGCGGCGCGCGTTAAGAGAGCAAGGAGGAAAGTAACGCCCTTTCCACTCCAACCACATCGCTACGCTCGCGAGCACGTCGCGCCATCTGGGCGTGCAATGCTGAACATCGAGCGGCAAGCGGGCGATTTGAATCGTATTGCGGCCGCACGTTCTTGTATTCTCCCACTCACTGTTATGTTCATTGCGCGCACGTTGTGTTCAAACAAAACATTTATTACCAAAACACAACGTACCTTACTCAGTAACATATAAATATAGGAGAGCCGAAATATACGAAATTTCGGTGGCAAAGGGTGACATCTATCTGCAATGAGGTTCCATGACAATTTCGATGATTTAGTATTTCGTATTTTCGATGATTTAGTTTCGAGTATTCGGTCATACTACGATTGTCTGAAGCGGATCAAAAGTCTTGGTCACGAAACTCTAAAATGACTCGCAAAACGTTTTTATTTGCGTTTTTGTTCTAGTTGACTGTATCACGAAGCTGCATTGCCAGCGATCCCTCTAAACGCGACGCAGGCATTTCCGTACTCTTCCTAGATGGGAACGTCACGCAGAGATTTGTCTTTGTCTTTCCGTAACACGGTGATTACACACCTCCTCAGCACCCTCCCCCGACATCTCCTTCAAGTACAATTCGTAGCCCTGTATTCGGGAGACAGTAAAGGTTCCAGTGTCTTTTTTCCGCTTTATACTCCCTCTCCTGTTCCTGCCTGTTTGAATGAAGTAGCTTGGTGCATCTATAGCAGTCTTCAAGACGTCATCAAGTCTGCAGCAGTAGGGCAGTATTTAAACTTGCCGAGGTTTCCTTGCTTTTATACTTGATATCAAGTTATCCGGAATTTGGTATGGCCATTAAAGCTTCCTTTTGCTTCCCATTAAAGCGCAGTTATTTTTCTACGCTACCTTCGTGGCCACCATTGCTGAAGCAGCGACGCCAGCTTGCTCGCAGCCTATTTGTATGCTGCCGAACTGAACAAGCCTATCTCCAATTGAAGCGATAATGCCATGCTTTTAAACGCTTTATCAGTTTTGTTTACAATTCCCCCTCCTCTCCCCGTCTGAATTTCGTTTCTTGTTTTCAGCGACAAAGTACAAGCATTAAAGCTTAAAGTGCTCTAAGCCGTTATGCGTTACGGCTTCATCAGCATTCGTCGAAATTTCGGAGGCAAGCACCGCGAATATTGGCTCTACGCGGACGCACTGCAAACCTCTCTGCAGGCCTCACGGCTGTTAGGTGAACGTTAACCTCAGAGACCGCCCCCCACTGGACGATTATAAATTAAAAGACCCCGTGCCCTTACTGGCTAATTGGAGACTTCACGCTGGTAACAGGTGCGAAACAAAGAAGCGTCCACGACAGATGAGGCATGAAGTTGTCGTCGCTAATCCCCCTTGTTGGATAGGCATCCCGAGTACAAACGTACTTTCTCCTAGATCGAGGACAGCAAGTTCGCGAATGACCGACGAGCAGCCCCAAAGCATAACACCAGCAGTGCCACTGAAACGACCTCGAGTATTCTGCTTACGAGATGCTCAATAAATGTCATGCAAGTCTTTGTTCCTTTGATACAGCCCAATCACCGCACCACTAACCCGTTATTTCACAATTTCGAAGCGAAATAATACAGTTACTAAGTAACTATTTATGAGCTATAGTTACCACAAAATGTTTCCGACTGTTGCCGTAAAGGGACCATGTACTTTAGGTATAAATGATAATAACAAACATGTCAAGCTTGACGTCCACTGCATGGGGAGGTTACGAGCCAGAGACACCGCTCCGCTGGCCGCATTGCTTTACTACAGCATCCAGGAAAGAAATCACCTCGCACAAAAGATTGAGTGTCTCAACTACGGATCCATCCTGACCCTCTCTCCATCATCTTAGAGAAAAGTGGTGGTTCCTTATTTGACTAATATTCGCACGAAATCTGCGTCGCAAAGATAATCTAGAACTTCACCTGTGAGATCGTGTGGACTTTTACGCCACCACGCAAAGCTTCATGTTCAATTTTTCATTTAACCTCTCCTTTTTTTCCCCTCTCTTCTGCCCTACTTCTTTTAGGGCCTTTACTCCCTTCTCCCCATCACCGCAGGGAACATGCCGGCAAACCTCTCTGCTTTCATCTAATAAAGAGCTGTCTCTCGCTCTCGCGCTCTCTCAACATGAACGGATTGGCTGATGGCGTCAAAAAATAAAACGCCAATTATGAAGAATTTACGGCTCGCTTTCCGAACTAGTTCCTTCAATTTATTCGCAATCCTATTTCAGCTTACTCTCTCCGGCCATATTTTTGGTTGGCGAGGCTTCTATTCACTTTTAGTAGCGATTTGGACGCCGCTCGAGTAGGCCTCTTGGAAGCCGTTGCACAATCCACGATCTAGTATTTAGCGCAGTTTATTTATGAAGCAGCTTCTAGGCGCCTTGAGGGATTAAAACCCTTTTTAAATAAGCACCCCCGAGGAGTTTTGAGAGAGTGCATTCGGTTCGTAGATTCCAGTTTGAGGCCAATCCAGGGACAAGAGTTTCAACAATGCCATTACGCACGCCTACAACGCAGGCTTTTTTAAAAAGGAAATGAGCGATCGCTGTTACAGATCAGAACGTATTCTTCGGCATTATTCTTCGACCCCGCTTCTACGTGAATCGAATGCTGCCAAACCGTGCGAGTGAGGGAGTGTGTGATAACTCATCGACTTATCAATCTTGCACTTTGTGCCGCATTTCGTAGCGTGATTTATTGTCTAGCGGCCCCGCCGTGCAGGCGAAAACAACAAAAACCCTTTATTAAAATTCTCGGCACGACGCATGACCTTCGATAGGCGTTATACGTTGCACGTATTAGCGGGGAATATCGTGCGTGCTCGCCAGGCACAAGTAATACGTCTTCCGTCTCCGCCTTTGGGTCACGTACTGAGACTCCAATTTGATTTTACGGACAGCCACAATAACTGTAGTCAACACGAATTCACTGCAACTATATCCGCGGCGTCGTTCGACGCATCACAAAATATTTGCGTCATAGAGGGGTGATACAATGGACTTCTACCATGACCTTGATGTGCGCATGCTCCTGCAGCCTCCGCCATTACTATTGGTGACTGGCGCTTATCGGAGTCGCCGCTTATGATGGACGCGGTGGGCATACCAGGCTCAACACCAAGCAGATTCTGGTTGGCATTCGGTGGTCGCTTTGAAAGCGCTAAGTCATCGGATAGGCAAGAACCGGCACTGGGAAACGCATAACCCTTTCGTCCCTGGCGTCCTATATTTAGGACATGGACCAAAAAACTTCTAGCAATTTGAGAAAACCAAAACAGCTAGTTTTCTGGGAAATAGTCCTTCAACGATGTATCTTTCGATAGATGTCACCAGTGTGAGCTTTTTTGCTAAAGCTGAACGCTAGAAAAAGGAAAGCCAAAGTGTCACAGTGACACCAAGGACTGAAGTCCTAGTTGAATGACATGGCTCTAAATCTACAAAGGCTTGCACTACCAGCCTTAAGCTTTTTATGTGGGCTCATTGCTTTTTAAAGTTTATGAAAACAAGAAAAATAATTTTTTTCTGTTGTAAGTTTGTTTTAATTGCCTGATGACGTAATTAGATGTCATGCTTGAAAATCGTTAATTACTTCCATCACATGCTCATTTTTTTCTTTGCAAGCTGATGGGGCTGAAGTAGTAGTATAAGCGTTTATTTTCAATAAAATATTAAAGAAAACGCACAGAATTTTTTTTCCGATAAAGAAAACAATTCAGGGCTAGCTGAAACGGTTAAACGTCGTCAACAGCGCACCTAAACAGCGACCTTCACGCATGAAGTTAAAACAGCGGAGCGTGACCTGCAAGAAAAGTAAACCTGTTGGCTATCACCATTGCGGCGCTCCGTGATTAGCAATATTGGACAGCAGCGTTACCAGAAACCATGGTGGAATGAGCCATCGATTGGGCTTTTCCTCTACTCAGCGCTACTAGCTCTTTACTTGGCCTGGAAAAAGTCCGTCCTAGTGCACCTAGATAAGATAACCATATCTAGTGACACCAGTCCATCCGTACCCGTTCATTGTTTCACGCAGCTTGAATTTCCCTACTTTTCATGATCTGATCTAACAGCCTTATGCACATGCCTTCATATTTTGTCCACGTTGAGTATATCGTATACTTTTCCAACTGGTGCGACACGGCACCACACCGACAGTTGTCACGCGGTGAACACAATTTTCAGTGACGGAAGACATAGAGGCTTTGAATTTAAAGCATCTACAGGATGCACCAACCGCCAAAATTGAAGGCCCAACGCGGAGGCTGTCAGGGAGGGATATCCCCGAGGGTTATCCCCTGCGCTCCAAGATAGACGTCCAAAATAGACACCGCTGTTCCGTGATACACCCATTCGCGGTTACAGATATTGATATTATGGCTACAACTTTGACCAGTCTCTAATAATATTTCTAATGATTAAACTCGGTCATTTCATAAGGAGTGGCAAGTGCCTATGGTGCGAGATCTAAAAAAAAAATCACACGCTTAAACAGCTTTCTCAATCCCATCTGAAATTAGATTTCAAGTCTCGGAGTTGCGCAGGTTTAAATGAAAATCTGCAACATTCTAACAGCGTCGGGGACGATGTAGATATCATAAAACTTATTTCATTGTTGCAGAACAGAACGGAATCCGCGCTCACACACTCGTTAGCACGTGTGACCGAACGAGTTCCTTTATAACGTTTGCCGGCGTCTATCAATACAGAATTCCAGCAGCACTCCGAGGGCAACGCACTCGATCCGTTAACCAAGGCGCGGTAGCGAGAAAGTTTGAAGAGCCTTGATGGAAACGACCTTGGAAGTCCGCGCCGGCGGTCACGAGCTCGGCTCCTCTCTGCGAGCGCGACTCGTTGTCTTAATTGGCGAAAACCCTCCGCTTAATTTCGGCTTCTCTCCGACGCTCGGAAGTGGCTAGTCGACGTGCTGCTTCTTCGAAGATGACACTCCGAGTGAAGGAACGTAACACGAGGACCTAGAGCGTGGGACAACGTCTGTATATCATAGCGAAGATACTCCTATGGCGCAAGCGCTCCAGGGCGTATTTTGTCTGGCATCCGAGTCAGCCGAGTTTAGATTAATGTCGACTGCGTGAGGTGAATGAGCTTTATCAGCACCTCTTAGGCGCTGTTTGTTTAGATAGCTCGCCACGCCACTACGGTGCGCGCTCGACGAGCTTGGCGACGAAAACAGCTTGACGGCGGCTGAATTAACTGTCGTGAGATTGGGCGACGCTGAGCTTCTGTTATTCTTGCGCGGTTGTTTTTTTCCGACATATGCTTCGTATGAGCATTCTAATGACAGCGGTTTCACCACATCCATTTTATACGCGCTGGCTGTCTGGGGCTCTCTGGAAATTACCTTAACGTCATGTTACATTACTGCTTTCTGCCTTGAGACTTGTCTTGTGATACGTTATGGCAATACTCGTATTCACCTATGTATGACATTTCCCTAAAGCAAGAATGAAATTTGGGTGTATTTGGTCGCCACCTTTATAAAATGCGCCTCAAGGAATGGCCATATAAACTGCATTCTGTAGTCCATGTAGGTACAGGAGCTAAGTTAAGCTGAAACAAATTAGTTTTTTTTTTCTCTCGGGCAGTCAGACTTACTGCAATTTTGTTCGGCGGGAAGCGATGCTTTTATTAAAGCTAAGCTTTAGTCTTCTCACTGATGGCGTATGTAATGCGAAAACGCCTTGCAGGAAAGCCAACTTTCTCTGACGATGACGACAAATGATCGTGGGTGAAGTGAGCAAAAAAAAAAAAAAAAAAGCGATTCAGTGGCAGGAATCGAACCCGCGTCCCTCGTGTTATGAAGCTGGCGTCTATCGACATGGCGTAAATTCAGTCCGAACTCAGACGACACGAGAAAGCTTCGCGTTCAACCATCATGGAGAGGTGAATTATTTTATAGATGAATTTGCATTTAACAACTGAGGATGAATCTGACACTACCTGTTCGCTCCCTAGCCAAAGGCTTCTCTCAAATTAAACAAAGTTGTATTTTGCCTGCATTACCCCCTTTAACTGAACTCTCAATGTTCAGATGAGAAATAGGGCGACCCCAGCCCCTAATATTCCGTTCGATTTTGAATGGACACGGCGAGGACAGAGTGAGCGACGATATCGAACGCTTTCTCCGTACATGCCACCGTGCCTGCCGCCCTGCGACAAACGCCGCATTGAGACAGTATCATGTCCTTGTGGATATTTTGTTTCGTTCGGCGGCATCGTTTAGTGGGGGCGAGAAATGCCCCCTATTGTCGTTTCGCCACCCACGTTTCTCCTAGCTACCGAGCAGTTTTCGTTAAACTGAGTATACTTGTTATTCCACCATGGCAATCTTCATGTGTTGCATTTTGGCTTCATACATGATGCCATTGAGCAGCCCGAAAGGGATTGTGGGGGGAATGGTGGCAATGGGGACCAAGCTGCACTGGAGATGGATCGGAGCTTCGACGTCCTGAATGCATCGAGTTGAAAAGAATGGACAGATTTAACTATAGGGAAGCTACTTGACTGCTCTGGAACATAATGCTCCTCGCTACACATTCTCCAAAAACTGATTTGTCATCCCTGTTGAAGGCAATGTGCCTCGCGTAGAAGCTTTGCGAAGGCGGTAATTGTTATCTACGAGGCTTGCGGGCTCCTCCAAGTATTCTTCAGTGGAGTGAGCTAAGCTTGCGAAGTGTTTTCGGTGAGAGTAACATTCGCGAAATTCCAACTTCGGCGCGTACTGAACAATGTAGGCCTGCACTAAGACCGCAGAACAGACGACGCGGCTTTTGCATTCAAGACCCCTGTACTGGGAGATAATGTAAGCCAAAAACCCTCCTCCGCGGCCACGAATCTTCGCAGCCCAGCCTTAAGACTCAAAGCGCCCACTCAGGGTCTTCAGGTTCCCGTCACGGAAGGCTGAGTGGGGCAATCAAAAGTACGCTGCCGCAAGCTTCCGTCGTGCGGAATCAATTACCAATCTTAAGCGTTCGTTTTAGGACCACGTTATCACGCAAAGCGCTTCGTGCGCAGGTGTAATTGCGAAATGTGATAAACGCGGCAGAGAGCCCAGGGCCAAGGAACACAACACTGAAGCCCGGGCATCGCATGAGCAGAGCCCGAGGCACGGTAGATCCAGCGCGGAGCTTGTTACGAGCGGCGCAGCGCGCTCTTACCCCTGCAATAACGTTTCATCAGCGGGAGAGGGGGCGACAGGCGACGACAGGCCTAATTCCACTGCTCCAGGGTACCCTTTGGCGGGAAACTTGAATGTGTCTATTAATGTCTGCCCACACCGCCCGTTTCGCGCGACCACCGAGATTCGCTTAGGGACATGCTCGAACATGCGTTCACGCAAGCGTGGTCAGGCGGGCTTTTAGATCGAAATGCTTCATTAGTTAGCGCAGGAGATTAATCGCGCTTGACCGTAGGTAAGTGAGTTAGAACTCTTTCTGGAGAGACGGCGGAGTCGACAATGATGGCGCTGGTATACGAGATACACGCCCATGCTTTCCTGGAATCAGTTCAGCCGGTAGGCGACGTCTGTGCGCGTGTAATCCCCGGCGGCAGTGGCGGCGGCGGCCATGCGCTCATGCAACGTCTGTGTTCGCGCCGCACCTGGAATCCGTCGCAGGTTAATGGACCGTGCAAAGTCACGTCGTGTACGACCGTAAATTCTACCTCCGGTGTTCATTAATCCTCCCTTGCAAGCCCTCCCTCCCATTCCGTTATTTACGTCTTTGCCGTCACGTCTCGACCACGGCACGGGGGTATACACATGCGAGAGTCAAAGCGGTAAAATGGCACAGGGGACAGAGATGGGCTGTGTAACAAGACACATGGCGCTTTGCCACCAGCTGCGCGATCACATGTGCTGGAGGCACGACTAGTCAAAATGAAGCGACATACAGTCTCTACGTGTCAGGAGCATTTTAGCTTAATTTTCGCTCCTCGCCCAGTGAGTTGATTTTTATTTCTTTTTAACAAAAATTGCTCGGAGTTGCTCTGCCAGATACGCGCTTTTGAACAGCAACTTCCAAAATGACAAATCTCGATATGCTAAAGGCAGCGTTCATAGGTCTCATTTAATCATTTCTGAACTCCGTAATTACTTATTGGGCATAAATATAACAGCCACGTCCAAACTAATGTTTCCAACTCAAATAAAGTTTCAAAAGTAAATATTCAGAAACTTGGTTTAAGCGAAGCAAAATTTTATCGTCAGCAAAAATACGGCTCCAGAAACAGAATACAGCCGTCTCATATGGTCTTGGATAAAGTAGTGGAATCACCGCTTATCTAGACGATTCCTTTCCCAAGAGCTGATTTGGCTAACACGTGTTGATTCAGCAACGACAGAAAAGTCTCAACGTCTCCGCCTCATCAACTGAGTCAACAACGCCCTTCGTGACGATGAGACTTGCTTCTCCAACAATTACTGGACCTTACACATAGAATCAGCTGCCGGAAACATCGTGATCCGGAGTCATGTCTTCACTTAAAATTTCCCAGAATAGAACCATCTCCCGATAAGGCCGAATGGTGAGATCACGCCTCGTATACATCCGCTCAGTGAGAGGCGATGAATACGGCTCGCTGTATCATTTCCCGCAACTTTAAATTACTTTATATATTTGATCCCAGGGTGACCGCAACCGCGGGATGTAGCAGTGCGTGCACAAAAGCCAACAAGTGCAGCCTTGAGTAAGAAATATTTCAGAATAATTTCGCGCTTTCCTTTCGCGCCCAGTCCTGTAGTTCTCTGCGGCAAAGATACGCGTTACGAGATGAAATTGAAGCGAGGCATATATTTCATAGAAGATTTTTGAAAATAATGCAAGTAACTTTCAGCGCACGGCAACAGATGCCCGTAAAGTTGTTTTTTTTTTTTCAGTTCAGTTTCAGTTTATTAGTGATCCCAAAAAAAGTAGTACGATAACAATATTATACAGATTACGGTCCCGTAGTTGAAAACTGTATTGGGAGACACGATGAATAATAGCGCGCAACAAATCAGAACAAATAAACAAACAACACGTGATACGTACGAGTGATTGGTAGTCAAATATAAAATTTCTAGGGATCAGTAATCAATATAAGGTAGAGGGCGCAACAGACAACCAAAATCAATGCAAAGAAAGGGGGGAAGAAAAGAAAATAATGAGTGCAAGTTTTTATCGGTCATTGCTAATCAAAATAGAAGTCGCTGGATAATAAAATACAATAAAATGCTTGCAGTTAATAATTTATTTAAAAAAACTTAAGCGACATTCTAAATGATTGCAAGATATATATATATATATATATATATATATATATATATATATATATATATATATATATATATATATATATATATATATATATATATATATATATATATATATATATATATATATATAAAGACGAGCACACATGTCCCATAAGCTCATGCAGAGGGTCTTTGGCGACGGCAACGGCACGACAGCAAATTGGCGTTGAGCGCTTTCGGAGAATGCAGCGGCGAGGATCGTACGCGGCTGCGTCGTTCACGCCGCTAAGCCCCGTTGTTAGCCGGAATTCGTTGAGAAAACAACACGCGCGCCTTTGTGATATAGCCCAGCTGCGGCCCACAACGACGCGTTATCACGCCCGGCCGGCGACATCGGAGTCAGGGTTGTTATATATAGCCCCGGGCTTCGCGATATATGCGGCCAAGTGGAGGCACAAAAGCATTGTCGCCGCAGCGCCTTGCCTAAGGCCGCTCCCGTCCGCGAAGAAAACACACTATGGCTCACATCACAACTTAGGTGTGACATGCAGGGACAACTGTCCGTATACATGTAGGGAGGGGGCAATTGTCCGTGCATGCGACAAGTCCTTTAAACGCAAACGAATGTACTGTGTAGTTGATGCGCGAGTAAACAAGCGCAACTTTGTGTAACTGCGTAACAACTTCGCAACAACTGTCACAGAATAGTTTAGGGCATTATTAAGAAAAAGATGTGAAGTGAACCGCTCGAAACCGCATACGTCACGGTGACAGACGTGGAAAAAGCCCGCTAGATAGATAGCAGAACGGCTTAGCCCAACAAGGTTTGGTATAGTGCGTGACCGCTTTCTACGCCGTTGTAATGATAAAGAGGATGTGTACTTGCCAAGCGTTAGTGTAGTTATAGTGTAAGACATTCGACAGCTGTAGAGCACGGTGAAACGTCGATCGGAAATTAAGTCGTTTCGATGTTGTCGAAACGGTAGCCGAGGCGCTGTATTGAAGCCTGCCTTTACCACATAGTGCAAGTAGGAGATGGGTCGATAACAGGCTGCCAAGGTCAGTACTAACGAGCTTAGCTGCACCCAGGTAATAACAGCGCAGCGAAGCGTGACTGCAAGGTTAGTTGGCGGACGCAATGACCACAATAACGGCCGGATAACGAGCGCACACAAGCGGCGTGACGTGCAATTCGCACGTACGTGGCCGAGCAATGCGATGCGTTTGGCTGCCGCCACTCGTTTTGCTAGCTTCGGTGACGCGTGCAGGTCAGGCTGGTTTAGAGAAGGTAAGTGCTTTAGTCACTAACTCCAGTGAAAGGAGAGGCTCAAACAAACGTATCTCCCTCGTTGGCTTCTTTATATACAGCTGAACTTGAAGGGGCCATGCAGAAGACAAAACACAAGTTTGCTTTATTCGAAAGACTTCGGGTTTTATAGTGCTCCCGGCTCTTGTGCGGTAGCAAATGAGAAATGCATCGCTGAGAAATGCATTCACTGAGAAATGCATCAATTTAGGTGAAATTTTTATTTTTCCGCCAAATCGCGTGTTTTCATAACGGCGCACATTCAAACGAACTTCCACTGCGTGGTTTGGCTTTGCAGCCTTGCTTGCCGTCAGTCCACCCAGATGGCGCTACCATACTCAGCCACGGACCGTTGTACGCCATTGCTTTGTTTTTGAGCGTATTTACACCTGGATTGTTTTTTAGGGTAGAAAGTAATCGCCCCGTGCAAGATGGGGTATGCTCGACAAACAGGGTCACGTAAGACAACGTCGCTTACACCAGTCGGCCAGTGTCGTGTAAGACAACTCCAAAGCGGCGGAATGCATGCTTTGCAGCTAAAACAAGCATAGTGCGCACAGTACCAACAGCAGTGCGCATCGGTACTTCTGTGTTTAAGTGTATTTTCTTAACTTACATTGTTTACCGCACCATTCTTAACTGTTGTAAAATGAATATGCATTACATTTATGCGCAAATAGCTCGTTCGGCAAGCTTATAAGCCCTGCCTAATTTGCATTTGCTTTTACCGGCCTAAGCCAATCACCCACCTGGGCATATATGACATCACAGGATCTGTTGCGGGAATTGAGCTATTGGGTCGCATGTCCACTCGCTGTCTTCCTAATTGTATAGCTTATTTCAGCGAAGCGTGCGTTTAAAGCAGTGTCATTATGATTCTAACGAGGCAACCTTTCCATTGAACCAAAATAAGCACGAGCAAGAACAAATTACACGTTTCGCACTACGTTGACGTCAGTGCGCTTCATTTTGTTAGGCCTGCGAAATCTTCACTTAGGTGGTGGCAGCGGCAAGTCAGCCAAAAGCAAACACCGAAATAATCTTCTGCGTACACAACGTTTCGAGTTGTGCGCCTCCTTCCTCCACCACATCTATCCCACATTATATCCCCGCCCAAACTGCCCGGCATGTGGCGCTCGAGATACCACGCCACACGCCATTTGGGAATGCCCCTCTTTACCCCCGCTCCGTTTACCCAACCCTCCCACTGCCTGGCTGGAGGTGACCGGGAGCTCCTCGCCCGAGCTACAGCTCCTGACCGCCACTAGGGCTCAGGATTACCTGGCGCGCCTCCCTCACCTGAGGGACACTCGCTAGGACTGAGCCTCGTCAGAAATAAAGTTATTCTCTCTCTCTCTCTCTCTCTCTCTCTCTCTCTCTCTCTCTCTCTCTCTCTCTCTCTCTCTCTCTCTCTCTCTCTCTCCTTAAGTCGCATTTAGAGCCCATGTGTGCGTATGTACAACCTGAGATGAAAATTGGACCTGTGGCACAGTGCAGAACTGTGAGAAGTGCGCGTACTACGATGTGGAGAGTTCCGTGTTCACTATTCGAGCAACGTCACCCCGTCTCTTTACCCGCAAATGCTTGAGAAACGGCTAGCGCGCTAGAAATTCCGAGGGTGGGGGGGATTGAAAAAAGGCGTTCCTACTTATAGCTGATTAGCCGGCTTCCAGTGAAGTTAAACAATAACACAACGGCTGAGACAGATGATGTTTACACGCGTCTGTGGGCCGTCAAGCCAGTTTTTAAGCAAACCCGTTACTGCTGTAAAACGACTAAAAACGCGTACTGCTTGAGCTAGACACGGTTTGTTTCTGCATTTGGCCTAACATATGCAAAGATTAAGATTTGGGCGCAGGTTGAAGATCCCCAGGAGGTACAAACTTGTTCCGAGCCCTCCGCTACCCTGCGCCCGGGCGTATACCTTCGGCGCGCTAATTCCCTCATGAAAATGGATGTAGAGTTTTAATAAACTTTGTATTGCGGTTCTATAGAGTAAATAAAAGTTCAATTAAAACTCATACTTTACGGACTGAAGTCATGAGGAAGTCAATAAACATTTTATTGCACAATCTCAACTAATATTTTATTCAGCGGCCGCTTTTCTGATGGAGGCGAAAAGCAAAAACGCCCGTGTGTTCGAGATTTCGGCGCACGTTAAAGATTCCCAGGTGGTCAAAATTAATCCGGATCCCTCTACTACGGCGCGCCTCATCGCCTGCGTTGCGTCGGCGCGTTAAACAAAGAAAAAAAAGGTATACAGGTATAACATTGTATTGCCTTCAAGACATTTATTTTTTATAACCCTCGTATTGCGTTTATATAAAGTGAACCAAAACTCCCATCTTAAAGACTTCTGCCAATAGAAATTCAATAATCTTCTTATTGCAAAAATGCAACCCCATTTTATTGCCTTCAATATACTGAATTTTACAGGTTCTGTGTTCTCTTTCTATATAGGGTAAATCAAACTCCTAATTTGTAGACTGTGGTCATTAGATAGGCAATAAACTTTTTATTACGAACACACAGCAAACATCTTATTGCCTTCATTATGTTGGGTTTCAATAGACTCTGTATAGCGTTTCTATAGCTCACCCACGGAGGTCTGGCAGTTTACTGGTGCATATATATGTGGGGTGCTACTGCACCGCGTGCCCCGGCGCATGAACCGATATCGCGCGATGGACGGCTCGTGCCGCTCGTCACTTCATCTTGGGAGCACTTGGGAGCGGTGGTGCCTGGGGTGACGGACATCACTGCCGGACATCGCGAGCCGTTAAAAAGCTGCGCTGTTAAAATTCGCCAGAAAACCTTATTCACAGGAAACAGCTGATACTACGACTGCACTCAATATGAATTTTATGGAACGCCAATTGAGGTAAATTTAATAAAAACGCATTGGAAACCCTATTCAAAGTTAGCTCATTTGCAACAGGATGTTGTGACTGGGCACAATAAGCATTTTACAGAAATCTAATTCAGATAAATTTAATAAAAACCGGTCAGAAACTGTTTTCAAACGTGACATCACGCGACAGGACGTTACGACGATACCCACGAAGAATTGTATAGAAAGCTTATAGGATTTTTTTTATACAAGCCCTACAAGAAACCAATATACCACATTCAAAACCGGTAAGCTCTATTGACTTGGTTCTATAGACTCTTTAATTAAAACTAGGTGACCGATTTGTATTCGAAACTCAATAAAAATATTCTATAAAATGTTAACAAAATGTTTTAGGGTTCTTTTGAGCTATCTCTATTAACAAGTTTAATAAATCTCGCCAAATATATTTATGAGGAATCATACCACATAATTGTAGTATATACAAATAGAACTAGTTCCTGCCGCTATCCGGAGAACTGAAGCAACATCACACGCGACTTGCTCAATAAAATACCAGTGCTGAATAACCAGACATTGTGTATCATCGTTAACGCTGCGTGCTAAAAAAGTAAAGGAGCACCAGTAAAATGATAGGTGTTTGTCATTTGCTGTTATTATTCAGTGTATTTTAAGTTATTCTGTACAGGAGGTCCCGCTACAGTCTCCGACCTTGGGACCTCCTTATGTATATAACCCCCATGTATAATTCTCAGATATTAATAAATTGATTGATTGATTGATTGATTGATTGATTGATTGATTAATTGATTGATTGATTGTGAGTACAGTCTGAGGAGGCGGGGGGTGGATAATCGTGCAATGGGTAGTCCATGAATAAGAAAATAGAGAATAATCGACACGAAGTAAACCCAGCGACCCAATTCGAACATTCTTCGCGTATTATATGCGTTAGTACACCCAGGGCGTCCTTCCGCTTTCGTCCTCAAACACATTTCGGCCGCCACGACCACGTTTTGAGCCCGAGACCCTGACCTCAGCAGCAGACCTAGGGTCAATTATTAAGGTGCGCTTTCAACACACCTTAAAAACAAACACTGCAGGTTTAGACAGTGACTGAAGACAGTGGATTTGAGCATTTGCGTAAGGCGTTATTTTCGCGTTACGCAAAACGTGCGCCGCTGAGGGGCATACCGAGTCGCTGATGTTCGGGCAGCTGTTTTCGGCTTGACCGGTGGCGCAACTCGACCCTTCTCCCTCGTTCCCCGTTTCCTTAAATGTAGCTGACCATCGCACGATCACTGACTTCGCACTGGAGAAAAACAACGCGGCTGCGTAGCCGAAAGGCCGTTCGGCGAAGTTGAAAGACCCCTGATGCCAAGACTAACATGCGGTGCCCCGCATCACCGAAAATAGCGGCTCACAGCAGTCGTGAACAGAGCGTAGAGCTCAGAGACCGCGAAAAAGACTGGCTCAGTCTATGCTGACTCAGGCGCTGTGAACTCGCACACGGTCAAGCATCGTCGAACAAGAGGGTCTTTTCTGCGCACACAGGATGCTTCTTTCAGCGCCCTAGAGAACATAATACAGCAGGGATCTTTCGAGACCTCGTGGATTGTAAGCTTTGCTAATCAAAATCAAGGGGGCGGAAAGTGTGAACTGCTCCGAGTAAGAACCGAAACGAGAGAGCGGAACGTTTAAACTTGATTTCACTAATTTTAAACTCAATACGCGGTGCACCGGCTGGTGCATCGGAATGACGCAGCCATCCTTGTTGCATGCATGTGCACGTGCGTGCACAACCACGTCAAAACGTACGGACATAGAATGCGTCAGGAGGCACTGTTTCCTTTTCGGTTTCTTTTGCCACGCATAGTCAGTCAATCCCCAAACCAATAAGTCTTAATGTGGAATGTTCTCAGTGACCCCCAGCTCAGCTTTAAACGAATGCCCAAATTAAGCAACCCCTGAGCTCTTAGTATGGGTCTCACGTTCAGCAACCAACCGTACCCTACACTACTGCGTCAGCCACGAGTTCTGACCGGGCCGCACGTACGAGCGGCGCCGCTCACACCACTGCGTTTCAGTGGGTCGCTCCCGGCTACGTCAGAAACGAAGAATACGGGAGAACGCGGTGCACGAATAGCAAGGCAGAGGCGACAAAAGCCCCCGCAAGGTCTGCTTCACCCCCATTCTGTCTCTATACGCGCGTGCGGAATTCAGAGCAGCCTCCGCCGCCGGTCCGACACAGAGTGACACACGACACCGAGGCGTCTGCGGCCTCAGCCGCCGCCGCCGGTGGGAAGGGGGCTGAAGGGAACCAGTGACAGCGAGATCACAGGCGCCGAGCAGGAAGCGGAAGAGCACAACACAAGGCAAACGACGACGGCGACGACGAGAAAGAAAAAAAAAAGAAGCCCAGGCTCGAAATACCGAAATAAAGGAGAAAGGGCAGGCAGTGCGGAGAAGCACGACCACAGTGTCGGGGGCGAGGGGCCAGGGAGGGGAAGGGCAAGGCGAGAGCCGAATGACCCAGTCTCGGCGGAAGAGTGAGTTGCTTGGTGACTGAGACGACTGACGCTTCGAGTGCGTGGCTGATGCAGCCCGCCAATAATGACTCGCAGACATATGATACGAGATGTCAATCCGCACTTCTCAGAGGGAAAAACGCCTCGGAAGCCCGTTCACTCGCTCCTCGGTGTTGTTGCAAATCTGGTGGTCGGAGCTAGCTGACTTTATTTATTTATTTATTTTTTGAGGGAGCATTAACCAAACTCACACATCCCGTAGTTGGGAGTCGGGTCAGCAATGGCATATTTCATGATTACGCCCCCACGGCCTGACGTTGCGCTGGATGTGATCTGGGACCCGGTGCGGGGACGTGCTGAGACTGCCTAATAGAGGCGAGGACAGGCGTGTATCCCGTGAAGCCGCAAGGTAGCGCGCTGATGCAAAATATGCTTCCCCTCCCGGACCACGCCCCCCTTTTTTGAATGACGCTGACAAAAAGGTCAGCGCCCCTGTAACGGTTGCCCATTTGTGGCTCGTGTTCACGAGAGCACGTGATTTCCCATTTCGTTTCATGCAGATGCGTCCTAAATGCGTTAAGGAAGCGAACGTAAACATTCTAACTTTCAAGCGAAAGCATGTAAACATCTCACCGACGAGAATAATAGTGCGGTAGATTGTCAGGTTTCCGTGAGCAACGTAGAGTCGGTTCTTTTTTTTTTTATGCACACGTTTGCATGCAGTCACTAAAAGCCAACAACCTATACACATCATCGCCCATGTGCATTGAAGTTCTTTCACAATAAATTGCAAGAACAAGAACGCAGTTATGTCTTAAGGTTCGTGCTAATTTACCTATTCCGAAGAATATCATTTGGCATTGGAAAAAAATTCGGACTTCGCAACTTCTTACCCCTCCGACCTGTACGATGCTTGAAGTTTTATAAACAACGATTACCAGTCTTGACACCCGCTGAAGATGGCGACAAACTTGCAGCGTCACGCGAAATACCTTCTGTGTAAGGCGGCCTTCTCTTCTAATGAAAATCGCACTCTCTCTTCCTAAGTATGTCTGACACATTTACTGGCACCATGTACGAATCAGTCTAGGACTACTTTTGCCTCCGTGTTGCTTATGCCTCCTCGAGCAAAATGAATTTATGGATCAAAAACAAAAACAACTAAACCCAAAGTTCCCAATTAGGCTTCGAAAATAGAGAGAAATGGGGGGAAAGGGGGAGGGAAGGCCACTGTGAACAACCTCGAGATTAAGGGAAACAATACGGCAGGTTGGAACCATCTCGAATCATGGTCAGAAAAGGTAGACTCAAATCTCTCTTTCACTCTACTTCCGACGCAGTGCCATGCGATTCCAAAGCAGAACAGCTCACAAGATGACTTATTCGCACAACCAACGAAGACCTGCGTCAAGTTATCCCTCGCTACCAAAAAACGCTCCGACCGTATATTCCCATGCCATTGAGCCGACTAGACATTTCACCGTGTAAAGAAGAGCCTGCTACACAAGTGAGAAATTAGTTTACGAACACCCGCGCGGGGATAATCCCTGAACTGCATTCTCAAGGATACACAATGCGGACGAGATGGATAAAGAATGGATACACACACACAACCAGTCTCCGCTTCTCATTTGAGGGGAGGGGAGGTGGAAGAGGTTGGTCTGCCATTCTGCGAGGAGATGGTCCCACCCGTACCTCCTCCAAAACCCCCTCCTATCTCTTACGACGTACGCATGGTATGCGCTTCTCTGGATGCAGAACACATAGTACATTCCTCGTTAACGAACACAAGTGTTTTTTTTGTCTCACCCGGGACGTCGGCGAATCCTGCCTACCGCTTACGGCGAACTTGAGCATCCGTGAGCGCGCACCTCGGCGGCCGCAAACCACGCCAGCGTCGTCAGCACGAAACTAGCGCGGCAGACGTGCGGCACCAGAGAAGATGGACCGGGCCTCGGGCGGAGCGGAACCCCGGCTCGAGGAGCCCGCGCGCAGACCGAAAGGTTAAAAATATAGAGCTGCTGGGGACTCGAATGGAGGCGGGAGAGAGAGAGTGAGAGGGAAAAAGAAAGAAAAAAAAAAAGATGCTGCGCCGTACGCTGGGTCTCCGAGGAGGAGGAGGAGCAGTCTCAAGGAAAAGTGAACCAAAGGAGAGAGAGTGAGAGAAACAAAGCCGTGAAGAAGCGAAGGAAGAGGAAAGAGGAACGGTAAAGAAGATGAAGAGCAAAAAAAATGATGCCCGTTCTCGCGAGGGCAGATGTGGGAGGAGAGGAAAGAGAAAATAGCAAGGGCGTTCGGAGAAGAGAAATGGAGCGAATGCACACAAAAAGGACTGCGCGGAATAAGAAAATAAGAGAAAGTTCCGGCTCCTCGCCTAACAGAGGCGCGGCACTGTAATCAAGCAAACGGAGAGGTGTTGAAGGACCCGATGAAGGTTGTTGAGGGGAACACCAGCCGTAAGGAGCACAAGTCATTGCGAGCAGAGCTCGAGGCGCTCGTTTCATAACGCGCGCTTTCCTCAGGACGTTGCCAAAATGGCCACGCCTCTTCATCCTCCAGATTGGCTTCTAATCTCACAGTGGTAGTCACATTCAGTAGGCGCTCCAACGGCGTTTATGGGGCTGCTTATGCGCTTTGAGTGTTTTGAAAAAAAAAAAAACAGTAAACGGAGTTCGCAATACGGATAGCATTTCGTACAACATCTAGACGCAGGAATTGAAATTTCAAGGGGCCAGAACAAGTTTACGCCACATTAATGTCAAAACATTTAAATATATATATATATATATATATATATATATATATATATATATATATATATATATATATATATATATATATATATATATATATATATATATATATATATATATATATATATATATATATGGCTAGCATAGAACGAAGGTATACAGAGGCTGACTTGAAGGACAGGCATGACACTAAACTACAAGGATGGATCTTACGCCGATTCGTCTTTTCTCCACGAAAGAGGTGACAGAAAGGGGGCGGGCAGAGAAAGCCTTCAAAACGATGCGGTGGTGCGTAAAAGTGCTCTTCTCTCCCGCCAGAAGCTAGGAGCGCACCACCGTCCCCTACTCCCCCTCGAAAGAGAAAAAGGCAGGTATGGTGCCACTGCCGAATAAAAGGCAAGAACGGAGGAACGGGTCCTTCTTTAGAGGACAAGTCGCCAGTAGACATATCGTCAAAAAACTCCGGAGCACACGCATCAATGTATCTAGTGAATTCTAGAGAAAAAGGTGGCAGAAGCAGAGGTTGCCAGAGAACACCGTACGACCTTGTGCCTCCGCGGTGACAACCGCGAACCGTGGGTCCGAACTCCACAACGCGCGGTGAGGCGCTGCTCCCGCCCTTTCTCCCTTGCGCCACTTCCTCGAGTTCCGTCTGTGCCTCACCCAGCGCGGAGCCCGAAATAAGAACGGACGACGCGTGGTAGTTGAAGCGGTGGAAGAGGCAACGGAGGGAACGGTGGTGGCGTCGTGCAGAACGTCTGGGGAGACCCTAGACACGCAAACAACAGCAAAAAATGAAGCGATGAATAATGACGCAAGGATAACGCGAAGCTTTTATAGAAGGTGTGCTCGAGAGGTCGCGGTCGCGGCGTGAACGCGCTCGTTTTGGAGGAACGGAACGTGGTGGCCGAGGAAACGCAAAGGCCGCATACTTTAGCTGAGTCGGACGTTTCATTCATTAACAGCGTTGTGCCCAGCCAACACGCCGCGCAGCTTCGTCGTGATGTAATTTTCCATATACGAGTACGAGGTCACAAACAAACCCACGGCAAGCGCTGTTATACTTGTATGTTAATAAGTGCCGCGAAATATTTCGTAGTATCCAGAACCAACTGTAATAACAGCTTAGTCTCGGGAGGTCAAGTTGATTACAAAATAGGGAATTTCGCAAATATTTGGTTTCCATAAATGTGGACACCGATTATATACTCTGAGCCAAGACTACCTCTTACTTCTTGAAAGACATCCATTTATTTTCTCTCTCTCTCTTCTAGATATAGCAAGTTTTGCAAATTCAACAAGATGATGTTTCCCTCAAACGTTTTCATGTTGCTACTTCATATTTCCTCAGCCCTGTTACAGTTCAAACGTTAGTCTAAAAAGCCGAATTTCTCGAATGTATTCATTTGACGAACAGGTGCTGAGTACCCGACCGGAAGTTCAGCATTCTTTCGATATATGTATATTACGAATTTCCAGATTTTACAAAACAATTTGAAGTTTCCGTCAACCGGACTTCAACCTATGGACAAACAAACTCATGTCTCCTGAAAGAAAACTACTTGATTAATAGTAACGTGATTTCAAAACGAAGATGTTCTCTCTGCTAGAAGTTGTTAACGTCATCAGCCAAGTAACCGAACTACTCGTGGCCATGGTAGGAAAGGAAATACGGGCTGTTTTGCGCACCTTGCTTCGTGTATCAAATTACAGGGAAAACTCGAGGCGCTGGGGACGTGCTTGATAACGCTCGTCGAGAGCACACAACTCCTCCAGTTCGGAGAATATCTGAAACGTACGGAGCAAAAGGGCGCTTTTCCAGACACCGTAAACAGGAAGTCGAGGCGACGAGCACTGGAGTGGTATAAACTTCGCATATACCTTTCCGGCCCCGAACCGCTCAATGAGGTACACATAATAGTATACTAATAATGTAATTTCGCGTGGACATTACAAAAACCATGCAGAGGAGATAATGGACGCAAACGGTAAAAAAAAAAAATTAAGGCCGTTCCACTCATTGTGAAAGCTTTCGGAAGTGCAGAGCAGTGATTTGCCATAATGGGCTGTAGCGCCGTTATCCGCTCACTGCTACCACCCAACGCAATTCAAATTTCCCGCCTTCGCAGTGCTCGCGCGCCCCCTGCCTGTAACTGCGCCAGCGGGAGTTCTGTTCCTTTTGTGCTTGCTTTTCCTCCCGCAAGTGCCGGCGTAGTACTGCCACTTTTTTTTTTTTCGCTTACTATCGTAAAAACCAATCCAACGAGCATTCCTAACTAAATGAGAGCGGGCGCTGCGGGTTAATTGCGTATATTTTGCCTCAAATGTATCTACCGTTTTCTTTGCGCTAAACAACGGGAAGATGTATGACAAGCGCCAGCGGTTCACCAGTTACGAACGCTTGTGACTATATAAGCTGCTTGTCTTTCGAAGCCTCTGGGTTACGCTGCGATGACAGCCGCTGCGACGGAACGCCGTGTGGATACTTGGGTCCAGCGAGCGAGCTACGACGACAAGGCGAGCCCCTAAAGTACTCTGCACTTAAAAAAAACATTGAAAGCGCAGCAGCAACAACAACAAACAAACAAGTAATAGCGGAGGCGCTTTTGCTTCAGTGAGATTGCATCGGAAACACAGTGTATCAACGCATACATCACCTCCACACCCAACAGAACTCCGAACTACGATAGTGAACGGACGTTAGTGGACACAATTAGAAACCAAGCAGAACTGACTGATGCGTTGACGAGCCTGTTCGTGCGACTGACATTATAACCTCCACCCACGCAGATACCTGTGTCAAGGCTCCCTCAGCACGTATCTCTAAAAGGCTAAGAGGATTGTTCCTGGAAAGAAGTCAAACTTCATTCGGTTCGTCCCCCGCGATCGGAACAACAATTACATGTGTAGGTCATGTTTACATGACACCGGTTCGGAGAGTTGTTTTTAGAGCACGCGTTCTGGCTTGCGAAGCCGTTAACGACAGCCAGCTGTTGACGGCGCTTCCGCCCCCCCACTCCAAAAATGTTCAGCTCCCGTTTCCGGGTTCAATCTTTTGGTCGCCCAACAACACCCTTTCGGTCGCATGGCGTGCTTGCTGGCGCATGTTCTAATTATAGCGACCACCCCGTTATGCCCCAAACACGAAATATAACCCAGACACCTTTCACTCTCTCTTCGTCAAATAGTTACAAAAAATCCGACCGAACGGCTTCATTCTCTCCTTATTCCGTTTATAAACGCAACAAAAAAAAATACAAGTCCGCTCAGTAACATGATCTAACACGAACAAGGAATGGGAGAGACACAGACTACCACACAAAGTACAAAAGCGTAAGACGCTGTCACTGTCGACACCCTAATTTGTCACGCCCCCCTGCCAAGACAGCGAAGAGCTGCGCGCTAACAGCGCCACAGGAAGGCTGCGTTCGACGAACGCGGCTAAAATAGCGCGATTTGGGGAACCGCGCGCGAGAGCGCTGTCGTGCCGATCTTCGCGCACTTCCGCTGGTGACTCGAAGGTTGCGGACTTTTCACACCTCCATATAGCCACCGTAATCGTGGCCGCAGACTCTCCTTTCTCCAACTCCCCTTGTTATTTTACTTTTTTGTTGTTGTTGTGGTTGTGGCACGCGCACATGTGTGGAGAAGTAGTCGAGGTAGGGCTAGTTCTGCAATTCTTCAAGCCCCTTGTCACTCACAAACCCTACCGCTCCCCGAAACATGATACAGAGGCTCAGCATGACCAAAGAATGAAATGAAACTTCTCAAGGCGCAAACAAGTGCAACCGAAGCTTGCGGCTGCAGTGTCTAAAATTTTGTGTGAGACGTCTTAATTACGGGCAGGTACGCTCGGTCCAACGAAGCACGGACATCATCACCGTCGCAGAACCAGCCGCGAAAAATATTACAGAACATACACAGTATGCGGTGAAGGTATACTAAGTTTAATGCCCGAAAATTGTTAGAATACGCATGAGTTACTGTGGGACAAACGTGCAATGCGGCCGTTGGACCCCTGCACTTGATAGCATTGTAATGTGCACGCCTTCGGCGCCGTTTGACCATTGTCACAAAACAACGTATGCTGTCTGAGTATTGTCTGCGCTTCACTTCTAAGAAGCGGATGATTGTACCGGATGATGTTTTTATGCCCGCGTGCCGACCCCCCACCAACGACCGACAGAAGAACCGGCTGATAAGCGGACAAGTGCACAATAGGACACAACAGAAGTGTTTCACGACTGCAGCGATGCTTATTCTACCCAGACATCTGCCAATCAACAGGAGACCCTACACACTCGTTGCAAGCGAATAACATGAGGCCAGTCATTTCGACAAGGCTAATATAATGGAATGAAGCGTGTAATTCGGCATATTGTGCACTACACAAGAAGCCTATCTCCTTAGCGTTCAGTTTCCCCGACGTTGAGCACTAAAACCCTCATAAGCAACGAGAGCTCATATATGCTTGTGCCGGTATGCAAAAATGCGTAATTTTAGTGCGAACACACTAACTGGCCAATTGAACAAAATGCGGCTTCGGCGACGTCTGTAGCTGCGAAATGGCACCTGAATTCCCATTGGCTGCGAACACCGGTATGCGCTGGCCTGACGTTCCCATTGGCTTCCACGTGCCATGGGGCTCCGTAGCTATGGTCTAATCGTTGCTAGACGAAGACCAAGCCGAACTGTTGGCAGCGCCGGGAAAGGAGGGAAGGGGGGATCGCAGACGCGAGCATGCGCCGACTTGAGGTCAGTGTAACGTGCCAGCCGGCTGCTGGCAGCGCCGCGGGAGGGAGAACAAGGGTGTTCGATACCCTCATACAATGGCGCAGCAGTCGCCACTAAGCGAGCCGCAAGCTCTGCGCTGTGCACCGCCACACTTAGTGGTGGTGCTGCGGCCACTTCTGCGCCTCTCAGCGTGTCCCGTTCGGCCTCACATCACAAGTCACCGAGCGTTCAATTGAACATTATTGCTTTAGCATTAATAAGAACTGCTTAGGTGTCCTCGGGGGGTTTTCTTTTCTTTTTGCCGTGAAATCAGGGCGATGTGTCGCGTTCACTGCCCCTAAGAATACATTTATTTTCAGCAGGAGTTGTGGTAGGTAAGTGTAAGACGGCATGCGCGTAGTTGACGGTTATACACGTCTGCAGGGATAACGCCAAAGGCTAAGCCGCTCGGGTAGCTCCTGCAATGTGGCTAGAAACGTGCGCACCAAGCCTTCCCGTTCCCCCACAGGGTAGGTACAAATACGCTAGCGCGCTCGCACACATGCACAACACAAACGAGAAATACACGAGGCGACAACAAACAAACAAACAAACAAAACACGAAACAGGCACGCGAAGGCGTCTCCACGCTTCGAGTCCGCCCAGGCGTGTCGAAATACGTGTCCGGGAAAGGCTCTCCGAAGAGAGGGGCGAAAAACAAAACAGGAAAACAAAAACGCATCGCAATGTTATCAACCGGAATAAAGCGCAAGAAAAAGGCGGAAAGAATTCGCAGCGTTGAAAAAAGGCTTAGAGCTGGGCTCCATCCATTCTCACCTTTGGCTCGCAGTGAAGGTGGCAGCAGTATTTGCAGGCTGCGGGAAGAAAACAGGCAGACAGGGTCAACGCCTTTCTAAAGCGTGGTAAAGAAAGCACAGGAAACATAATGAAAAAAGAAAAAAAAAAGAAAGACGTGGCACAACTGGATTCACCGCCCTCTTCGGAGTTATGCGCGTCGTTTGCACTATCTTCTCGAAGGAGGCGGATGCGTCCGCTGTAAGCTTAAAAAGCACGCGACTCTGTGTTCGCTACGTAAGCTACGAAAATTACGATACGCGCTGGGCATTTGTTATCGGTCTGTCGTCATTTAAATCATTACTATATATACATATATATATATATATATATATATATATATATATATATATATATATATATATATATATATATATATATATATATATATATATATATATATATACTTTATGAGTAAATACTAAAACGTCGAATACACGGCACAAAAATAACAAGGGCGAAGGCAAGTCCCTTGCTGATGCGTGAGTAAACATTCTTATTATTGTTCTTTCCGAGTGTTCGGCTAGTCATTCTATTTCTACGCCCCTTTATTGAGTTTTCTCTTTTTCTAGATTTTATATATATATTGTCGGGGGAAAATTTTCGAATGTGTAGCGCATGTTATTTTTGATATATTGTTGAGCGGGAAGGAGCCCCATTGTACCAGTCATAACTCCTGGGAACACGATCCCATTCATCTTCGCACTCTTCTCATTGTAAGGAGCGGAATCAAAGACCGCATCTTCCCGCGCAAAATGGGCTCATTTGTCTTTTACTCAAACCCTCGCCAGCGTTGCGCTGAGGTGCTTCTCAATAGACTGCGAGCGCTTGCCCCCCACTCCACAGAGGGAGATGTGTTCGTTGTCACCAGGGGTACGAAATATTCCCCTGGTAATAACAAATGAAACGAACGTAAGAAAGGGCTAGTAAACTAAAGTTCTTTTGTTTCAATAAAGTATTTCGTTTAATCATTCTTCTTGCCATTATATGTTTGTATTTTTTGTCACAGAATATGATGTGCGCCTGGGTCCGTACACCACGACCCACCGTCATCATCATTACCTGCTCACTCCTCACCAAAGAGGGGTGCGGGGATGTAACGGCGTTATCCCTCACGAGCACCGGGAGCGTAATCTCCAGTATCATTCCGTGCTACAGGGTAATGAGTACAATGGCGGGATAAGAAGCAGGGTGACCTGCAACAAGGGCTCTTTTTTATCTGTCTGCACTGCTTACACTGAGTGCAGATTGGGTGTAGCAATGCCAATGCATATGAAGCGACGGTGGCTGCGCTAGTGTAGCCAGTCGTCCCATTTATCACGGCGCTCCGTACGTTAGTGGAGAGAGAAACGACGAGCCCTTGGGATAGACATCGCATGAAACGCCGACCGCCTCCCTGAGCAAGACGACCACTATCCGTATCCGCATGACGGACAGTGACATATCGTCCAGGATAATGAGAAGCGAAACCACGACGCGTAAGGCGAAATATTCGTGTAGCCGGGTTATCGCGCTAATTAGGAGCGGACTGAGGAGTGCGAACGTGTGTGCGTACGTGTTTACATTTGTACGAACAGGCCCCGTCACCTCCGATAATGTTCTGTGCTCCTACAGATTTGTTAGAAGGAGGGATTAGTGAAAGGGACTGGTACGGGTAGAAACTATGAGAATGTACACAGTCACTTTTTGAATAAGGGAAAGGAAAAATCCAAAGTCAGGTTCACGGTGCGCAGCGTGGCTACGCACCACGACTGAAACAACTGATAGTTACTAAGCGAAACACTCATAACAAGTTGTACTAACAAACACGCTGCGACTATTTCCGCGGGAATGACGCATTTCGAGCGGAAAGATTCGGCCAGCTCGGTTGTCACTGACATAGGTCGTTTTACGCTAAATGCGCGTAGGTTTAGTGACGAAAGGTTTGTGGCACCTTGAGTACTGGGCCATAGCTCCGACTCCAAGCTGCGAAGGCTGCTTTTCTGGTGAACGCGAAATTAGAAAGCTCCCATATGTAGGGGAAATGCAGCTTTCCTGCACGTCACAGTTTGTCCGCGATTGGTCACACAGGTGCCCTTGAGTGTTATGCAGGGCGATTATGCGCAGTTGTAACTGAAAATGAGCGCTGGCTTTCCGTAATGTCACGTTTAGGAGCCACTCCTAACACCCCACACCAAGTTATGGTGATGCTTTTGACGGCGATTTAGGCAAAAATCCTGCAGATTTCTAAGAAATGTCTCTGCAGAAATTGTGTTTAAGCAAAAATTATTTGGTTACGTGCAACGTCGCCTTCGTCGAACGGTTCCGCTAAGCAAGCTTGTTGCGTATGCAGTGTTTCGGCACATATATTACGTATACCGTGCAATTGTAATTAACCCCAGGCTTGTATGGCGCGGTTTATAACGCAGTTGCCGGCGATTGAAGTCCAGATTCGAGCTTGAAACACACGCAGGTATCGCCAAGGATATGGGGACAGGCAAAAAAATAGTAGGGCGTGTTGCAGCGAGGCGATACCGGACGCTGTTATCAAGCAGCGCTGTTGCGAAGCGGGCCACTCACTCAGGTCATTAGGTTCCGACCTTTAGCTCCGGCGGTTGCATACCAATCGTTGAGGTGTTATTTTCACGTCGCTACTGTTGATAACGGTGAATACTCAGAATAGAGCAAGACCGCAATGATAAGACGCCCACTAAAGGTTTTTTTTTAATATTGGTACGTACGTACGTACGTACGTACGTATGTATGTATGTATGTACGTACGTACGTACGTACGTATGTATGTATGTATGTATGTATGTATGTATGTATGTATGTATGTATGTATGTATGTATGTATGTATGTATGTATGTATGTACGTACGTACGTACGTACGTATGTATGTATGTATGTATGTATGTATGTATGTACGCATGTACGTATGTATGTATGTATGTATGTATGTATGTATGTATGTATGTATGTATGTATGTATGTATGTATGTATGTATGTATGTATGTATGTATGTATGTATGTACAATGAAGAACGAATTAAAGGCCACCAGCAGGCGTAATTTGTAAAGCCTTGTGGAGGACACCGAAACGCCTGCTGGTGCGGACTTGGATAGCAGATAGATGCAGAACGTAACAGCAACAAATACGAAAAGGGGAGGAAAACGAAACAAAGAAACACACAATGTCGGGAAGATCAGTCCCGCACAAATTCAGTTTTCAGATGGCTCTGATCAGTGAAAGTTGACAGAAAGTGGTGTAAAGCAGCTCGAACGTAGCCAGAAACTGGCACAAAAGACAAGAATCAACGCGGCGCTGTTCTTTGTGTTTTCATTCGTGGTGTAGCTATACTTTATCGTTTTTTTTTTTAATTTTGGAGTGTGCCAGGACTGGCTCAGATGTCAAGTATAAAATAGCAGCAGCAGTAACAAGCATTTATTGACATGAGGTGGACAGTAGGGCGTGCGTTCAGCCTCCTCGGTCCAGGAGGCCGCCAGCGCGCGGTACTTAAGTTTTTATTCGAAGGGAACGAACTTTATACCCAACTACTCATGCAGGAGTTTACTACAGTCAAACCCCTTTATAGCGAACGGCAATATGCACCGCGATTAGTTCGATATATCCAATAGTTCGATATAGCCGAACCCGCTTATAACGAGCTTATTGTTACGAGTTCGCAATCCGCGGGAGGCCCCCGCTCCCTCCCCAACTCCGCCATCCGCGTATGCAGAAACGAACACAGTACAGTAGCCATTACCATACCAAAATAATCCATTTATTGAAAGTATCAAAGCTACTTTCCGCCTTAACTGCCCACATTGCAAAAAAAAAAAAAAAACGGTGATTTTTGTTTTTACTTTAGTTTTGGCGGCTTCAACTAGCATAGCATTCTCTACACGAAACATTGTTTGCACCAGTTCGAGTCCGCGTCCTCAAAAATCTAAGAAGCATTGGCGGAGCACATCGACTGCCGAAAGCGCTTCATTATAAGCGTCGGACGGATTTCACTCGCGACATCATCGAGAATGTTGGCGAGCTCTTCCCACAGTTCACCGATGCTGCTGTCTTGGTCCGGACTCGCTGACTGGGCGGGTTCCGTCGCGACTCCCGCGCATCGGAAACAGTTACGGAAAGTATTGGGCGTCACGTCGCTCCGTGCGAGGCGCAATGTCTCAGTCACGGCTCTTGCTTCGTGGTCGCGGCCAATCCACATCTCAATCGCCGCTCCGAGATCATGCATTTCGGCGCCCATTCTAGGCGCCCAGAGTTCGATATATCGGATGTGAACTTCGTTATAAGGAATATGTTTCCCATGTATTTCCGTAACTGAATTATTTTTGTTCGATATACAGCATAATTCGCTCTATCCGGGTTCGTTGTAGCCGGGTTTGACTCTGTTAAGCACGCGGTGTGTCCGGGAGACGGTATGTCAATTTATCATGGTGTGTACGTTTTGGTGCCCCGCCTGATAACTGTGCTTTTCCACTTATCAGAGCGGAGAGTGTTGAGGGAAGTTAGGGCAAGACATTGGATTCGGGGTCCTAGGGCAGGGCAGAGGGGATTGTGAGTGCACAGCCCCACCAGAACCCCGCTTCTACAGCAGCACTGGCTAACGTTCATATAAAAGGCGGATTAAAGTCACCTGCGTATTCGCCTCCCTCCAGATAAAGAAATAACCATTTCACAAAGCTCAATCAGCCTGTACGAAATTCAACTACACCACGTGGCGGCGCTTAACAAAGAGTTCGAAATCCACACAGTTTTTTTTTTTTTTTTTACGCTCCTATGATATACGAGGCGCGCCGGTAGTGGTGGGCTCCGTATTAATTTCGGCCAGCTGGAGATCTTTGACGTGTGAAGAAAATCTCGACACACAGGCGTTTTCGCTTTTCGCCTCATTGTAAAAAGCGGCAGCCGCGGCTGGTAGGGGTAGTATGTAGAATTGAGGAATGAAACGGTCATAAAAAGGTTGACTCAAATGCTTTACAGCGCAACAATGGTCTCGTTACTGGTGGACATAACCCGCCGCGGTGACGAAGGGCTTCGCGTCTTGCTGCTGCGCGCTCGATGTCGTAGGTTCGTACTCCTCACCGTATTCCCGAAGTGTGAAATTCCAAATCGCTGGCTTCCGTGATTGTTTAACTACGCGGCAACGCGGCACTCCAGGTGGACCAAATGAACTCGAATCCTGACACTCAGCGTGGCTCACAGCCACAAAGGTGGCCTCGACATGTCGCATAGGGTCTGTATTAATGCCTCTACAGAGTATTGCAGGCACACACTGTGGGTCTGCAATACATCTGTCTCAAAACTGCTCCAAGGGAAGCCACGCAAGTTTTCGAAGAGGGAAAAATGAAACAAACAGTCTTCATTTTCAAGGTTCCTCATTGCGCGCGAGAAAGAAGACAATGCTGAAAACAGCTAGAAAAAATAATTAAAGAACAAAAAAGAGCATGTAGCTGCAACAACAGTACTCCCTCAACCCGAATAGTTTGGCAGAGCAGAGGTAAGCAGAATAGTTAGGGAGGACGGCAGATCACTGAAGAAACCCGGGTGACAGAAACTTGGAACCGTTTCAAGGATATGCGGCCTAACATCACTAGCTAGGCAGACTTAGCCGCTGTGTCTGCCGTTGCGCGGTGCAATGCCAGACTGTCCCGTTATTGTTGTTTTTCCTCAGGTTCACCCCTTGTTTTCGCTGAGCACGTGCCCTTGCCTCCAGCTTGGCGAAATACATACGCGCCTAAGTCATCCATTTCCCTGACATCGACTGAGACCAATATTTTTCTTTTTTTTTTGCAAGAGGGCACATAAACAAGAACACTGCGCCTTTGCTCCCAAAAAGCTTCAAGTGAACGAACCGCAACGCTTCAGATGAAGTAAACTGAAAGACGCTAACTTAAGCGTCTATTTCTCGGAGTCCTTGCCAAAGAAGGCTGTGCATCGTGACTATGGCATTTGACAACTTTCCGAAGCTTATTTTATTTAGTTCAACATACTAAAGGCCCCCCAAGGCCCATGGGGGAGTTGTTACACTCGTTTTATATTTTCGACATCTGGATATGATGAGAAAAAAAAAAGAAAACATTGCGAGGAAACCTATGGACAGAAGAACTAATGTACACAGTGGTACTACTCAATCGACAAAAGAAATCATACACGCACTCAATTCGCAAGGTTTGCAGTCAATCATGCATTAAAATTCTAACTTAGCAAGGAAGGAAGGATGTAGAGGGAAGGCAAGATAGTTAACCTGGCTAGAGCCTAGTTTGCTATCCTGCACGTGGGAAAGGGAAAATAGGCAGAAAAGAGAAAAGAAAGAATGACGAAAAAATCACGCCATATCCACGGAATGAATGATGATAAGTGGGGCGAAGCTCGAGAGGGGGAGATCATCGGTAACCGTAACTCTCCCGTGAAAGTTCGCCCATTACATCAATAAGAAAGACTGTGTGCGTACATTGTACAAATCAACTTTTATTTTCGGAGTCAATGCTCCCAGGCCCAGACCTGGTGAAAGACCCCGCGACATCGAGGACTACCCCGCACCTCCACCACAATTTGTCACGTAGGATGGGACACAACGGTAAAGAAAGAACTTTTATTTAGGGCGAACTTGTGCCCGAACAAGACGAGAGGAAACGAGCAAAGGTCCTTGCGTCTCGTTCGATCTCCGAGAACGACTGCCTGCGTTCGTGGCGTGATCTCTTGCGTGATCTCCCCCTCGCAGTGCACGTGCGCTCGCGCCTCCGTTGGCGAACACAGACAAGCTCGCGCTCCCGGTGCCGAGTTTGCGCTGCCGGTTGCAGCCGTTCTTGCGCGTGCAACGCGGCCCACTTTGCGACATCTCCGAAAGCATGCGGCGGTCGCGTACCACGAGACACAAGGGATGGACAGACCCATGGCTTTAGGAGCTTCGCCCCTAAAAGTTGGAGTAGACACGTATGCCCAGCGCTGACACTGGAGACGTTCATTGACACTGGATTGACACTGGAGACGTTCAGTCTATAGTCTGGTGTTTAAGTTCGTCGCCCGTAGAAAGCGCAAAAGTTCCTTAGTCGCCTTCTGAGCGGATGACAGAGAGGGCCAGTGGCACAGAATCTTCTCCTCCGAAAATGGCCGCCGATAGTCTAGGTTCCTCAGTGCTGACGACAGATTCTTTCTTTCAGGCGAGAAGCGTGGGCACTCGCATAAAACGTGGCGTATCGTCTCCGGCGTGCCGCACGTTTCGCACTCCTCACTTGTCATTCCTATTATATATTAATAAGCATTTGTGAAAGCCACCCCCAGCCAGAGACGGCCGAGAAGAGTGGCGTCAGTCAGACCGTGGGAGGCCTAGTGGAAGGGGGCGTTGCAATTGCGGGTCAAGGGCACCAATGCGTGCACATGTGAACTCGTCTGTTGACCATTGAGTGATTGTTTTTTCACTGACAACTATGCGGAGGGCCCTAGCTGCATCCGTCCTAGACAATGGAATGAGTACAGTCGTCGCTGTTCGATGCGCCAAGCGGGCGGCAGCGCCCGCACTTTCGTTGCCGACAATGCCGCTGTGGCTGGGAAGCCACTGCAGGGTGACATCATGACCCGCCTGGGCAGCACGGTCGTACACCAGTTTTATTTCTGTCAGGAGCTGTTCGTGGGGTCCCCAGCACAGGGCTGACTGTGGTGACTGAAGTGCAGGCTTCGAGTCACAGAAGATAGCCCATCTCCGGCATGAACTTTGCTCGATGGTGTGAAGAGCGCTATGGATGGCCGTAATTTCTGTAGCCGTGGAGGTTGTAGGATTGGCTATCTTGGATGCGCTGGACAGTGACATTCGTGGTATAATAACAGCGCCGGCAGAACCCGACGATGTTACGAGACATACAGTCACCGAACCCATATATACACCGATGGCTCTAACTTAGCAAATTTTCTTACAAAGTATTCAACATAAATGCTGTCGACGGCACCCGCAGGTAGTTTGTTCTACAATGTGATGGCTGATCGAAATAAATGGTACTTATGTGCGTTTACCCAGACGTGAGGTTGTCTGAGAGATTTGTCGGGATTTGGTCTCCAAGAATGCCTGAAGACAGTTTGGAGACGGTCGACTTGGAAAAAAATTTATAGTGGTCGTGGAATAAAAGACACAGAAACATTAATCTAGATCTTATCCTGAAGTGGGCAAGCTGATAATGCAAAAGTTATCATAGCGAATCAATTACACTTTTGTACAACACATCTCCTCCGTTTCCACTGACGTGAAATGTACACGTCCCATCGCGAAGCATATACAACCTGCGCCTAGCGATGCAATATACACCACGAGTTGTGAAAAGGCTACCAAGAGGCAATTGCGTACTTTTGCAATCCGCATTTGGCGTTTTGACTCGGGGCCTGACTAAGCATCTTGAAAGTAAACTTAGGTCAGCTCAAAGAGCCGCGGAACCTACTGCAGTGTATAGGAACAGCTGGAAAACCCTGGTGACGGGATGGATACCGAGGGGCGACACCAAGAAGCGAGTGGAAAAAGAAAACTCAGCGACGTGATGATATCAAATTTCGGGGAAAAAAATTGCTTTGGATGGAGCAGGCCTTGCACAGATTGGGAGTAACTGGAGAGGCCTAGCTTCTGCCTTAAGTTGATTGACACCAATATGTTTACGATGGCTGCAATAGAAGGATTTTTTAACACTGTATACTAGCCGTAAGTTCGTCGTTGCAGGGAAAAATACCAAGAAAATGCAGAGCGCTCATGAGCGCGTGCCTCGCGGCGATCGCCGAGCGTTTCAGCACGTGCAGTGGCTTTAGCAAAAAAAAAAAAAAAAAAGCACGAATCACAACAGCGAGAAAATGTTGAGCGCTCGTGAGCGCGTGCCTCGCGGTGACCACAGAGTCACCGGCTCGCGCAGTGCCTTTATCAAAAAAAAAAAAAAAATGGCCGCGTATCTGCTCCTTTCGTTGCAAATGCCGTCAAAAGACGATAGACTCTATCGGCTTTTGCGAAGTAAATGCCTCCCTTCGCTTTCCTGCTCACCTCTCATGTTGTTCCTCTTGCGTCGCGCTCCTCCCAAGGTAAAGACGCCAAAGGTTTGCTTAAATCACTTTAAATTTCCGCCGTTCCACTGCTCCAAACCGGGTGTCTCGATGCGAACGCTGCCGTACGGCGAAGACGCGCGTTAATCGAGGCGCCCTACTTCAACGCTTTAGAACCGCGTTTCCATACTCCACGTGCGTTGCAAGCAGAACGTGGAACCTATCTAGTGGAACCTTTCGTAACTCTTGCCACTTGATTTCTTCAAATGCCGCCAGAAGCTATATGGCGCGGGCGACAGCAGGCGACGGCGGAGTGATATTTTGTTCTTCAGTTGATGAAGTATTTAATCTCGCCAAAATCAAACATGTACGATTTTTCATAAAGGAACGCTGCAAATATCACTTGTGTATTAATTTTTTGTCTTATATATGCGTAATGTCTTGTTGTTCTTCAACAATATTGACAAGTATGAACATTACAGCGGACTTAGACGGGCACATTTAGCTGTGACTATATAAGACTATTGTGCAGGCATTGTTTTACTTTGGCCGGGTGGCTGAATCCAGTCACAGACAGACAGACGGACAGACAGACAGACATACAGACAGACCAAAATTTCTGGGTTTAAGTAGCCCAAGAAAGACTATCGTCTTTAAAAAAAACTCCAGCGCCGTCGTTAAGCGCTACCGCGCATGTTATGCTTGGCATGAGGACACGACGATATCGATGCATATGACGATTACTACTGTTAGCACAGGGCAAAGCAACGACGTAACTTGTAAATAAACAATTTCCAACGTGCACAAATGCGTGGTGATGTGTCCTTCAGCGCTCACGTATAAAAAAATCCTGCAGCTTCGGTATGGTTCAAGCCTTCAGCGACTTAGTGCAAGCTTCGCCACTTTAACTGTTCGAAATCTACGATGCTGAGGATGAATTTTCATCCACCACTCGCCGCGAAGAAGACGACAACCTCTTCGATGCATATGACGACGATTACTAGCACCGCAACTTTGCAAAAAAAAAAAAAAAAATACAGTGACACTGAAACTTAACAACTTCGCCACTCAAGTATTGCGCGTGAGTGCAAGCTTCCCTGAATCGTTTAGCCAGAAGTTTGTAATATACATACGAACTCCCAGAGTTTTATAATAAAACAGCGGCTCGTTCCCCGATTTTCTCATAATCTTGGAACGTGTGCGCTACGAGTCAGCACCAGTCGCGAGCAATGCAGAAGCGCATTAAAACAGCAAGTGCAGGTAACCTACCTACGCAAGGCTGTAACTCGTGTTCGCCTGTTTTCAATCCCGTATGGTAATGCTAATTAGTTTTCATAATGTTATAGCTACCAACCAAGTAATATATTAGAGGGGGGAGGTTGTCATCCGGTCTGAGGGTATACCCGTCCTTCCAATTTTCTCATTTTTTAAAATTTATTAGGTTGGTATACTTGCTAAGTCGGAAACTACTTCATCCGAGATGTTGCTACATTTTAGCGTCTGCCTAACCGATGTGCAAGAAAAATAAAAAAAGGGGGAGGGGTGTTGAGGACAGGTTTGTTTTGCGTGAGCTATAGTGTTAAAAGTAACATTCGAGTCTTCTTAAAAAAGCTACTCACATTTAGCCCCTCTAGGTAACATTTAAATATTGCGACAAACCCCAACTTCCTCATTGCAGGAGCCGCACAGTGCCGTTCAGGTCCATCTGATCGATGTGCGTCGTTTTCGATATGGTAACCACTACGTACCTGCCACACTAATGCAGTTCCATATTACGCCGCGCTTCATGCAACATATGAACATGAATAAGCAAGATCTCCGCTGCCACGTTAGATTAAATGACTCGGTGCGCTGAGCTCGAAAGAACCTAGTTATGAGGCAGCAAGGCACATCTTTGAATCTGGAAGACCTTTTCGGGTACTCAGTAGCTGCAAAGCAGCCCTCGCGCACACGTCTCCCGTCAAATATACTTGGCCTGGAAGTAGATCAGCGCCCTCGGCACTGCCACCAGAAATGGCCCCTGCGCAGACGGTTCGGCGATATACCTGTCATAAATGCGAGACGGCTTCCCTGCAGAGCTCGCGCGCGACGTACGCTGCCAAGGCTTCTTCAGTGGCGCGCTCTACCCTTGCCCGGCAGCGGCTCCGAGTGGGCACAGCTGCTCGACCTCTTCACGCCACCGGAGAGTGCGCCCTGACGCGAGCGGTAGCAGCGGCAGCCACCAGGAGCAACCCCAGAATAGGTGCGCCACGCGGCACTGGTGCGCCACCACCCCGCAGCCTATTTTCTGATCTGCCGCGGGCCCAACACGTAAGTATACGCGCCGCTGTGGTGAACTACGGGGGGCCCACTGTGTCGCTTGAACGAAGCAACTCTCTTTCCCACGCACAGACACTACCACACTGTTGAATTCAGAGCGAAGTTCCCGGATATTTGCAGGTACCCTAAACGTTGAGCGTTGCCATGCCCGCGGAAACTCGACTCGTGCGCCAAGGTACAGCTTTGCGACTGCTGTTTGCCTAGGTGCGCACAAAAACAGGTAGTAGAAATAATAGTAATAATAATAATTACGATTAGGATAAGGAAAAACTTTATTTGCACCTGCAAAACGACGGTTTTTAATTAAGCACTACAATAAATATTGTTCGCTCTGTCATTTCCTCGAGTAGGCCTGACGCGTCAACGTTGTTGCTCGCGGACATCGCTAGCGCCATTAACGAATGTTCTTTCTTTCTCACTATGCGTCATGCGTATGTAGCTCCATTTGACAATTATGCGATTTGCCTGTATTTTTTTCTTATTTTTTGTCCCGTCTGTGCTGTATTGCCAAAGAAAAAATAACGCATATGCAAAAGCTTCGTAGGCGTTGCAAGCGTGCAGCGGCGGCGGATTTTCGATTTCAAGAAATTTGTTCTGGTCATTCACGTTTTTCTTAAGCGCACTACATGACTATCTTGCGTGCAATTTCGTCTAGCGAATCCCAGAAATCATCACTTATTCGCCTGGTTTCGTTTCCGTGGGGTTATCCGACAGATTGGATCCCATGCAACTGTGGCCAATGGTCTCTTTGACTGGGAAGGCGGTGAATACTATTGGTTGCTGGCGTTGTACCTACAAAAACATACGCAATTTATAATACCGGTTAAATAATCAATTTGAAACCATCTGCAGCGAACCTTAAAGTGAACCATGTTGTTTTTCTTTATCGACTCTTTATTAAATGGCACGGTATGATATACTGGCATGACACAAGCACTTAGCAAGAAACGCGCCGCTGCATTGAATATACTGAACTGGGAAAAATAGACTGAATTGGGAAGAAATTCTAGACAAGCCATCGAAGTCTGACGTAGCATTCCCTTGTTCGCCGTGAATAAATTCTGCAAGGTCATGAAAAACTGATACACTAAGGTTCCATCGGCCACATAACCACACTGCGATTCAGGTTTTCGCTTGTTCAAAAGAGCAGGAGGAAGAACTTTTTATTGAGAGAAAAGGCCCTGGGGCTGGTTTGGAGCGCGGAGTGGATGGGGTGGGAGGGAGGTTCTGAGGTGTCTTGAATACAACAGAACTGGGTATGTGTCCTCGAGATGGTAGGTTAGCCCAACGGGTTGGCGTAGGAAGCAGACTCGCAGGCTGCAAGACCGCTATTGACGGGAAATGAAGCAGTGGGTGTGGGATGTCTACTGGGGGTTCATGTGCCGTTTATAGGGGTCATGAACGTGCGGTAGCGTGTGACTTTGGGGCCGAACCAGGTGAGGTGAGAAGAGATCGGCTTCGGCGGCACTGAGGTGATGCGGCACTTATGTGTCGACAGAGAGGGCGTACCATCATCTGAAAGTTTCAGGGACAAAGCTGGCGCTGGCGATGTGTTTATCGGTAAACACTTCAGCAGATCGGAGCAGTTCAGGAGGAGACGCGGGGAAGCCGGAAGGAGTGAGGTTTTAGAGGTGAGTTTTCTCGGTTTTTTTTTTTTTTTTGTGCCAGGTGATTTGCACCGCGCGCGATGAAGAGGCCGCGAAGAAGTGTTGTCACGAAGGGGGAAACAACGGAGATGCGTAACCCTGAACTACCCTGCGCGGCCGTGTGAGCTGCCTGATTCCCCGTTGAGGACAACGTTGGTTGAGGACTCCTCATGGTTAGACGATCAGTCGATGCGAATGTTAGTGTTGTTGCGGCTGGAGGTAATTATCTGATGAAGTGTTTTGTGACCGACCAAGTGGGTAGGTGACGGTCGTCTTTGCACAGCTTCGAAGCAATCCGTCAGGATAGGAATTGGGAGTTGGATAGTCGACGTGAACTTACACGTGAAAAGTTGAGCATGTAGATAACGAATAGTTCAGCTTGGAGAGTAGCAGCACGTCGTATATGGAGGGTGTAAGAGCCATGAATAGGTGGAAAGTCGTTAGGAATAGAGAGAGAGAGAGAGAGAGAGAGAGAGAGAGAGAGAGAGAACATTTATTTGCCCTTTTGGATTAGTCCGCCTTATTCCAGCCACTGTATTTCCTCATTGGTGGGTTTTCCAGGGGCCTTGCCAGGCTATCTGGATGCATATGGTCTTCTGGGCAAAACCTGCCATCGATAGAGGTCCACGCCGTGCCGGTGATGGGTGGGTTAACGCTAGCGTCAGTAGAGATCGATTTATTGGGCTCGCTTGGTCTTGGTGAAGGCGGCCATTCGATATGTGCGTGTTAATCTAGCTTCGCAAGGAATTACGTGGGAAATGGGGGAATGACCAATCGGCGGTGCGTTAGGGGTAAGGTAGTGAGAATTGCCAGGGAGTGTTGAGGTTGTACGTGCAGCGTCCCAGAGGATGAACTCAAACCAGAATATTCATTCCCGCACACGCAGGAGCGCAGTCCGCCTCCACTGAGATCATTGAAGTGTGTAAATATACTTGCACAAAGTCTCTCTCTTTGGACAACTTGTCCTGATGACTGCCCCGGTGCACCACGCAACTAGCGTCGCAACGGCACACAAGGACACCTAACGTCGCGCGCAATATCCACGACGCGAAGCTTCCACGCCTCCAAGCCAGCTTTACGCAAGTCGCCGCTGCAGTGAGTGCGCGAAGCCAGTGTCTTCATGAGCCCGCACCATGCGTGTTAATCACAACACTGGAGGTGTCTGCCTAAGTGCATGCAGAAACGCGTCTTAATCACTCCAAGCAAAACGCGCCTCAAGGCTTCAGACGGCCGCTTTCCTTGCGTCGTTAGCATTTGCGGCCGAGTCTCACTGTCGGGAGTTGGAAAGCCGGGTAAGTTGGTTCCGGCTCATCATGAATGTATACAGCCTAGTGTATACGGCGCAGGGAAGCGAGGACGTGGCGAAAAACAGCAAGCCAAGCGCTGTGGTTCTTCGTACTGCCCTCTGTTTCAAAACGTTGTTCAATTTTGCTGCACACGTATACGGGTTCATACACATACGTGTACATGCACACAAACATTCTTTGAAAAGAATATATTCGTTTCAAAGAAGGTTTCAAACTACCTTCTTTTCAAACAACCAAAGACAGAGGTTTCATGGGCTGAGTCTCAAGTTATTGTGCTTTGTGGAGGAGAAGGAAGAATATGAGGAGGAGAGTGAAAGGGGTAGGAGGCCACCCAGGTGCAATGCCCCGCTTGCTACCCTGCACTGGGGGGTGTTGAGGACTGCACAGGAGACGCCTGGGCACTCACAATCCTCTTGTCGGGCACTTCAGTTGTTGACATTATAAGTCGGTATTGTCAGGGAAGCGGAGTAGAGCTCCTGTCGCATTCTGCGACAGAGATGGTCAGGGCCAATGTCCTAAGATAGCCTCCGCCGCGAAAGATCCATCGTCGGATCGGCTGATCTTGGTGTAGGACGTACGTATATCAATAGAATATTGAGAGCACCGAGATGGCGTATGCTCTATGGACTTAAGCACTGAAGGCTTCGCTGCGGGCGCTGCTAACCATACTGTTTAACGTTCGCTATAGTTTAATAGCAAAGAGTTAAGGCGGTGCCGCCATGCAATCTCCCACTAGGAATAATAACAAACAACGGGTGGAGCTATTTTGACTACAAACGATAAACCTGCATACGCGGGAGTCTGAACGCGTTGTTATAGTTAGAGACTTCGATTTGCTCACTCTAAATTTCCTTCTAAGCATGATTCGAGCTCGTACGGTACTCAGCAGGGTCTGTGTTGGCATGTTGAGTAGCGAAAGTGTTGCTTAGTAGAATGCCACCAGGATCTACGAGTGGCTACGTCCGGGCGTAGTGGAGACATTACGCCTGTTGCCGGCGATCATTAAAGTCTCTTTCACTTCACTGGGACGGACATATACGGACAAAGAAAAGTTGATCAGGCTTATCCCAAACTTAATCGCAAGTAACCCCGGTTCAGTAATGCTGTGGCAGTGTTAGCCATCTACAAACATCTAAGATGGCCGCTTTCGCGCTCCGATGCGAATTGTGTGCCGAAGAACGTCGCAGTGCTGTTTTTCACGCTCCACAAAATTCAATTATACCGCTGCAACTGTCCTGCCAGCATTAGACAGTAAAGTTTTCTCATTTTGCTCCTATCAACGCAAGGCCTCCGTACCTCGAAATGTAAAACCCCGACATCGTACGATCGTCCACACGCTTAGCTGGAGCATAAGATTCGACTTTAGCGTAGAACATCTCAAACATTTTGCTAAAAACTGCTCAAAGGGACATGGAGGACTTCAGGGCCCCGTTGAATTTCAGAGAAATGCGGGTGTTGGGACTAAATTACTTTACGCTGAGGCAGGAGGAGACAATAAATGAGTAAAGCGCTGCTCCAGCTATGAAGGTGGACGATTGTACTTTACAAGGCGCTTAGCCAACCCCTTGCGCGTCCTTAAAAAAAAATACTTCAAATATTACGGCTTAAGTCCGTTCTACATGGGGCGAATTTCGCCTGCGAATCCTCAGTTGCGGCGGCGCCCGTGCGGCAAAACAATTTGTTTTCCTATTTTCACTGCTGCGACATATTGCCAAATGCTAAGCGGCGTTCACAAGAGAAGTTCGACTATTCCAAACATTTGGAAATTCGCCACAGCAACGATAATATATCGTTTTGGTTCACGAGCGGCGCCGCAGCTGCGAATTCGCAAGCGAAATTAGAACGGGCTTCATGTAGAACGGGCTTCACAACGAATGCGCGTGACGCCAGCGTAATCGCGTCATAGCACCGCGTGGTGTACAAAGCATCGCACCTCTGCAGGAGGCTCCCTGGTCCCTGAGCGGCTGCTGGCAGAGGTCGCAACGTTGGGTCTTGCGGAACTGCTTGCTCCGGAAGGCGTGCCGAGGTTCCACGCCCACGTCCCCGCCGCGTACCTACGGCGAGAGAAGAGGCGACGAGCACGATCAGGAACACGACCGGACGCACGAGTCGGCGATATCCATTCAGTGCGACTCTTCCGCAATCTGTGTGCAACTTTTGCTCGTGGTGTGAATGGCTTAGCGCGCCGTCACGACCCTTAGATATGGCAGTGCGCGCGTCCAATTTCAAGTACCCCCCTCCCCTCTCCTCTTCCCCACTGCAACACTTCTTTCAACTTTACCCGACATCTGAAACGATTCTACAGCGCGGTCGATAAACGTGTACAGTACTTAGCTTAGCTCGCCACGGATTAGCCCAGCCAAATGTTACTCTTTTACGCACGTCACAAAGTTTAGAAACGGCCTCAAAAGTTAAGGGAGAAAGTTGGGCTAGTTGGTTAGTCCTTGAATACATCTCACTAGCGAAAAAAAAAAAAAAAAGGACGAGGACGAAGAAAGAAGCACACAGGACGCTCGCTAGACTTCAACCGAAAATTTTACCTCGCACACAAGAAACATATAACAAAAAATGTTTTTTTTTTTTGCTTTTCTGGTCTCCATCAAAGTCCGGGTATTGTTTGCGCGCTTGAGTGACGCCAATCAAGCACTATCGCCGCTAAATCCGACTTTCTTTCAGTTGCAGCGACAAACGAATTCGATAGCCACAACAACAACAAAAACGCCACAGCAAAAGCAAATCGGCGCAACTGCAAAGCCATTTTAAGTCCAGGGAATGCGGACAATACGACGTCTGCGTGAGTGTGTAGTCGCACTAAAGCAGTCACGTCGAGCGTGGCATGGCGTGCAGGCGTGTTGGGCGACGTTGAGGGGGTGTGTTTGCTTGGAGGCCCTTCATGATTACTAGTTATTTCGTAGTCTGGTCGGTGGTATAGTTGTCGCGTTATTCGGCAGTATTGCGTAACGTCTGCGTATCTGAGGATGGTTGCAAGCCCCGCTCAAACTCATATTTCGGTGCTGGTGGGAGAGTTTCCGGGGCAGGACAGCGCCGCTTGGTTACTGCGAAGAGTAGGCTGGGTCCACGGGATTATGACGCGTTTCTAAAATTCTGCAGGGGTCTTTGGAGGAGGACCCAAAGCAAGCTTGCTTTGAAATTTTGACTGCTTTGGTGCGCTCGGCAGGGCGCTGGTGAGCCGGTGATAATTACCTCCATCCTTTTCTGGAAGAGGGAGAGACCTGTATTATAAACACAAAACCGTGTTATAAAGACATGTGAGCAGATCCGAACAGGCCCATCGAGGAACTCGGGTGTCAGTAATACGTGACCGGCACCGGAAGGACGTTCCCCAAACAATCTATTTTTGCGCGTCGTCCTATGAGAGACGTATAATTTATACTTCCGCCATCGGCTCGGCCATAGCAGCCCCCCTTCCTGCTATTAAACAATTTAACACCGCTTCACAACGCAGAAGCAAGACGCTACCTGATAGATCAGCTTCGCCTGATAGGAAAGGGCTGTCGACGCGGCCCGAGCTCAAGGCATCCTGGAATGAAGACACCTCTCTGAAGCATTTCCTTGATTTAATGAAAGTTTATTCTCTCTCTCTCTCTCTCTCTCTCTCTCTCTCTCTCTCTCTCTCTCTCTCTCTCTCTCTCTCTCTCTCTCTCTCTCTGTCCCAAAAGGCTGCAAAGGCCCCTTTTTTTTGTCTTCTGAAGTGTTCACACTTGTGCTAACGATTGCCGTGACTTTGCAGCGTGAAGCACCCTGCGTTCGCCCATTGTGGAGTTTTGTCTCATTTATTTCACACTTACTCTAGTCCGTGTTATGCCGTCGTGAATTCATTGCCATCCTTTCTTTCTCTATCATCTCTTCTTCCACGTGCATAGGCAGCCAAACGGACGCTTCTCTGGTTAACCTCCCTGCATTTTTTCGTAAATGACCCCGTCTTTCCTAAACTTTTTCTGGATCACTTATGCTGAGAAACTGGGCTGGCGCCTGGTACTCGGCCAAAACTCAAGCCGAAACAAATCACCCGACACCACCCCACCTCTGGCTTTGCGCGCCATACCAATCAATTTTTAAAGTCAGTTTCGTACTCAGCTCGATTCGCAAAGGTGACAAGAGAAGCTCATTTGTGGCTCCCATACAACGCCTCGCATTGTTGCACTGTGATTATATACGCCGTCGTATTATCTCTGAAAGCAGGTATTGAAACACGCGAACGTGTGCGAGGTTTCACGCACCAGCGCACGAGGGCAGAGTCGATGCTGGCCCACCGGAAAGAATGCGTAAGGCCCAGAAGAAGAGAATGGCCAGACGGACAAGAAAAATGGCTATAGCGACAGGGTGCTCATGAGATCAGGCAAACGAGGCGCTAGTCTTGACGGGAAGAGGCAATTCATTTCACGGATAAAAGAGAGGAGGGGGAGAGAAAGGGTTACGAAGGCAGTCGCGGTCAGGCGCTGCGCGCACGCGGAGACCAGCGTGCATGCTAATCAAGTGTGCAGCGGAAGCCACACGCGCTTCAAGGGGAGCCCGTACGCTGGCAGCCCGCTCCGCTCGTTTGTAATAGTAGAAGGCGGAGGATGGAACCGATCGCCGCCAAGGTCCCCCTCCTTTGGGCAGCCTTCGCAGCCTCGAAGAGGCCACGAGCGGCCTTCCAGAAACAACGCGATTCACACCAACGACGACCACACGCCTCGCACTTGGCGAGGCGCGTTCGGGCCCGGGGACAAGGCTTTCTGTAAGGGAGATGGCGGCTGGTATACGGCACAGCTGCCAATATTGAAGGCAGGCAGGGAGAATGATAGAAGATAGACGTGTTTGGCGATCTGCGGCTTCTTTCACTAGCAGGAAAGCGTGATTAGCAAAAAAAAGAAAAACGTGTTTCACGTCCGCTGCTTTATATTTACCTCCTCTCCACATCCTAAAACTTATACCCAACAGAAGAAGTATGAGACGAAAGAAACGGGTCCCCGCATTAAATGTGCGCCAATCATGACCTCAACGAGGCTAAGCGGACGATATTTTGTGCAACGCTTTCTTGACGCCGAGTATCGCACGCGACCGCAAATTGTTTTCTACATTTAAAAAAAAATGAAATCTACCATTGTCTCCGTGCCAAGGGCAACGGGAACCGCATTTTCTTGGTTTCTCTTCAGTGTTCTCCTCAATTGCTCTTAAATAAAACAGATAGCTGAAAACGACCCGTCACAAGTGGAATAATCAGTTATAGATAGAAACAATGCACTTTTTAGTAGTTACCCTTACGGAATTTCCATCAATGGGTTATGTTAGTAACACAAACCTATCATCATCATAGTAGTCACTATCGTTTCCCTAGATCATCGTCAGCCACTGGTTGCCCACAGTGGGATGGAGGCGCCTTCTGATGACTTTAATTGCGTCGGCTTCCATGTTTTGCGATTTCAACATCAGCGAAATCTTCTGCTCCCAAAAACTTCCATCCATCCTGCTACTACATCCACCCTGTTACCCATCCACCTACTTGCATCTATCCTGTTGCTCATACATCCATCCTGTTATTCATGCGGTCCAACAACACTTCTTTCATTCTCGTAATCTTAGCTATAGAGTCCCTTTCCGCGCATTTGCTGGCTGCAGCCAACGTGCTGTCTTTTTACCAGCATGGCATGATAAGTGCGATACCCTAGCCTAAGCGCGTTATAGCTCCACAAAGCGCAGCAGCATAGACCTACGGTGGAAATATATAGGTTAATGAAATAGCGGGATCAGACGGTCCCCACCAGTGTACCCAATCAATTTGCCCGTGCGGGCGCACGTACACTCCCTCAATACGAACAAATACCGGCACAATTCAGTGTGGCGCGCCCAGCCAACTTCCGTCTCGAAGCTAGAAACGTTTCGCTACGCTTAACGATCAGGCTCACAAAAGAAGCATACATGGGTTGGTTCTAAGACGACAAGTCATTTGGCCACGCACATGTATACCGCGCACATATGCACGGAGATCAGCCGAGCCGACCGGCGTGTTTTAAACGTTCATCTGATAATTGCAAGTCCATCTGCATAATGGACAATGGGGCTTAATTGCGCGGGCAGTGATGCTTGTACACAAGGCTATTCGAGTTTAAACGCCTCGCTTACAACGGCAGCGTGGTGAATGCTCAGTCTACCGCTCAGACAAGCCGCCGCTGACCAACGGACGCAATCAAGGTGAATGCGAAGGAGGAGCGCGTATAAGGGAGACAGGAGGGGAGCGGGTACTTAATCGGCCCGCGGTAAATCGAGCTCAGCGAGAACAATCAGACTGTCGACTGGCTCGGGACGTGTGGGGTCGATCTCAGCCGCCTCTCGGGTTACGCAACATCCTAGCGCGCGCGCGCAGATTAGAATAATTAAGTGCCGAGTCGTAATGAGGCGACCGGATTGGATGAAAAGAGAGAACCGACGCCAGTGGTCCCCCGCTGCCGTGTTCGCCGCCGGGTGGGTGGTCCGCGCCGAAGGCCGCGTCGCGGCGCCGGGTTGTGCCAACATCGCGCACGTTGGAGATATATATAAAAGCGCGTGCACATGTGCCACGAATATAGCCGGGTGTGATGGGCGTGCATATCGTATGCGGCCTCGTGTGCGCCGGTCCTTGCGTTCTGTGACTCTGCACGAACGACAGCGCTTCTTTTAAGCGTATGTCCTGTTCGCAATGCTGCTGACTTGCAAGATCGACTCAGGGCCGACATCAATAGTGTTATCTCGAATCAGTGATGTCCACAACTTAGGCGGCGAAGAAACAAGCATTAGGTCTCTCTCTCTCTCTCTCTCTCTCTCTCTCTCTCTCTCTCTCTCTCTCTCTCTCTCTCTCTCTCTCTCTCTGTCACACACACATAGGCACACACGCACATACATTATCGATCTTTCGCAATTCAAACCCTCGACACTGCTTCCTACAATTATTGGAGAGGCCGCACGTTTTGTTACACGGAGCTAATGCGCGCACGTATGCGACTAAGTTTGCCGGAATATTTGTCACAAAGTCTGCAGGGTCAGAGCAACTCGCTCGCGCTTACCCAAAGTTGGAACAAAGAGTAAAACGCGGGACTGCGTTCGCGGAAAACGCGTACAAATTCGTGAGACCTGCCCGCACGCATATACGCGCAGCGCCAAAGAAAACCGCGGGTGGGCCGCGGCGGAGAGATTTCTCACCGCGGGACGCAAGATCACGCCAGCGGCGCGGCCGAGGCCGCGGTGTGAGTGCATAAAATAATGGCGGTCACGCTTTCCCGCTTGCGCAACATCCGACGTCCATTCACCACCGAGTGCGCGGCCGCAGGCTGCGAATGCGGCCAAGACCCGATGCTCCCCGTATACCTACTACTGGCCTGTTCAACCGTCTCTTTCACTTTTTCGTTACCCGCCAAGCAAGCGGCTATTAAGGATACACTTGCGCCTCTAAACCCGAGCCCTTTTGAGGGGCGCGTTTCAGTTGCTCGTTTCTTTTTTTTTTTTTTTTTTTGATGGTTTAGGTTTCAGGGCTGTATTAATCTCTAAGCGACGGCACGAGCTTCACTCATTCCGCCGCGGGCGCTCATGCAGCCGCCACTTTGCGCCACGGGGAAGCAACAAAATACGACCGAGCGAGGTGGTGTTAGGGCGGCATTACTTTAAGGCTTAGGCTAGTTTCTCCAATCTGCGTTGATGAGGCGCTGGTTGATACGTTTATGAAGAGAACAAGCCCAGGCCCGCTGATTAATTGCGAGAAATTACGCAGCTGTGATTACGCACCTGGACTGCTTGTTTGGCCGGAATGATAATCGTCGACGGGCAAAACGGTCCAGTGTTTGCCGTGCGAATAAGAAGAAAAAGAGAAACAAACTTGCAGCCGAGATTAGTGCGCATACTCTACTAGCACTGTTCCACCCCAAGCCGCGCTGCCACGTACGACGTCAAATTTCTTTCTTAGTTTCTTCCTCCAGTTCCAGTTTTTCTTCTGTTGCTGCTTCTAATTGTCGCCCGGGTCTAGTACTTTGATCGCTACCGGTGAATCTTCATAATTTTTAGTCATTGTTTTCGGTATTCTCGTTATTTATGAGGTCCTTACAAAATTTCGCTGACTGCTTTCATTCGTTCCTAAAATTTTATATTCGCCGTTCTAATTCAGCGGCCACATTTTTCGGTGAATAAGCAGTCTATCATACATGCTGCTGTTCACGGCAACTATTTGGTACTTTGACACAACTTTTCTTCCCACTTTTTTCACAAAAAAACCTATGGACGCTGAAAAAATTCACTGAATTTCCACACTCATCGTGCCAAGAAGTCGGCAACGAGAGCTACCGTATTTACCCGATTGTAGGTCGACCCCTTTCTTCAAATTCGAAAATCTGAAGTTGGAGGGTCGACCTACAATCGAAACTGAAACTTGTACCGCCGGCGATGGCAAGCCAAACGAGAAATCGAGGATGCAACGGCGTAGTCGTAACTGTACGTATGCTTTCCAACTTTACATATTGCGTATAGATCGGAACACTTGTTCGCAGTACTGTTTTTTTTTTTTTTCCTGCTCTTACTGGGCTCACAGTAATACATGTGGAATCTTCCGCTGGCCGTTTCGGGGCGCTCTCACGAGCAGCGTCGTACCGAACACGATGCTGCTCGTGACAGTGCCCCAGAGCAGCCCGAAACTATTAACTGAAAATTCCAACGGCAAGAGTGCGCGCAGCTCTCGTAGCAGCCCCTTGTAAACATGTCGGCGGTTATCATGCGCGCGGTACTCATGGTGGTACTAGAGTGTAGGCAGCTCTCACAGCGGCGTTCGAGAAGGTGCAGACGTCACGTCAGGTGACCAACAGCAACTTAGCGAAATTTGAAATTGGCGCGACAGCTGCGGAGACGCCAGTTCAGTTCAGTAAAACTTTATTGAGGTTGGGGAAGGGATTAAAGGGAGAAACTTGGGTGGAGTCCTCTTTCCAGGGCCCCAGAAGCTTGTGCCATATTGACAGCTCTAGAGAGGCTAGAATGCGGGGATAGAACATTCCACTACGTGAAAGCATTCCTGTCCGACAGAACGGCTACCATTTGCTTTGGAGACACAAAGTCAGATCCCTTTGGAATGCCCAACAAGGGCACAACACAGGGATCTACCATCTCACCGCTTCTCTTTAACATCATTATGGTAGAGATAGCAAAAAGAATCTCCGAATACGACCAACTAGAGGCCGCAATTTACGCGAACGATATTACCCTACGGACAAAAAAAAAGGCAACAGAGATAAAAAAATTAAACGCTGCAAAACGCGATCAATGAAATCAACCAACTTATGGCCAACAACGGGTTGCAGTGCGACCCAGAAAAATTAAGAGACGTCACGGAGAAAGGGCACGTGATTTTGAAATGTGGCCAACACTATTGCTTGTCACCGCGTGCAACACAGGCGCAATTGTCCTCGTGTCACTGCACAGACACACGCACTAAAGCAGGGACCTCGGCCTCGAGAAACGCGTAACGCAATTGCTGCACTTAAGGAAATCTTTTGAGAACTGCAGAGCGAACAGTGGAGGCCATGCCCCCTGCCGTGCACGCCTGCCACCTGCTGAGCTGTCAAGGAAGTGAGCAAGCCAGCAGAGAAGCCGGTGTTCCCACCCCGTTGTGCGCAGCTAGCTCCTCCATTACAAACCGATCCCCTGCACGTTTGGGTGTCATGCATCCATGGGTATTTGGGCATATTGTTTCCTTTTGTGTCGTTTAAGTGTGCAGTTGAGGCAAAATATGCAACCATGATGAAATTACTCTTCCTTGGCCTGGGCTTGTATAATAGTCTGCTGAGGTTAAAATAAGAACCCAGCAGTCACATGCTTCCATGTATACAGCACCCGCAACTAACGCCCCACTCCCGGCACGCCGTGCCATCTGGTATGGGAACGCCAACAATCTCCATCCCTCGGATCCAATCCCCCTTCCACGTAATAGCTCTGCAGTGGAGCCGCTGTCCAGCTTGGACCTATCGACCCAGCGCAAGCTGATAGAGAGGGCACGAGAGCCAGGTAAACCAACGGCATAGCAGACTGGCGGGCGTTTATTCTCTCTCTCTCTCTCTCTCTCTCTCTCTCTCTCTATATATATATATATATATATATATATATATATACATATATATATATATATATATAAGACAGAAAATAAGGGTTGGCAGTCAAGAAAACCTCGGAAAGCTAAGGGGAGGTTTTTTGAGTCCAAAAGAAAGTGGTGAAAAAATGCCCGCCGGGTGGGATCCGAACCCACGACCTCCAGAATACCGGTCTGGTGCGATAACCACTACGCTACCGGCGGGGCTGTTTCCCCAGCACTTTCTCGGGTACTTATGTTAAGGTATTTTTGTTTCCTGCACTTGGGGGTGGTAGCCAGCGCCACTCGGACTACTCGGGGTGAAGGGGACCTTCTTTTGGGGGCTACCACCCCCAAGTGCAGGAAACAAAAATACCTTAACATAAGTACCCGAGAAAGTTCTGGGGAAACAGCCCCGCCGGTAGCGTAGTGGTTATCGCACCAGACCGGTATTCTGGAGGTCGTGGGTTCGGATCCCACCCGGCGGGCATTTTTTCACCACTTTCTTTTGGACTCAAAAAATTCTTCATATCTTTCTATGACCCACCACAACCTCCCCTTTGTTTTCCAAGGTTGTCTTGACTGCCAACCCATATTTTCTGTCTTATTTTCACGGAGCCCCTCATTTCCCATTTTCTGGTTATATATATATATATATATATATATATATATATATATATATATATATATATATATATATATATATATATATATATATATATATATATATATATATATATATATATATATAGGCACGAATCTTTGCGACACAAAAGGACAAAAGGCGGCCAATCCACCATCAGAGCGACGAGGACGGCGGCCGACTGGAAGCGAAGGAGGAAGAAGCGGCGTAGAGCGCGTTCGGGTTGAGAATAAACATGGCGTCGTGAGATTCGGACGTCCGTTCATTACAATATATATATATATATATATATATATATATATATATATATATATATATCATATAATTGATGGCGAATGGCGGGTCATAGAAAGAGATGAAGAATTTTTTTAGTCGAAATGACAGTGGTGAAAAAATGCCCGCCGGGTGGGATCCGAACCCACGACCTCCAGAATACCGGTCTGGTGCGATAACCACTACGCTACCGGCGGAGCTGTTTCCCCAGCACTTTCTCGGGTATTTATGCTAAGGTATTTTTGTTTCCTGCACTTGGGGTGGTAGCCAGCGCCACTCGGACTACTCGGGGTGAAGGGGACCTTCTTTTTAACCCCCGGGCCGTGACTCGAGTGTCTACGATATGTCGAGAGTGGTCGACCAGCGTTGAACCCTCTTAAGCTCCCTTTGGCACCAAGACTGCCAGAACAGAGGCCCTCGTTAAGCATGTAGCGAATCAGAAAATGGGAAATGAGGGGCTCCGTGAAATAAGACAGAAAATAAGGATTGGCAGTCAAGAAAACTTCGGAAAGCAAAGGGGAGGTTGTGGTGGGTCATAGAAAGAGATGAAGAATTTTTTGAGTCGAAAAGAAAGTGGTGAAAAAATGCCCGCCGGGTGGGATCCGAACCCACGACCTCCAGAATACCGGACGTAATACCTTAAAGGAGCCATGAAGACAAAATACAAGTCGGCTTTATTAGAAAGACTGCTTAGTCCCGATAACAATGATACCAATATCATCGCAATCTTCGAACAAATGGAGATATTAAAGAAAACGTGTGAAGCCGTGGCGACCCCCTAGGCAATTTCCCGCAACTTTTCTATGACGTCACGGAACCTTGTTTGTGCGATTGGCGGCAGCCTAACTGACCTGTCGCGACGACACATGACTGGACGTCTGTAATGGGGCCTCTAGTTCCATTTGACCGCATCACTTGAATGCTAACTTGCAGTTAACGCACTAAAAATTATATTTTATTGTTGGCCCGTATGACGTCATTCTTGCTCATAACACGTCACTGTGGCGCAAAATTTGAAAGTTTTTAAATACTTCTTGCTTTTTTTTCGTTAAAAAAAACACCTTTTGTGGCTCTAATGGAGCTGAGTGAGATACTGAGTCCTAGTGCTTTCAAATTAAACGAACTTGTATTTTCTCTTGATGTATCCTTTAACATAAATACCCGAGAAAGTGCTGGGGAAACAGCCCCGCCGGTAGCGTATTGGTTATCGCACCAGACCGGTATTCTGGAGGTCGTGGGTTCGGATCCCACCCGGCGGGCATTTTTTCATCACTTTCTTTTCGACTCAAAAAATTCTTCATCTCTTTCTAGGTCGCGCACGCCGCTGCCCACATCCTTTTCCCGGCATTCCCGCACACGGTGGACAACTCGGAGGTGCTCCTTCCCGTCCGACCTGTTCATCCTAGCTGCACTGAAACTGCCTACCCTTACTGAAGAAAAAAGCCTTCACTATCGCTCCCCCTCACATCCCTCACGAGTCACCACGCCCACGACGCCCGCCTTTGGAGTAGATTCTAAACACAAATGCGTGTACTTCAACACCCCTTCTTTGATGTGCCACATCTCTCCCACCCAAATGCCTCTACAGCGGCCCCTCTAGTCAGAATCCCTGCACAACATACGCGCGAACCCCTACACCCCAAAGCACACCACCATTCTTTATCCCTGAAGGAGTGAGCTGGGCGAACTGACCAGCTGACGGCCTCAAGGTCAAGGACACCTTATCACACGGGCCCGAGCAGTGGCGATAGAACGAGGCTTCCTAAACTGAAGGCGCCTACCTTCCTTTCTCTTGATTCTTCTTCGGCTTCAGTACACTCACTCACTCACTCACTCACTCACTCACTCACTCACTCACTCACTCACTCACTCACTCACTCACTCACTCACTCACTCACTCACTCACTCACTCACTCACTCACTCACTCACTCACTCACTCACTCACAGTATACTGTACGAGCCTGCATACTATAGCGAGATTGATATAAAAACTTTGAAGTAACCCTGCCCCCATCATTCTTCTATACACTTTGGTTTGTGGGGATCCTGACGCCCAGGCCATTGCGCGATCACTGGGTTTGTGCCATCACGCGGCGCTTTTCCCCTCTCTCCTCCGAAATTCCGGCTCGTCTTGGCGCCTCTGTGTAGAGCCGAGCCGTCTCTCAAACTCTTGCGTGAGGTGAAGCCTGCAGAGACCGTTGCGGCGATAAAACACTGTCACGCAGCGGGCGCTCCGCCCTGGTAGCGGAGCTAACCTCACCTCATTGGTCCGTTTGAACGATGCCCGAACCCGACTCTCGCCGGGGACGCGAACGCGCACCCTGCGCGGGGGTCCGTTCGGGGAGACGCTGCCAGGACGCCGAAGGCATTGGCCGAAGGTACGTGACGCTTTCTTTACCAGCCGGCGGCAACTCTGTTGCGCCGGCGAAAGCCCACCAGCCCTTCCGGCTGCGGCCCGTGCCCAAGGCTGCTCCTGTTGTCCCTACGCTTGTATATAGTAAGGCCGTACCTATCACTCGACGAACACGCCGTGCGGTACGCGCCTGCGAGCGAATGGGCCCCGTTTCCCTCGCTGCTGCGAGCCGATCCGGCCAGCACGGCGATGCGCGCGCGCACAACGTGCGCACACCCCGGAATTTGCCCTGACAGAAGAGCCCACTGGCTCTGCGCCGACGAAACGTGCGCACTTGCGCGTGGCGCCCCATCGCCCCTTTCACCTAACGGGAAGTACGTACCTGTACTGTAAATTGTGTAATTGGGACTGTAAAATATGTGACTAGAATGTTAGTATAAAATAAACGTCTTCCTTCCGTACCCTGGGCATATTCCTTTGTCGCCCCCTTCTCCACCTGCCCAACAGAGGCGGTGTTAAGTTGGCGCGACGGCGTTTCAGTATCGTGAGCGTGCTCAGTTAGCTCGAAACCGCGGTGGTTCCTCGCAGTGTGCATGAATGCCTGCCTTGTGCAATGCTAGGGTTATGCATACTGTGAGGTAGAGAGACTACAGGTTTTAGACTGTAAAACCACCACGGAGAGCATAAGATGAGAGGTGAAGTTACGGCGGAAGAAACTCGCAACGTACTTACCGGGACAAATTCTAAAGCGAAGTTTTCTATGCCTCACTGATGGCGTTCGATGTCGCCCCAAAACGCACAGCAGCAAATTCAACTTTGCACAATAAGTTTCACAAAGCGGTGATGACGATAAGCGAAGGCGCGCCTCACCTAGGAAGAAAAAAAAAAAAACTCTTCTCGTGGCGGAAATCGAACCCGGATCCTCACGTTACGAAACCGACGTCTATCCGATTTCGCCATTCCGACACCTTCAAAGCAGCTTCGCGCATTAACAATCTTTTCTCTTAATAAAGACGCTTTGATTATTTCTTTGTACATCGCATTCCGGTACAAAAGGAATCGGGTCCGAGAGGCTGTAATTTTTGTCCGCTTCAAAAGCAATGAAGAATGGGAGACAAGTACGTTGTCCGCTCTTCTACTTTATCTTTTTTTTTTTTTCGTTGACGAGTCGGTGATCTTGGTTGCTTGATTGATTGATTGTAGGGTTTAACGCGCCGACGCAACACAGGCGATGAGGCGCGCCGTAGTGGAGGGCTCCGGATTAGTTTTGACCACCTGGGGATCTTTAACGTGCGCCGAAATCTCGTACACACGGGCGTTTTTGCTTTTCGCCTCCATCAGAAAAGCGGCCGCCGCGGCCGGGAATCGAACACGCGACCTCGTGCTCAGCAGCGCAACGCCTTAGCCACTGAGCCACCGCGGCGGGTGATATTGGTTGCGCTCAACTAACACCACCGCCGTCATTCCGGCAAAGGCGCCCCAAGCTTATATAGCTCATGCCGTAAAACCCACGGGTGTTCGCCACGAAGGGCTTCGCCCACTGCGAGATACGGGGACGTTGTTAAAGCAGTGACATTCACCGGCTGGCCGACCTCTTTCGCGCTATATACGTTCAGGAAGTCACGTTCGCCTGAGAACCGTTGCAGTATTAGCGCAGCGATGCGATGCGATGAGGTTTTTAAGGGGGGGGGAGGGTTCGAAACTCTGGCGTGGGGTGCCGACACCTTATCAGGCCCCAAGAGCGCAGCCACGTAAAGTGTGATAGCCGTTTTCTTTTTATAGACCACCGCGGCCGGTAATCTTACAATACAAAAATGGAAGTCTTATTTGCGGTCGCAGCCGTGTATGTATTCGGCTTTTCCCCCCGACGCACACAGGCGGGTCGCCATGGTTGACCGGAAACGCACGCGATGTACACAGCGAACAGGCGCGCCTCTTGCCAGCGTGCGACCTCTTCGAGGAGCACTTCACCGCCGCGTACACACAGCGTGTTTGTTTTTCTTGCCCTAAAGGCACCGCACACGCACACACAAAGTATGTCAGGAAACCCACTCTCGAGCAAGTGCACGCTACTTCACCCGAAAGGATGATGCGCTGCTTCGCGATATCGTATCGCGGGCAGCGAGATAGGCGAAGGATGCCCGGCGCCGTCAGCGCGCGACAACTGTAAAGAAACAATGATATATGCGGCACTCAGTATGCTTGCGCCACTCGCAGAAAAGTTTAGGTCATGGCGAACCGCGATAAGAACAATGGGTGGCCAAAACAGCATCGTACGCGTACCCAGGAGATAGGATACTAAACAAAAGTGTTTTCCTTACACAAAACCGCTCACGGGACCTAAGCGTGCCTGACTGGCGCTTTTTTTATCAAACAAAACAGACAAAATTTCTGCAGAGAGCTGCTGTTAAATATTTTACTTGGTTACTCCAGTCAGCCCACAAATGCGTCCGAATGGTGGCTGCCATTCACGTGTTGCCACCAGAGAAGAGGAGGGGGTATAGGAATTGATTGATTATGAGGTTTAATGCACCGACACTACACAGACGATAAGGCGCGCCGTAGTGGAGGGGTCCAGATTAATTGTGACTACCCAGGGTCCATAATGTGAGGGTATAGGAAGACTTCAGATTCCCCCCTGGTTCTATCTAAGATCCAGGCTCCGAAATACCCTAGCTTCAGTCATGATTGGTGGCGGAACTAATTAATTAATTTTTACGTCTAGATATGCCCCGAAATGATACAGACATTTTTTTCTTTTTTTATTCACTTTTTTTTTTAATTCATAGTTTCGTACCCACCCCCACCCCCCCCCCTTCTTGTTGATTGCCCAGGTTCACTCCCCGAAGGGTCTCGAGACGGCCACGCTGCCTTTTAATTATATCAAAGGCGCCCGTCGTTGCAGAGAGAGACAGAGAGAGGGGGGGTGGGGGGGAGGGTGGTAATGATAGGAGAACACACAGAGGTAAAGTGTTCGAGGTTGGCGGGGTTACGCTGCGCGGGAAAGAGAAAATAAAGGTGGGATTGGTTACGGGGAAAGTGGCGACTACCCATGAATAAACTGCATTTCGCGTGCCCTGACCGCCACGGCCTTTTGAGGCTGGCTGAAATGATCTGCTACAACGCACAAAATTGTGGACACTATTTTCGATCACAGAGGCTGTTTTTCTAGTAAATGCAGAAAAATGGCTTGTTCACATAAAGGCGTATGGCGGTGGGAGCTATTCCTCAACTTTTTCTCACTACGGCACGCTTCATGAGAGCTCAAGTATCACATCCTGCCATTAAGCTCGTAATTTGATCTGAGACGTTTAGATACAATTCCAAAGAGCTGCTTTCCTCGCACCCCTCCCTCTCTCCTCTCCCTCGCACACACTTTTTAAATGCAGAACATTTCAGTAACTCACGATGTCACCCGCGTTGGCGTCCGTAGTCCGCACGCTCACTGCGCATGCGCGTCGAGTCGAGGCGATAGCGAACACTCTCGCGAGGGGCATTGGATTGGATTCGAACACTCTCTCGCGAGGGGCATTGGATTGGATTCGATTGGATTGGCATGGATTGGATTGGCTTGGCTTGGCTTGACTTGGATTCGGATTGGATTGGATTGGATTAAAGTGGATTGTGTTGGATTGTGTTGCGTCATAGCCGCGGCACGTTGCGTCATAGCCGCGGCAGACGCGCTGGGGCTGGCGCATGTGCAGTACTCTCTCTTCCGCGGTTTCCTCTCCTTCGGGCGCGCTTCGCATATAACCGGTGTGCCGTTCTCCGGCGAAGCAACATCCGCTCTTGGCTCAAACACCTAGAGTCCACGCCGCTTTACAAGTACGCCGACGTCGTCGACTGGGACCGGCTTACGCAGTCCCCTCAACGTATATAAGCGGCGGAGCGCGCGTTCGGAATTCAGTCAAGGGCGTCTTTGCTTGGCTTTCTCTTGACGTGACGCTTTGCTTGACTCGAGTAGATGCGACGCATTTACTCGAGTTCCCCCTGTGGGAAGATGCGGGCGGCTTTTTTTACCGACCCAATAGCCACATTTGACTTGAAGGTATCACCCGAGGGACAGCTCTTGTAACATCAAGTGGGAGGGTCGAGATCAGACCACGGGGATTCTAACATAGCGTTTAGCTAAGCCCGTTAGCATTTCGCCATGCCAGCGATGCAATCAAAACACCAGCCGCGAGCATTCTGTATGTACAAGCAGTTACAATTCCGTTTCGCTAAGTCGGCACGCGAGATACAAACTCGCTTAGCTTAGTAAAACACTGTAATGCTCGCGCAGCGCTCGAGCGTTTCTCCCTCGCAGTGCAATAGCTAAGGACTCCCAGGAAGTCACTTAACCTCTCCATTGCGTCTAGCAGCCGCAGCAGCCCAGATAAGCCCTATCCCGGAGCGCTGCCCACCGTTCTTGGCTTTCCAACCTCTTCGCTTTCGCGGCGCACGCTGTCTTCGAGGGTGTATTTTTCCTGGCGCTCGTAGGCTTTCGAGAGATACGATAAGCCGTATTATTATTATAAGCGTCGCACACTTGGCCGACTCCGGCGGAACCGGTGTAGCGCGATGCGCCAGCGCGTTGCTCGCTTGCTTACCCGCGTGACCGATCGTGACGCTACCGCCGTCGATAGCGGCGCCGATACCGAGGCGTGCCGGCCGCGTGGCCGCCGCGCTGCTCTCCAATTCAGCGGCTCTGCTTTTTTTTTTTCAAGAACGGGGCCTTTTCTGGCATTACGTAACGCAATGCATCGTTGGGAATCCCTCGTTTCAACGCTAACTGCGGCCTTCAAGGCCTCAATCCGTGCGTCGAAAAGCCAGCCTGCAATAATATGTAGATGACTTACTTATTCTAATGAACTATTGAACGTCGACAGCGGAGTGTTTCGACATCTCCATCTCCGCTTCCGACGGAACGCGGCCGCAGTGTCTTCTGTCCAGACGAGGAAGTAGGTTGATTGAACGGGCACTAAACGTCCGTCGCTCTGCGCGGCGCGTTGAGCCCACTGTGTGGTGAATTAACGAGCAAATAGATCAGGTTGGAACAGTGCGGTGCCTTCCATTTTCAGTCCAGGACACTCCGCGAATTGTCCAAGACGCAAGGCGGTATTCGTTTTTCACGTATGTTTTTATGACGAAAAGAGCCCTCGGACTACCCGCGCACCATATTCGCGGTGAATCCACTATTGATAACCCAAGTGCCGTGGTGTATTCATACGATGCCACACTTCCGCTGTAGCTTGAGTGAATCGCAGCACCCACCGTGACCCGCGATCTCGAAGGCGCTTTTTTAACGGCGTACGTGTGTTCTCTCAACAGTATTGCGAAATTTGAGTTGGAAAGATTATTAGTGCTTAAGTGAAAACAAAAAGGAAATAAAGTGGCGCCAACGCTTCGACGCCTACTCGGCTTCTCGGACACGCGTGACTACGGCCCTATTTGGCCGTGGGAAGAAGTTATATACGGGCGGTGATTTCTTTTTTACTTTCCCCAGTTTGCTGGCGTGACGCGCAGGAGGCCACGGAGTAAATCGGGGGAGGGGCACCCAGCGATCTGTTGAAGCTGTCTGCCCGCATGTGCCACGACCCCAATAAAAACCCCTTATAGGTGTTTTGTTTTCAACTAAGTTTACCTTCAACTATACCAGAGACTTTCTATCCAATCGCACTGCTCGCTTCGTTGGATTCAACCACCAACAATCAGTCAGCCCCTTCTCCATACGCCGTGGTACGTCCCAAGGCTGCATCCCATCACCCATTCTGTTTAATCTCACTACAAAAAAATATGCCCTCTAAATTATTTTCGGTTCTCGATGTGCGCCATGCCATTTATGCCGGCGATATCACAGTTTGGAGCTTCCCAGGCAGTCCGGGTACCCAGGAACATACCCTCCAGGATGGCTTGGAAATTATTCAAGCTGATGCAAAATCCGTGGGCTTGGAATGCTTCCCTGAAAAACCAGAATACGTCGTTGTTCTTAATCAGAGAAGGAAACAGACGTCTATCGTTCTCTCATCCACTTCACTGTCAACGACCACCCAATCCCCTGACGTCCACGCCTCCGCATCCTCGGCTTTATATGGCAACAAAATGGAAAAAGCACAGTGTGGACCAAAACTATCATCAAACAGATAAAGTTAATCAATAACATGCTTTATCGAGTCACCCGCCCCAGTACAGGCCTCAAGGAACGCGATATTCGCAAGATAGTAGAAGTAACGATCTTTTCCATTTTGTACGCCCTTCCCTACCTTAAACTCACGAAATACAATACAATACATTGAAGATCGCCCTCCGGAAATGCCTGAGAACGGAGCTCGGTGTACCCATGTACGCCCCAAACTATCTCCATGCCGACACTACCCTCCACAATAACCTTGAGAAGAAAGTAGACGCCCACATCGCTGCCCAACAGCACAGGCTCACGACTTCAAACCAAAGCCGCACCATCCTGGCTGATATAGGGTTCGGAACATCTCATCTTTCTTCTCTACCGAAAGAGCGTTCACCATGGAACACAATTCCTGGAATTGCGGTCAAACCCATCCCGCGTCACATGGACCCGTCCTCAGACTCCGGAAGGCGCCGAAGCAGAGCCCCCTATCTTTCCAGCCCATCACATGACACATATTACACAGACGCCACGTTTACAGACAACGTATCCATAACTGTAGCAGTATGTCCACGCGAAGAGATCCTCCACCAACATTCTAATGTACCTTATTCTACAGCTGCTGAAATTCCCCGGACACCAGGAAATTGCAGGGAATGAAAGAGCTCATGCCCTCGCTCGTGCGAATCGAAACCCGAGTGACCCTCAACCCTAGCTGGCCACAAGACTACAGCCCTAAAGAAGAACGCACCGCTCATCGCAAGGTTCGGAGGCAACAACTGAAGGTCCTTCGCAGTTCCCGTCGAGACCTTCCACATCTCACAACTGATCTTACACGACGCAAAGGCCCTTACAACCGCTAGGCGCAGCCTCCGTCCCTCCCTGTGACCTCATTCTTCATTATATTATGACCCGGACTGGCACGCCCCACTGTCAGGTGTGTGGTGCTATCCTGACGTCAAACATACATGCTAAACTTGTCCTCGCGCCAGGCGATCACCCCACTTCTTTCATTCACACGTTTTACCACCCCACATTCTGTACTCATGGGAAAGCTGGGCCGCTCCTCCACCAGATCTTCGCCCGATCCTCTGGCCTCGCCTCGCCCGGCCCATTGTCCACGTGCGGGGCCCCGACTCCAGCGTATAACACCCGTCTGGGCGCATTCCCGGCCCACCAGAATCCAATTTTCGGCAGCCCGGGCATGGGCCGCTTCAAATCTCTCTCTCTCTCTCTCTCTCTCTCTCTCTCTCTCTCTCTCTCTCTCTCTCTCTCTCTCTCTCTCTCTCTCTCTCTCTCTCTCTCTCTCTCTCTCTCTCTCTCTCTCTCTCTCTCTCTCTCTCTCTCTCTCTCTCTCTCTCTCTCTCTCGCTCTCGCGCTCTCCAAGCAGACAGCATGAAGCTTCTCGCATTAAAATTACTGCTACGCGATACGCGAAATTTCGCTGCACAATCCCAGATTTAAGCGCACTGATGCATAATCGAAAAAAAAAAATGGCAAAGAATGGGTCCGGACAGCGCGATATTAGAGCAGTTTACCACCCCACATTCCGTACTCATGGGAAAGTCAATGTGAGACTTCTCCATCCTTCAATGCACAACCAGGATGATGATGGCGACGACGACGACGATGATGACGACGCATACTTTTCCTACACCTGCACTGACACTACTGCATGCGCTACTAATTGAATGACGGGTCAGTGCTTGCCCCTACGGCAGTTTTCTTTCCGCGCCGATGCCAAGAAAGTGGTAGTTATGCTCCAAAATCTATTAGCAAGACTCTTCCAACGCTTTAGCTCCCACCCGCAACAGCCTTTAAATGACGATAAAATACAAGTTCGGTTTATTAGAAAGACTGATTTGTCCCGATAAGAGTGATGCCAACTTTGTCGCAAACTTCAAACAAATAATGGATATGTTAAAGAAAACATGTGAAACATAGGCGACTCCCTAGCGAGGTTCCAGCAACGTTTCTATGACGTCATAGAATTTTGTTTGGGCGATTGGAGTCCGCCGACCAAAATCATGGCTAAGACACACGACTGGACGATTGAAGTGGGGCCTCGAGTTCCGTTTGATAGTATCACTTGAATGCTAGCGCGTAGTTAACACGCTGACTAAAATATTAGTGGTTCCGGCCCATGTGACGTCACTCCTACCCATAACACGTCACTGGAGCGCGAAATTTGAATTTTTTTTTCAATATTTGGGCATTTTGTCGGTTAAAAAAACGTCTTTCGTGGCTGGAATGGAAGCCTATTTCATTAAAAATAAATAAGGCTGTATTTTGTCTTCATTGCCCCTTTAAGCGACCCTATAGCAGGTGGACTCGCGTACAACACTGTCTAGACCAAGCAGGACGTTGCCATATCTAAGGCTAGCACCGAAAAGTGGCATCGCACAGCCCTTAAACGACGCAATACGCCGTCTGCATTCTACGGTTATAGCCTTCTGCCACTGTAACGGCACAGGATGCGGTCGATTCCGACACCCCGCCTTCAGAGGAAGTGTATCCGCCTATAAAACGAAAAAAAAAGCATTCGCGTAAATGGCGGGTTATAAACGCTAATAGTCGTGTTTCTTGGACCGCCTGAACCAAATGTGAAAAAGATTGCGCTAGATCTACGTTTAGTGCGAAGAAAAAAAAAAGAACAGAGAGGCCAGAGCCCCATTCGCTCTAGATGAGCTTACTCCTATACCTCTACTGACCAAAAAAAAAAGGAAATTTTCAGCCACGCGAATACGACTTAGCGGGCTGTGGCGCCTTCTCGCGGAATATGGAACAGACAACAAAGCAGAACAGACAATGCAGAACGCACAAAGAACAGGCCGACGGGGCAATCTTCAGCCCGGCCATTTCAGCGCTTATCTGATCCTTCTGACCCCAAGACCGTTCGTCTTTCAAAGGCCACTTATGAGTGTCGTTATCACCGCCTGTATAAGGATCTCAGGCGCCTACGCACCACCTGACCGTATAAGCACCGTCTAGGAGTATCCTGGCGTTGTGTCTCATTTCGGGCTTGCGGTAATCAAAAGCGGCCACGCATCATGTGTTACAAAGCCCACTAACGCTTCAATGCAACCGGCCATAACCGTAAGGAAGTCGTTCCGGCTTACACTGCTCCGGATTAAGCGACAAACCGTTGTGGGGACTACAGAACGCTCCCAACCATACGTATATACCAACGCGCAAGTGCATTCGTAGGCCACCTGTTAGGCGTTTACCACAGCAGTGTTGCAAGATATTTTACGTCATTTTTGCTTTCAGGACAGCTATACGTCGACGAAACGAGGGCGATGTCTGGGTAGACATGGACATATAGACATTTTTATTTCATGCTAACAGCAACATGAGGAGGTGAGAGAAAAAGCTGAATCTCGCATCCACATCTGACGCATTCATAAAAAAAGCATGCTAAGACACAAACAAAAGTGAGATTTACCGCTTCGATAAATCAGTTTCAGCTGTTTCTTGAAAGTCATGTTTAATAAATAGTTCTTTGCTCTGTTGTGTTGGTATGTGCGCCCCATCCTGTAGTGTCCACTCATTGGCTGTATAATGGTGATTCTATTTACATTGGCATCTACAGGATCAGGCTTTTGTTCTGAATGGAATCGCAATGTGTGTACGGGTGTATATTGTCTTTCTTGTTCCCCTAAGTGCTTCTAATCGCTGCTCTGTATTTCAACCTTCCCTGCTATAGCCCTTAAAGGGCTGCAGTATTTACAAATTAATAAATAAAATGAATAAATAAAAAGGAAAATTAGAACAAAAGGAAGGAATAGAAGTTAGGAGCATGTTTGCGGGCGTGTGATTTCCATCAACGAAAAGAAAAAAACGTTTTTAGCAGTAAGGTGTGTTTGTGTTTTCGACTTCTTGTATGGGGTTTTGCTCGACAGAAACGATGCTGTGTCTGTAACCTTCCTCGTCCTCGTCTTTCTTGCGCTGGTTGTTTTCTATCATCATGAACGATGAACAAGTAGCAACTAACCTAGTCCAGCGGAGTAGGACGTCCGCTGGGTGCTAAGAAAACATCGCAAGCCAAGCCTGTAGAGCGAAAAATAACAGCTTGCGAAAAGTTGATGCCTGAAGGTGGGTGTACTCCGTCACAACAACGTCCCTGCCGCCTATGCGACCAGTTGGGGTCTTCTAACTTTCCCAGTTACAGAAGCTCCTTACGCTGAGGCGTACAAGGTCGAGACAACATCGCGCGACGTTCAAGTGCGCGCTGGTTTACCATTTCTAGAGGCTACGATACTCGCGAAGGTTATGAGGCAAAAAGCCACCCAATACAAAAATAATATTTCCAATTCATTCATTCATTCATTCATTGAAATGTTTGTTTCGCTTGCTAAGAACCATTCTTGGCACATGCTACCTGGCGGAACCGGAAGGCCAGCTAAAAGGGTTGTTGGGTGTACATCAAATGAAACTAAGGGCTTTTCTTGTTTTCTCCGAGAGAGGTTGATAGACCTTTATAATATTTCGGTGGATTTTTGAAGTGCTCTGCTGACATTGCGTGGAACCACGACGTCCGGTCTGAAGACACCGGCCAAAGCCAATGCAGGCACCATCTGCAAAAAGCCCAGCTCCCATGCCTTATGTCGTGTCACTCGTGCATAGCATTATATTAAACGTACAAAGTAGAGTCCGCTAAGTGAAGTTTACACGCGCAAGGAGCAGCTATGCGTGCAGCGGCAGCGGCGTGAGGTGGCTGCGGGCGATCACGCGCAAACTACACCGGAGAGGAAAGCCTCCCTTAACTCCAAAATGAAACCCGGCCAAGGTCCTCGCTGCGCCGCCGCCGGCGAGCGACGACAGCAACGGGAAAAACATCCCCATAGATACCATGGCTTGCTGCCATCTTCCAATACGTTTGTGTCATACACTCACTCTTTCATCGTCGAGCTGAGTTACCGTTTATCCCTTTACCCGTAATGTCTTTTGGTCTCGATGAGTTGAACATGTCTAGAGTGATCGACCCCTTTTAAAGTTTGAAGGCATTGTGAACAAGAAGGCGTTGACTGCACTCTCCCCGTCATTTGTGCTGTCACGGAGCCGACAGTTCGTCCGTGTTCTAGCGATTGCGCTCTCGCGCAGTGCAATCGCACAATCGCGTCGCACGAACCTCAGGCGGTCGGCGATAGCATTCCAACAGCAATTCGGTGCAGAGATGCTGCTTCTACACCAGCGGGGCCAAAAAATGTGACCATTGAGTCCTTACACCACCTTCGCTGCGTCAATGGCGACTGTTGAGACACTGCTCCACGTGTGGCACGCTGGCGCGGCGCACCAAGGGCACTCGTCCGTGCAATGTATTATACGCCCACGATTCCAGTCGAGAGCTCAGAGCGATGCGCCGGCTGTCGACGGAATCGAAACGACCTTATTATTACGCGGCTTATCAGTTGCGGCCTCACACCGCCAGGCTGCCGACAAGCGGCAGCTTTGTAACGGCGCACGGCTCTAGCCACCGTACAACGACAGTACCGTGGATTGGTAGTCAGCTGCGGACTTCTGCAGCTCGACTGTTGTGGTCGTCCGGAGAATATTCCTCTGAGAAACTGCGACTGCCCACAAAGTTTAAACCCCACAATCCACAGAGCGCGCTCACAATTCGATGCTTTCCTTGAAAGCAGAAACATCGGCAAAGCTCCTTATTACAGAGCACTATTAACTGCGGCCGCTCTAACTGCTCCGATGGAATGCAGCTCTGACTTTGTTACGGAGGGGGAGGAGGAAAATACGGTTCGAGAGGAAAGTTGCGCTTACGGACACTGGAAATAAAAGACAAGGATGAGGTGATCATTTTTCTTATTCGCACCCTCAACCCTCCCTCCAGCCTCATCGGGAGAAGGGCTTCGGCCGCTCAGGTTTTTTGCTTGTGTCCGCTAGTGTAACACTTAGCGGCATTTTAAATGCCACTGAGCATGACTGACGCTATAAGCGTTGTTGGCTTAGAATTATCTAGAAAGCGTGATCTATCATGGGAATAGAGAGAGAGAGAGAGAGACTAGGCAACGATGTTTGGTTGGCAACACTGCGCTGCGTAAGTAGAACAAAGAAGGAAACTTCTAAAAAAGAGGGGTCACAAAAAAGACATACCAGCACACGGAACTTCCGTCCGCCCTGCCGCGGCTTCTAAAGCCGGTCTCACGGGCCCGTACATCTGAAACATCCACTGAACGGGCGTGGTGATTGCTTTTCGTGACGATGACTGGCATGACCAATGCACGGCGATTTCCACCTCGTTGAACAGGCAATTGTCCAACGTGCCCATGACGGCGGATAGGTACTGCCGTTTGGAGGTAGACCTGGCAGACAAGACGCTGCCTGTCATCCCCTTGAGAAGAGAGTAGGCGTTTGTAAGCGCCACTCCTAGCCAGGGGCGGCACAAGTTAGTTTCTTCAGCGCACGGTCTACAGCCTGGATAGAAGCTCACGTTGGTGCTGGCGTTGGGCAGACTAAGAGAAGAGAAGAGCTATTGGCAAGTATTTCTTGACTTATTTTGTTACGTTAAAGAATACTAAGTTTTCAATCGTTGTATAAGGGGAGCTCCAGCATTCCACGCGGGATAAACAAACCAACCACTGCTCCCCAGACTCCTATGACCGCCGTCTCACGTTGACCACGCATAGGCGGCTCGATCATCACCGATCCCACCGAAGTTTTTGTGTCGGGTTACATACACAAACCGCAATAGCGTCCTTGGCCGCTGGTAGGATTGCGATGCGGTGCAGATCCTTCAGGTAGAAAGTGTTGTGTGTGTGGTGGGGGGGATGCGTAAAGCGATCCAGGAAGACGTGGGCTGACGCCGCAGCAGCCAGAGAGAGAGAAAGAGAGAGAGCAGAGAAGAGTTGGATTTCAAGGATGTTCTCATCATCCGTCAAACCACACCACTGACTCATGACGGGTCGTTTTCGCTGCTGCAGGCGGCCGCCCGTATGTGCCTGCCGGAAAAATGCCAGTCGTTAGGTTGCGGCTTCAAAAAAAAAAAAAAAAGGGGGGGGGGGGGGGCGGAGAGAAGAGGGGGGTGTCACCTTCGCGCGGAGGCTGAACATGATACTGCTGCGGCGAAGCAAACTAGGACCAACCAATAGCGTCCCATCGAAGTACCTGTTCTATAGCTGGTTTCGGGTCAACGAACTCAATAAAGACCTGTCTCACGGTATCTGACAAGCTTTCTTAATTGTGGGCCGCGCGAATATGGAGGCCCGCTGGCATGTCAGTCAGAATGTTTTGTGATGAACGACTAAAGTAAGAATCTGCACGTCGATGGAGTCTTCATGCTTTTTACTGTTTATGGCCCTAAAACTGACAAAACTGGCATGTACATATAGCTCAGTATAATCGGGAATGAAGGTTGGTGTATAATGGTCCGGTGTAGGATTTTTTTATTATCATTGCGATAATAGCCTGGTGGACGTGAACGAAGATCCTTTCCAATGAAGGTCCTGTTTATAGCGTTCGCAAATTTGGAGGAGGAGCGAGAAAGTAGAGCCTGTAGCCTGATGTAGAGATTTTTTTTTCTATTGCGATAGTCGCCTAGTGCAGAACGTGAACACACATCCTCAGCATGACTGCAGGATTAAAAATAAACACGAAAAATTCAAAGGTAATATCCAATCAGCATGCCAAGGAACGTGACTTTAGAATAGGAAGCGAAGTCCTGGAAACCGTAAGCGACTATCTTGGCCAAGTCATAGGTGCTGATACCCACCATAAAAAAAAAAAAAAAAAACTGGCGAAGCTTGCAGTGAGTAGCGCAAGGCTTGAAGCTACAGGATATCTTTATACGTAAGTCCTGAAGGACACGTCACCACACATCTGTACGTTTGGAATTGTTTATTTACATGTTCTGTCGTTGCTTTGCACTGTGCCAGTCGTAATCATCGTCACATGCATCGATATCGTCCGGCTTCGCGAACTGGGCGTCTGTAGCGCGAGCTGTCTTGTCCAGCTCCCCCCTTGAGGCGCGGGCGCTCTCTCTCTCTCCTCACACACACACACACACACACACACATGCCACGCATAACGAGCTATGGCAGTGTTTTCATAAATCGATTTTCAGCCTACTTGTGCTGGTTAGTCACGGTCCGTAGTGAATTATTAAGCGAATCTCTTCCTCCAAACACACAGTTCCTGCATAGCCGTGGACTTCTCGAGCCCCCAATGAAGCCAAGGCCGTACAGGCTTCGCGGTGTCTTCCCCATGGCTGCGTACAAGAAAGCCGTCCGCGCACGCCGGTACAAGAGTCAACAGACAAGCAGGCTATACAGGCCGGTGCAGCGGCACCGCGTAAGGGCGAGTCGGCCTGAGACGGCGGTGAGGCGCAGCACGAGGTCAGGCTGTCAGGCCATCCCGGCCAGCTAAGGCCTTCTTTTCCGCGAAGTTCGCGGGGTCGGCGTCACCTCCAGCCGAGCCACCGGATATCGGTTGCTGATGCGAAGATATGCCGTCTCGTAAACCCTTCAGCGCTGGGGTCTTTGATCCGCTTTGCCGCAGTGGTCCATAATGTGGGATTTTCCAACGGGGTTTCTCAACCCCGGCGTTCACGAAACGAACAGTCTCGATGGAGAGCACCCGGCTCTATACATAGCCGCGCGGTGCGGTTCACGTATGCATAAACACGGGCGCTCCACCAACTGGCCCCGTACGCAGACACGCAGACGCGCACACACACAACGGAAACCTGTATAGCCGGGACGAGCCACATCATAAGGCGGTGGTGATGCCCGTTTATACGCATCGCCGGATGCTCGTACGTGCGTGTACGTGCGCGTGTGGAGAACGTTAAAAGAAGCAGCGCAGTGCGCTCGCATAATTTCGCACTCATCGCCGCCTCGTCGGCCTAATGGCGAGGCGCGAAAGACGTCCTTCACCGCCGCCTTGTAATGAGGATGTGAGCACGCGAGAGAAGCGACGAGTTCGCCAGCGTTACGAAGATTCGTGACCAGCACCGGGCCTTCGGTGTTTTCGTCAACGTCTCTGACGATAACGGCGATGATGATGATGATGAGTATGATGATGATGATGATGGTGGTGATGGTGTGGAACGGAGGTAGTTGTGATCAGATGTTAGCTTTCGATAACAAGCGCATGTGGTTGCACTCTTTCCATGAGGCTGCAGTACTAAAGGCAATGCGGCTTTATCTGCACAGCTTCCTTTAATCATCCGATTAGTCGAAAACCAAATCCATCGTAATTCATGGCGTGAGTGACCAGACAAAGGTGGAACAAAACGCATTCCGACAGAAAGACGTTCGGAGGAAATGAAACGAAACTTTTTGTTTGGCGACACGGTTGGAATCAACGAATTGATGCGAGTTGCAGCGCATGCGGTTGCAAGGGGATTTAGCCATTGCGTATACCGGTACTAAAGTCTACCTCACTCAGCAAAAAAAGTATACTCTTGACGGGATAGTGTTCGAAACTTCTAATATACGCACTGCTCGTCGTGTTTCCTGCAGTAAATATTCGTGGGAGGCGATTGTAGTTAAATACCACTGGGTAATATTTTGTAAACAAATAGGGAGGCAACCGCAAACTAATTCAAAAACCACTCTTTTCTTTTCCACGTGGGGCTGTTCGAAAATACGTGGGAATATCCTGGTGCCTCTACATTATGGCCGCTTGCAGACGTATAGTGCGGTCTATTTAACGTAAAAGCAAAGCTCGCATAACGCGACATCGACAAGTAGTTGCGTGACCCTAAGGGCCATGAAGACGACATGAAAGTTTGGATCGTTAAAAGACTACTCTGTGCCGATAGCAACGATACCAATTTTACCGCAAACTTCAAAGAAAGAAATAAATAATCGAGATTTGGGAGAAAACAGATGAAGCAGTGGCGACTCCCTGGCCACTTCCCGGCAAGTTTTTGTGACGTCACAAAATCCTCTTTGTGCGATTGGCGGCCGCCAACCTCAGCCACCGCCCAGCAACATGACTGGGCCATTGTAGTGGGGCCTCTACAGTTAAGCTTGGTCGTATAACTTGAATGCTAACCTGCAGTTAAAGGGAGTCCGCAACACTTCCGACAATCGCTTTCACTCTTTCCTTTCATCTGCAAACACTGCGAAAGCTATAGTCATCGCCAGCACGGAGCGGCACTGCGTGATTTGCTCGTAGCAGCGGAACTATCCGCCTCCAGTTCCTGGTTCGCTTTTGTGGCTTTCTTTTTAAAGTGGCTATAAATTGCGTTCATTGAGTCAACTGAAGGAAAGCCGGCCAATAGCCGTAACACCGCTGCAATGACGTAATTCGAGCGGTCGAAGAACGCCAAGGCCGGGAAAGAAAGAAAAATCTTTTGAGCAAGCTTCCTAAGTTATCTCATGGGCACACAGTCGTAATTTCTAGATGCGACGCATCTCATTCACTCGCCTTGTCCCTGCATCCATCCGGCGTTGTTGTCGGCGTTGTCGGCGTCCACCCCTCCCCCATTCTCCTCGCCGCGCCAGCTGCGCTCTCCGCCGCTCACCCCCTCTCCTCTCCGATAGCGAACACTCTCTCGCGAGGGGCATTGGATTGGATTCGATTGGATTGGCTTGTATTGTATTGGATTGGAACTCTGCGATGCTTCGCATCACCTCAGGGTTCCCCTCGGGAAGATAGTGTAATTTTGGCTGAGGTGTACTTTGGGACCACCTAATCAAAGCCCTAGATGTGTTGTTTAACTACGTTCAACACGATTTAAGAATTCGAAAAACCTTGAAAAAGTGTAGTAGGGTCCCTTTAACTGCTAAGTTTTTGGTGCCGGCCCATAATATGTCACCCCTCCCCGTAATACGTCTCTGTAGTGAGAAATTTTAAAGTTTTCAACAACTCTTGCGTTTTTTTTTTTGGTTAAAAAAACGTCTTTCGTGGCTGTAATTGAGCTAAGTGGGTTATCAAAGGCTAGTTCTTTCAAATAGAACAAATGTGTAGTTTGTCTTCATGGCCCCTTTAAAAGGCGACGTATAGAAGTGACGAGGAAGAGACTTGGTGCGGCTGTGGCGGTAAAGAATATCGCTACCGGGAACTAAACGCGCGAAAACACTTATCCCCGAGTAAGCGCGCACTGTTAAAGGGCGCGGACTTTGCTCGCATACGGTGGTACCACGCAAACAGACCCACTGGGGGACCCAGTCATCTGGAAATCTGCACCGCGCGCCTGCTATCAGTCGAGAAGAGACAGTTGTGCAACGCGAGCGAAAGGGGCAACGAGGAACAGAGACGTACATGCGTAAACAAGGGCGAAGTGTGCCAGGATTACGAGGTTCGCAATAATTGCGACGCCCGATGCAAGCTCGTTAACACGGGCTTTATTCTTGTGTCGGTCGTTTCCTGCAAAATGTAGAAGCAACGGCAGCAAAACATAAAACGAAAGAGAAAATGGTACTTCCACGAAGGAATTATCGCGATTTTGTAACCTGCAGGTTATATCTAGCATCATTAAGATATATTTAGCGCAAATCGATTTCATCATCATCAACATCATCATCCTACTCATCTCCCCTGCAGGACGTAGGCCTCTCCCACCGACCTCCCACCACATTTGTCGTGCGCTACTCGAGTGCACAATTTACCCCCAAATTTCCTTATTTCATCCCTCCAGCGTGTTATTGGCCTTCTCCTTCTTCTATACCCATTTCTTGGTATCCACTCTGTTACCATAATTATTTGTCCACCGGTTGCCGGTTCGTCTCACTTCATGGCCAGCCCAAGAGCATTTCTTTTCCCTTATTTGAACTCTGATATCTGCTACTCTAGTTTGTTGTCTGATCCAGGTAGCTCGTTTCTAGTCCCTGAGTGTTGCTCCTAATCTTATTCGTTCCACGGCCCGTTGAGCCGCGGCCTAAGTTTGCTTTCTAGTTGTTTAGTAAGGCGCCAAGTTTCAGCTCCATATATCATAATTGGCAGTATGCACTGGTTGTAAATTTTTCTTTTGAGTGACAGAGGTAGCTTACTTTCCATTGTTTTTGGAATGCTTGCCGAGTGCTTGCCGAGTGCTCCCCAGGACCCCAACCCATACCTATTCTGCGCCGGATTTCTCTCTCGTGGTTGGGGTCCGCACCAACCATCTGTCCGAGGTAGTTATATTCTTTTACTTCTTCTAGCGTTCCGTTTCCTAAGCTGAAGAGGACGTTTTTGGTACGCTTATTCTTTATTACTTCAGGTGTATTCATATTTATTTTTAGAATACAAAATACAGAAGACGCCGACCACAAGAGAAAATAAACCATGACGTTTCGCCCTCCCCCCCCCCGAACGGGAGCCTTGTTCACACCAATTTATTTTGAGCCCCACTACAGTGCTTTCTGAATGTAGTCCTTCAAGCATTGTTTGCATGCATTCTGCAGTCTAACTCAGCAAGACTATGTCGTCCGCAAACCTAAAATGGCTAAAGTATTCCCCGTTTATCCTTAATCCTATGACTTCCAAGTCAAGCTTTCTAAGTATTCCCTCCAGACATGCTGTAAATAGTTTTGGCGAGATGGTATCTCCCTGTCTTACTCCATTTCGAATCGGAAATTTATCGCTTTGCTTTTGGAGGGTTATGCTGCCCGCGCATTCCATATATATGTCATCTTAAAGACTTATGTAGGTTTCCTCTATTCAGCGGTCTTGTAATGCTTCTAGCACGGCTTCTAGCAAATAGATTAGGTTGTTCTGATTTCTTTCCTTCTTTATTTCCCTCTTGATTTCCTTCTTTCCTTCAATTTTTTTATTGTACGAGAGAACGATAGGAATGAAGTGAAAATTTTTTTTTCGTTACTCGACACCAACGAATGCTACTTTCCCACGCGAATATGAAAGTGTCTACCCAACGGGTGGTCACGGCGAGGGCTGCTGCGGTCACCGGTACGCCGGTCACCACGCCCCTTTAAGGGGCCTTTAAAGGCTCAATAAAATGTTTGTCCTCCTCCTCCTCCACTGAATTCTGTTCAGCTGTACCGCGAATAGCCCACAGAAGGACTACTGCAAGCGAAAGCCCCGGAGAATGTTTGAATGCGCTCGAAGAATCAAAATGCGTCAGGCGGTAAGTAGCCAGACGGGTATAGTTAAAGGCGCTGCATACAAAACCACTTTAGCGGCGAGCGCTCGCGGGCCAAAATCGCGTCAAGCCTCAGCCGACTCAACAAACGCAGCGTAACTCTGCCTCGTCTTGAGGCGGCGTTGTGGTGACCCTGGCTCGTCATCGCGCGACATTGCGGCGCTCTTGTACCCGCTTGTATACACAGTTGCCGCTGGAGTTGCCCTGTGGGTCAAGAGCCATATGTAGCCGCCCACGAAATGGGCGCCTCAAAGCTCCCTGACAAGACGTCTACGAGGATAAATGCCGACGCCTGAAGGCACACACAGCACACGAGTGCCTCGCTAGGAAGACGACAAAACTTCGTTTGAGCGGATGAAGAACGTGGGGGCGGAGGAAAAGGCGATGACGATTGATAGAGGCGTTGTACTCCATGAATAGAGGTCGAGGGTTTGATCCCCCCGTATGGCTGTATTCCTCTAGGGCAAATGGAAGAAGGGGAGGAAGGTCTTTTTGATGATGAAGATGAAGCAAAAAGCAGAGAAGGAGTGAGAGAGGGAGAACACGCTTACGTACTCGTGATTTTGTCTCTTTTTAACCCACATATTGTTTTATTTCATCCATCGTAGTGTGTACGAAGGCGCGCTGCATGGGCACGAAACCCACAGAAGAATGGAGATGCACGATCGACCAGGAAAGCGGTTCTCTTGCGCGCACTGGAACATTTTCGTGCCCGAAGAACGAATGCAGATATTTAGGCCACCAATTATGTGGGGTATTCTAGTTTACTTTGTGATGAAGGGTAGCCGTTTTTTACTCCGTATTTTCAATTACTCGGCGTTTAATCCCCACGAGGTGCTGTTATTCTCCCACAACAATGAGTGGGCCCAATGGTTAAGTAGATAAAATATAAATTATTTTGTTACGCGCGTGCACGTTCTTGCAGCGGCTTTGGGGAGTCGCGTATAATTTATTTGAGCGAACAAGGACGACGAGCGGTATACAAGAAGAATCCATGCTTCGAATTCACGCCGTTGCTACGTCTTGGCATTCCCACCTGGATACATTCGTTCTCAGCCAAAAATGAAGTAGTGATAAGGTCCCGTCATTTGAGGTTGGCTGCGCAAGGTATTGCGGACTTCAAACGGTATTTGGAACACGAAGAAAAAAAACATGGAGGAATTTCGCTCCGCAAAGCTCCCATCGTTTCGGTGGATAATTTCCCTCAAAGCCCATGGAGCTTTACAATTTCAGATGCGTGTTTGGTTTGAAGCACCGAGTGCATTCTGCGCCCGCTTCCGATAATCTTCATCCGCGTCTCAACTTTGCAGAGGTGAGGAGACGGGTCACTGGAGAGGAGGAATATTCAGTGTTACTGGAAGGGTGAACGTGTAAAAGGACAAATCAAGGTCTGTAAGGAAAGTACGGAGGCAGGGGCAGACAGAAAGTCCCGTGGAGGAATGAGACGAGAGAATTCGTAGGGAAAAAAATGGAATCGGAGGACGCACGGTAGGAGCGGATGGAAGCCTGTGGAGGAGGTACGCGTCGTAGACGTGTAAAGCGCAAAAAATCGGACCAAGGACGAAGGAAGACGACACGCTTGTCCCTGTCGTCGTCTTTCGTCCTTGGTCTAATTTTTTGCGCTTTACACGTCTACGACGCAATACCAACTTGCCCAGAAGTCCGCCTTAATGAGGTATGCACGATTATATTATTATTATTATTATTATTATTATTATTATTATTATTATTATTATTATTATTATTATTATTATTATTATTATTATTATTATTACCGTCAAATTTTTTTCTTTGCGAGATGTGTACATCATGTTTCTTGTGTTTTTGTTTCCGTGTGCCACCACAAAGGCCCCCGGCTGTTCCTGGGTCCGCAAATAAATAAATTATTGATTGATTGATTGATTGATTGATTGATTGATTGATTGATTGATTGATTGATTGATTGATTGATTGATATGTTAGAAAAATATTATTAATGGCTTGATTGCTTCGCCACTGAAGTGGAGCATTCGCGGACAAATTTTGAAAGGCTAGCACCGCCTCATCAGACATCACCCACGAATCGGTAATCGCTGCCAAATGAACGAAAAGACGTGTATACAGATGCAAACGGAGACATAACAGCGAAGCGTGATGCCCTGCACAGCACAACTCGTGTGCATAATCCGACATCAAGAGATGTGGAGGCTCAATAAACAGACGACAAATGAAACCGCAGCGGGTGTCCCCGAAGACGCCCTCGAAGATTTCACAGGCAGCTGCTCAGCTAAGTGCGTCGTAACAGCGGGAAAACAAAGATGTCAAGCCAGTTCGCCTGCGCATCCCGCTTGCATCATGTCACTCGATATTCGCAATGTCCTTCGGGCTTACACAACCACACGTTGCGGAGGTCTTAACCACGTTCGATTAATTCCAGGAGGCCGCTCTCTCTTGCGTAATGCAGGCGCTGCGCAAGAAGCGACGCTTTCGTTTCCAGCTCGTGGCCGCCCCGTGAGCAGAAATCGAAAAGAAGGCGACCGGCGTTCGCCAAACGTGAACGCGCATCCAGGAGGCGGAACCGCGGCGCGGCACGTGTATTACACACGATCGGCAAAAGAACAATGGGAGTCAACAGACTCACTCGGAGGGAAGAGGATGGCGAAGCCGAAATGCTTTCGGCGCGAAGAGGACAATGACACCGGTGTCCCGAGAAAACAACGACTCTCACGCACCGAGTCCCTAAGAGATCATGGAATATATATATATATTCATTTTGTGATATACTATAGTGCGGCAAGATAAATCGCATTCTACACGCCGGGAGGCACGAGGGCAGCTGTTGCCCTGGCGAAAAAAAAAACGATGACATACAAATGTGTTCGGGATGCTGCAAAGGTGCGCCCTGTTTGGAAAGACGCGGAAACGAAGTCAATAAGACGAGAAACAAAAGAACGCCGCCTTTAACTCCTGAATATGCGGTGTAGGGTTGTTCGTTTTCAGGTTTTAAATTTTTTAAGAATCGGGGGTAAAAATCGGGTACTATTCTTCAAACTGATAAGCTGGGATAAATCGGGTTTTTTTTTTTTTGTTTTTTGAAAAAGCGATCTGAAATTGGGGTTTGTTCGGGTAAAATTCGGGTTAAAGGTGTCACGAGCTTCTCTACTGCGTCAAAATTGGTATTTGTTTCAAGCTGGTAATCGGAAGGACATCAGGGTTTTCTAGCAAATACTCTCCGAAATGCGGCGTTTGGTTAGAAATGAATCGGTAATTATGACAGTAAAGAAGAGCATTGATAACTCCTGAGAAATGAAACGTTTTGTTCAGAGAAAGCTGGTCATCATTTTTTTACACATCCTTGTTTACATACAATATCATCTGCAATCGCAACGTGTCGGTCTCCATTCGAAACCTCTCCTGTAGTTGAACGTGCCTCAACCAAGAGAGAGTTATCTCGACATCACAGCTTCTGCCTAGGCGCATCAATGTCGGTGCAGCATTTTCCAGCCTGCGGTAGCGAGCGGCAGAGTCATGACAATACTCAATGAGTTCAAAAGCTTTGCTTGTGTGGATTGCGCCCAACAAGTACTGGTTGAGAATGGCGGACCGTCAGCCCACAATTGAGCAGATCGATAATTTGAAAGGGTTCATTCGTGGAAAAATCTGGTTTAACTCGATTCTCCTGAAACATGTTCGGGGCGTACAAATCTGGTAAAATCGGTTTTCACCTGAAAACGAACCACCCTAAATAGACGCGAGTACAAAGTAAAAACATGATCAACTGAAATGCATTTGCATTGCCTTTTCTGAACTGTGGCAACGGGAAATAGAAAGAAGATAACGTTCGCTGAAGTCATTGCTTGCTCCACTGGTTGATTAAAGGAACCCTGAAACACTTTTTTCGAAATCTGAAATGCTTGCAGAACGCAGTCAACCAACACATCCAGTGCGTAAATTAGGGGGTCGCAAAATACCTCAGCCAAAAATTACTGCTCTATGCCCATCAGATAACTTAGAAATTCGCTCAAGATATTTTTTCCTCTTTCCCGGTACTGGTTTTCTTCGACCGCTGTAATTACATCATTAAAGCGGTGCGGCGGCTATTGGCCGGCTTTCCTTCAGTTGCACCAATGAACGCATTTCACAGCCACTTCAAAAAGAAAGCCACGAAAGCAAAGCAGAAACGCAAGTCGTATCTGATGCGACGAGCAAATCACGCAGTGCCGCTCCGTGCCAGCGATAACGATAGCTTTCGCAGTGCTTCCAGGCGTGAAGGAAAGGGTGCACGCGTTTATCGGAAGTGTTGCAGAGTGTCCTTCAATCCTTCTATCGCATTTTCAACCAAGTCCTTTCGCTGGCAAAGCATCGGCGTATGCATACATACTTGCCTGGGATCTGCATTTTCTTCGATATCTGCCACCGTTTCGAACGATTACTCGTGCGTCGATGATTCACTCGTGCTTACTAAGCAGCGCCGCATCATCGCTCCTCTCTCTTGATAAAAGGCAGCGCTCCACTGCGATTATTCGCGACGTTTTCTGATGAAAATGAGCGCTTACAATCTCGGCTTCCGACGCAACAAAAGAAGGTGTTTGCATGGAAGTTTCCCCAAAGGTATGTTGAAGCCAGAAAAATAAAGACCACCCCCACCCCACCAACGGGGGCAAAAATAATCGCAGCTGTCGAGGAAACCTGAGTCGGACAGATATGGACAGAGCCGAGATTAGAAAGAAAGGGAGGGAAGGGGGAGAGAAGAACGGGAGGCGAGGGTGAGCAAAAAAATTAAATAGAAATACTCGATGTATACAAGCGAAGAGTAAAGCAAGAAGCCCTATATTTATACTGTGGGCGAACCTTCGATTGCGGCGGCCAGCCGACGTCCGCCGCCCCGCCTGCATCCTTCTCCCTCATCCCTTTTTCCACTGCGCTGCTCTTTGTCCCGTGCGTGGAAGTTTCGGCGGCGGCCCAGCCACGGGGCCGGGGATGGAGGTCGGGGGCGCCGCTGTGTTTTCTTTCTGTCTGACTCCCATCGATGTTCTCTCGATTCTGCCTCTTCCTTCTCGTCTATTCGCGTCCCCGTGCCATGTGCGCGCGCTATGTGCGCGAGCGGCCGCACATGCCCCTTTGTTTAGCCTAGCGTAAAGCGCACCCGTCGACCGTGCGCGTCGTCCCGTTCGAAGAACGCGCGACGGAAGACCCGGGCGCAGGCTTAGCACGTAAGCCGGCGCCGCCTATAAGACCCTGCAGGAGGAACTGGCCGTTCGTTTGCGGCCCGCAGGAACAAACATACTTGCACTTGCACGTGCCTTCTTTATTTGGCGCGGTTGGGTGGAGGGACGTCCGCAGTTTTCCTTCCCGTGCGCATGGTTCCTACGAACGTGAAGATGCCGACGGTCGGGCACTTCTGGCCTACGGAAAATAGGCTGTGCGTATAGACGTTTCGGATGCAAAAGAAGCCGACTGTGTGTACGAAAAAAGAAAGGGAAGGGGGGGGGGGGGTGTCTTAAGACAGCTCTAACTGTAGGGTAATAAGGGCCGAGAACAAAATACTTCCCAAGCAAACGAAGTCGTGCGGAGGAAACATGAGGGTTCACGCTGAGTCCCGCTCGTCCTGGTGCGTAATTCGCGGCCCAATTCGCTATCTCCCATTGGCAATGCAGGTCGAGGAGGATCGCTGTGTGTGGCCACGAAGGACAAACCCGTGACAACGGGGGTCGAAGCGACGGGCAGACGCGGAAGCGAGTAAGCAGAGCTCACCGTGAGAGCTTTCGAGCCAGGTTATATGCTCCACTTTTTGCCTGCCTGTGCGTTGCTTTCGGCAGGGGCTCTTGAAAAAAGTGCTCACGGGGTGTAAACAATAAGTGGCACTTGCCTTTCTTTATCTTTTGTGGACGATGGAAGGAACGAATTCTACAAATGTCCCGGGTAGGGGGTCAGCAGCATATTCAGTCATCCGATACAGTAACGAATACTATGAATGGCTTCTGTCGTGGTAAGTATATATGCGCAACTTTTCGTGTCTTGCCCTCCCGTGTGATGAAACCTTTACAAAATAGACACCTTTGTTTGTAACGCCCTCCGACAACATCTGCTGGCTTCAAATTACTCTAAGCAGCCTTCAGTGTCCTTTACATATACGGATGAGAACTGCTCATTGAAGCGCAACTAAGTGGGAAAAAATGCGCGGCAAAATTTCAGTTTTTAACCCTTCCCCACAATGCGAAAAGTCCAGCGAGACTCATCAGCTAACCTGCGTATGTGGTCACGGGTTCGATTCCCGACAACGGTGGATATTTTTATGACAGAGGCGAAAAGCAATGACGCCAGCCAGCAGGGGATTTCGGCCCACGCCATAGAATCACAAAAGGTGTGAATCAGAGTACAGACTTGGGCTGTTTGGTACATTACGACGATGAAAACCACGTGATAGACATGGACACAAGCATAAATAAGGGAGATGTGGCGTAGTTTTTCTTGTCGTAAGGCATAAATCAATCCGTATTTTAAAAGCGTAAGCGTTCTTCTTTCGATCTTGGCTCGAGGAAAGTAGTCTGTAACGCTTGAAGCGTAAGCCTTCCGCCGCATAAGGAAATGATGTTAATAAAAATCTCTAAGGCCTTCATATTTTCGTATGACACCGCCTACATTGCTTCTAAAAATATACAGTGACAGCTTGTTAATTCAAACTTCAATAGTTCGAACTTACGGATAATTCGAAGTGTACGATTTAGTTGGGCCAAGCTTCATAGAAGTCTATGAACAAAATATCCAGTTAATCCGAAAGCGAGTAGGTTCTACCATGGATAATCCGAACTACGCGCCACCGTGCACGCCGGCGGCTTGGCGCCTGGTACAAGGCCCGCTTGCCTGCACACGATGCTGCGCTGCGTCCGGAACGGAACGAAGAACGGATAAAGTAGGGAAAATCGGGTAAAACAAATCCAAATTTGACCATTGATTGATGGTGGGGTGTTACGCGCCGACGCAACACAGGCGATGAGGCGCGCCGTATTGGAGGGCTCCGGATTAATTTTGACCACCTGGTGATCTTTAACGTGCGCCTAAATCTCGTACACACGGGCTTTTTTTGCTTTTCGCCTCCATCAGAAAAGCTACCACCGAGGCCAGGAATCGAACCAGCGTCCTCATGCTCAGCAGCGCAACGCCTTAGCCGCCATGGAGGATGTTTTGGAAGACGTCTAGTCTGCGGACTACGTCGATGTAGACGCGAGTGTAGTGGTGTGTGGTGAGCTAATAGGTGAGGGCATCATATCTCAGGTCAGAAGCGCAGAACCTGTGGCTGCCAGTGACGACGTGGAGGAAAAGGACCAAACACCAGCGCGGCCACCCGCTGTGAAGTCGTGACCAAATTGAATGCCCCCCGTCTCTTCTTCAATTTTGAAGAAGGAGAAGAGAATGCCTTCCGCCACATTCGTTCGTTAGAGCAAAAAGCGCAAACTGAAATCACAGATGGTTTCATATTTCAGCTTGTTGGAGTGCCCTACTGTTTCCCAAGCGCAGCGTACTGTCGTTATTCTTCACTTTCATTGGTCCAAACTCTCATTAATTCCAACTGAGGCGGCAACCCCATGCGGTTATAATTAAAGAAATGTTGCTGTATTTTCTTAGCAATACATTTGTTTGTAGCAGTGAAGCCAACTTGAAAAAAAAAATGATGTATAGCGCTCAGGAGGGATACGTGGGGTCTTTTATAAATGCATATAAACATTGCTAGAGCGAATATAAGTTAATACCAGCTTTCTTATATCACCCCTGAAAGCATATCTCGCATGTCGGGCGAGCAACTGCCGGCAAATCACGCAGGGCTAAGTCCACCCAATTATAAACATCATCACCATCACCATGTCTCACAGGCAATGCGTTAATGTATTCTAGTGAATCTGACGTTGAAGACGGTGCATGGTGTCTTATGCACGGCCTTCATACTTCGACTCCTTTCCGAATATCTAAAAAAAATTCTAAATTCTACAAAAATTCTAATTCTAAACATTCTAAAAACATTGTCTCGCCGGCAATGCATTTGCTTATAGTTGCAAAGCTGAATTTAAAGCTGGGTGTGTGGAACAGCGGCTTACGCATTCACGGACAACTTCCACTAGGGGGTTTACGTAATTATTTTTGCTTTCCCAGTCAAGCACAACCATTCCAAATACACTAAATGAAGCAGACCGCACCTCGCTATGAGGAGCTTGTCTAAACTTCAACTTTAAAGGAAATAAGTCTTCATAAGTGCACTACGGCCATAGCACAGAAATGCCGTAATGAGCTGTTCGAGCTTTTAAAAAGCCTTACGCGATTGCCCACCGGTAGGACGGCGTACGCGGTATACCGGAGGCGAACTTGTCTGAGCTCGACGAATGGGCGTAACTACATTCACGGTCACGTATTTCTAAAGCTCTCGTAAAACTAGAAAGTAGGTTGGTTGGCGCTGTGCCATTTCGAATTCCGCTAACCGGGTGCCCAGATTCGCAACGCTACTGAAACCGGCATTGCGAAAGAGGAGTGGTTCGCGAGCATCCGTGCCTGGGTCTTTGTGCGTGTATTGTTTCTCTACTTTTGGAGGTGGAGTCACAAAGACGCTGGGCGCTGCCAGAAACCGGCCTTTTCATTCAATAGCCCATTCCCTGACATCGCATTTAAAACAGAAAATCAACACCAGAATTTATAAGCGAGCAGTAATAATCATGTACGTGGGCCGTTTTAGTGTTTCACCTCCATCAAACTGTGGTAGAATTTTAAACTCGCAACATTGCTTTTAGTGCCCCGAAGGTTTCCACCTAGCGATTATACCGGTTGGTCACCTGCGTTCGCAATACAAACGTTTAACGGCGTCATTTGACTAAACGCAAGGTACATGCTGAATAGCGAAAACCGATACTATGCAATTTTTGTTTAGCCTGTTTCAGGGAAGCCTTGGTCTAATTATCACGAGCGCGCACACCTTAAAGCCATCTGTGAGAAGGCTGGCCAGACGGTGCCTATGTAAAAGGAGTAACGTAGCGAAATGGGCGGGTCGATGTGCATTTATCTTGTAAAACAGCGCTTGTGTGCCCTTTCCTTTCCTCAGTCCTTGTGTGTCGGCGCTGATTTACTAAATACCGCTACAAGGATGATTTCGGCGGCGATTGTCAAGCTCTCATTATTGAACTGCGCGCCGTTTGTTCCCGCCCTAGATAATACTCGTTGTTTTTATCCAGTTCAGGTAGAGAAACAGGACGAACAAACTAACTTGCGAACAATTTTGCAATGTGCATGAGATGTAACGTACGGCAACAAGCGGCCAGATCTCTAACCTGGAGGGAGCACTCACCAAGAACAGAAGATAAAAGCAGAGGTATCTTGCGTCTGCTCAAGTGTCCTGCTCTGATAAGCATTGCGGCCCCACCATGCGACCTTGAGGCTCGATATGACCCAGGGTAGCCAAACTGAGCCTCTGTGTCCGTACACTTCGCTAGTTAAACCCACACCGCAGACGCCGAGACGCCATCCGTGCCCGCGCAAGCTAAGCGGCCTCCGCGAGTCACGTTGTTGCGGCCGGCGCGAAAAACGTCATGCGATGCGACGTCGCGCGCGCGAGAGCCATGTGCATTCGGTTTCCCGCGAGAGAAGACAGTGCCTCACCTTCAGAATCCTCATCACGGCGTCGTCAGCGTAATCCTAATCGACTCCAGTTCGTCCCTGCTAAGGGGCCACCCAACGCGACGACACACCGCCGGACAGCGCGGCTTCGAAACACACGGATCCTCCGGCGAAACTTCGCAGACGATCGCTGGCCAGCGCCGCCGACATAACTCTTTTGCCGTTTTTGTTTCGGTTCCTACATGGCTTTTCCGGCGCCCAAGTGGAGAGGGCGTGCGACGAGAGCGCAGCCGCAGCGCCGCATCGGCGCTGCTGTTGCGCGAGAGAAACCAGCGCGTTTACCGGACGTGACGTCAGCTAGTGGCTTCCCCCAATCGCAGAGTGAGCGTCTACACTTGTGCTTTCGGTTTTGTTCCTTCACGGCGCTAGCAGACGATTGCGGCGGCAACGGCGCGTGCTCGAAGCGTTGCGTGCGTGTTGTACGCGGGGCCAAAGGTGACGGCGCGCTCAAGGAAGCAACGCGTTTGCCGTCTTGGGCGTTCGTTACGCAACGACTGCGCCAGCCAGCACTTAGCCTCGCGTACGCAGCCGAACGCGTAAGTTGTCGAGTTGGATCGGGACGATCATGGGGGGCTTCTTCGATACGCAAACATCGCCCACGCGCGCATGCCAACAGCCGGCTGCGTGAGCTGCGTTGCAGAACGTGACAACTGTTCGTCAAATATGCATAACGAGCCTGGTCTATCCACTGAAAGGACCGAAAAATGTGTTCCTGGAGTGCTGCGCGGCGAAATTATTATTGTGGGAAAAAACAGGACCTTAATGACAGGTGCCTCTCGCTCAGCCAGGATTTGTTTGATGCAACTTCAGCGCCGTGCTTGAGCGGGAATGTCGAATCGCCTTTCGTGGGAGTCGGCTTCACAATTAGGCCATACTACGACTATGGATACACGTAAAGTCGTCCTTGCTTGGCGGAAACGACGTTGGCCAGCCTGTTCATTAATCACAACCCGTGCCCTTGGCACCAGTGACTGCGTTGTGAAAGCCCGCCGTAAGAAACGCTTAGTATAGAACCCATGGCGTTGACGTTGGCTGTGTCGCCAAGAATTCCGTTACCGGTAGCCACACGTTACCACACGCTGTTCCGGTTTTGTCTTCTTATTCCTTACGCGCCGCATTGAGAGCAACAAAACGGAGCGCAGGACGTCGCCTGCATGCAAATGCCGCTTCGCCTTAATTTTTTTTTGTTTTTGGCGAACTACAAATTACAAACTATAACAATTGGTCGCTCCTTTCCTGTTTGAATGCGTAATACATCCAACTATTCAGTGGCATAGAAATCCCAAATTAAGCGTGCATGCACGTTCTGTACGAAAGACATTCCAAACCGCCCGCGCAATTTCTATGGCAAGGAAGTAAGGAGTTGCTCCAGAACGTGCGATGTGACCTCTAGCAACATCTTGAACTCCATTCAAAACAATTATACGCAAACCCACAGACAATCATTGCCTCAGTGTCCACATTCGTGTTGAAATGTTGCCACCAAATTTGCTTTTGGCTTACACACAGCCCTTTCAAGCCTTCCTTCAAAACGTCGGCTTTTCCGCAATGCATATAACCTAACAGTGAAGCGACCTTTATCGACCTCAACCAAGGAGGTTAAAAAAAATTACCTCAACAACGGCGTTTCCGGAAGGAACGGCGGATGGAGCGACACCCTGTTCATCAACAACTGATAGCTATATCCTATTGCTGTAAAATACACTTAGTATTATTTTAAGAGTTCATTCTTGGAAGCTCGGCGTCTCATGTATCAATACTTTTAAGAGGGATTGAACATATTAGGGTATTGGATAAAACGTTGCGCAGTGTGTCTAGCACTTTGGCGTCCTTTGAGGCGTAGCGAAGTGGCACTCTGCCCCTCTTGCCCCTTTTTTGCGAAGGCCTTTGCCGTTCCACTGGGGCTGCATCTCACGGAGTGATGAAAGACTCGAGGGGGAATGATGAGGCGCTGTAAATCCTGAAGCACTGATGCCGATTTTGTTTATTGAACTTGCCGGGATATAGGGGTCTGGACAAAGTGTCCCGGCGGAGTGGCCCTGATGGCGGTTGGCCGGTGAAAAGGGTTGTATTTCTTGAAACCGCATCGACGTGGCCAAGAGTCGCATTCTGGCGACCTCGTCTTTAAATCAATCAGTGGAGCGGCTAATAACTCAGGTAATTCTTAAAAGCAAAGAGAAACGGCTAAAAAATGAACGGATATTAGCTCAAACATGAAGCGCCCCTCTCCGCAGAAACAATCACTGCAGTTCAGAGAGCAGTTTATGAGATAGGCTTAAATAAGTTAGAAAGCTATCGGAGAAAACAGAGCGAGGACGATGGCGAAAGAAAAAAATGACCGCGTATCTGCTCCTTTCGTTGCAAATGTCGTCAAAAGACGATAGTCATTGTAGACAGCCCCCCTTTGCTTTCCCGCTCACCTCACATGCTGTTCCTGTTCTGTCGCGCTCATCCCAAGGTAAACACACTAAAGGTTTGCTCAAGGCGATATGAATTTAGCGCGTTCCACTGCTACAGGCCGGGTTCCTCGATGCCAGCGCTACAGTACGGCGGAGACGCGTGTGAATCGAGGCGGCCGACTTCAAGGTTTATAGAACCGCGTTGCCGTGCTCCACATACGTTCCAAGCATAACGTGGAACCTAGCTAGTGGAACCTTTCGTTGCTGTTGCCGCGTTATTTCTCATATGCCGCCAGGAGGTGGCGCGGGCAACAGCAGGCGGTGGTTTTCTGCAGTAGATGTAAAATATCATTCGCTATCGAAAAACCATGCATCCATTAATTTTTTAATAAAGAAACACTGTAAATATTCCTTGTGTACTAAGTTTCGGTCCTGTATTTGCATAATTTCTTGTTCATGTTCAACAAATTTGACAAGTATGAACATGTAAACTGGCCTTAGACGCTCACATTTGGCTGTGAGTATATAAAACTATTGCGCAGTATACATTTTACTTTGGCCTGGTGGCTGAATCGAGTCACAGAAAGACAGACGGACAGAGAGACAGACATACATACAGACCAAAATTTCTGGGTTTAAGTAGCCCAAGAAATACTATCGTCTTTAAAAGACAGTACAGGCGCTGCACCACCAGCAGTTTCTTTCGTCCTCGTCCCTGTATTGTTTTCCTCGATATGTACAACCAACTATCCCAAACACAAGCTTTAGTTAAAAAGCTGAAGGGGCAGAAAGGGTCCTTGGCCGGAAATCCGGGAATAAGGCATTCAGTAAGCCACGCGTAATAATCGTGTTTTCTGAAATCTGACTTATTCATTCGCAATATCCTTACAGGCCCCTTGATGGGGCATTCAGTACGCCGTGCATTTAAGTACAAACAGAAGCAAAAATGAAAAAAAAAACAGAATAGCAACTTTCAGGCACGAACAATACGAAGGGGTTACATAATAAGATAGGGGGCGTAATATAAAAAAAATGAAATGCCCACATATATTCGGAGTAATTATTCAGGCCCACAAAGCCTCTCTGGCATTGTTCTTGCCCCACAATCCGAAATTACGTTAAAAGCTCGAATACGGGAGTTTTCTGCAATACTATTTCCTGCGCGAATCTCGCTGTAGACAGAGAAGAAATGGCGGAACTTTCGCGTGCCTTGACGTGTTGGTGTGTGTGCGGGCGCTTCTATAAACGTGTGCGTGCATGTTTGAATGTGTGGCCAAGGTGCATGACTTGCTATTTTTCTCGCTTTATTCTCCTCGTTTTCATTTCCTCGTCTGAACTTTCAGAATATTTGCTTGGGTTGGCCTCTTTCGTTGTCAGCAATAATTCTCTCTCTCTCTCTCTCTCTCTCTCTCTCTCTCTCTCTCTGTCATTTCCCGAAGACAAACCACCAGCTGCACTGGATTCATATTCCCTCCTTTGTATTCCTAAAAGGTAATATACATACTCATCAACAAATGAAATGCAACTTTCTATTCACTGACTTCTTAATACGTTTTTGTGATACGGTACGTCCCGTCAGTGCGCAGCAACGTGCGCGCTAAGGGTGCGTTGATATTTCGCTCGTCTTGTTAGGAGTGGTGTAGATCCACTTTATCCCTCACTTGTCACTGGTGGTATCACGATAATATCAACGAAATAAAAAAAAAATTGAAATGGGTGCTTTAAGCGCTCCAGATACACCCCGGCTAAAACAATGCTGGTCCTCGTGGAAGGACACCATCGTATGTGCAACGTGTCTGGAAAGCACGTACAGACAGGCTGTTCCGTCGCTCGCCCCCCATAAAAAAAATGCTAGCTTCGAGAAGGAATCGAGCGCGAGACCTGGTGTGTAGCTGCGCAATGCGTAAGCCTCTGAACCACCGTGGCGGCAGCAACCGCTTATTCTTAAGATATTAATGAGATCACCGCCATTAGCCTCCTTTTCAGACTGACTGGTTAAAACATTACAGCAATTTCTAGTAATCAAACAGTCGTAATAACGTACTAACTCCCCCTCCCCCTCAATCACCTATCCCTTCAGCGCGCTGTTACGACCACATTCATTTCGAACTGACTGGTCTGTCAACGTCTGGTGCTCCTGCTCCTGCTTCTGCTCCCCAGCCCTCCTCCACCTGGGATGCAACACCACTACACTGCACTACACTACACTACACTACACTACACTACAGTACGCTACACTGCACTGCACTGCACTACACTATTGCTGCGAGCAACCTAATGGGCACTATCTACATAAAAAAAACTAATCTTACGGACAAACTCTAGTTTAGCTTTCGAAAGACGCTTCCTTTCTCCTTACCGCAGTAACATGGTCGAGAGGATTCTTTTGTTCCCGTTCGGCCGAAAGCGGGGGGGGGGGGGGCTTTGCATTCGGACTGCGCAATTTCTTCCAGACACCAACGGCTCTCCAAGCGAAGGGAAAGGCGGGGAATCGGAAAGAAAGAGGTCTACGGTGGCTTATAAACCATCCGTCAAAGTTTCGCAAGTTCGCAGCGACTCAGGTTTCTTTTCTCGGCCCTGAAACGGATTGCTTCGAGGTTTAGAGCAAACCAGCCCTTGGGAACTTATAAGAGATGAAATGCAGCCGGCCGCACGTGTTAGCTTGTTCGCTCAAAGTTGCGTCAGATGCGGAAATCACTCGGAGAGACTAGCACCCAGACAGAAGGACAAGATGAAGAAGAAAGCGCTCGAATGGACGAAAGAAAAGCAAACGAAGGAAACGATGGAGAAGCCAACTCCCACCTACGCTGTCCCGTTGAACGGGCAGCACGTACGTTCTCGGGGCGACCATGTTACTCCTGCAGAGTTGGCCGAACGGCTTTTGCGGAGCCTTCCCGTGGAATGGAGCGACTGGCCAAAGCCTGAAGAGAAAAGAACTCAAAGAGAATGGAGAACATGAACGGAATACAATTACCGAAGATAAAAAAAAAAAACGCGAAGGGAGAGAGAGAAACGGACGGTGCTGGAGCAGCCAAGCTCATTTCGCAAGAGAAGTATACAGCCAGCGCTATCTGCCAAACAGCGCCCACCGACCCATCCAACCGTAAAGCAATTGGATTTCGCAACAGCGTCTCGAGAAGGCGTCGCCCAATTCTGCGCGCGTCTCCTTCACAGTTGCCACCTGCACTTCAAGCGCGCATCGTCAGAAAAAAACCGCGAATAACGTGTAGACAAGCAAAAGCGACGAAATGAGAAATAATAACCACGGGAAAAGCGTCAAAGGGGAAGGCTGACAGTCGGCAGATTACCCGCCTGCCGCGAGGCGAAACCAGACCCGCGAACACGCGTGCGGGGGATGTCATGTTCGGCGCCCAACGTCCGACAACACAGTCCCGGCCCGACAACATTCTGCCAAAAATACGACGCGTCGTGGAGTGACTTTTCGTGTACCGACGATTTCACCCTTGCCGTCTCACCCCCGCCTTCGGGCTGTAATTGCCGTGTTCCATCGTGCTGAGCGCGACCAGCCTCCGGGAAAAAAGAAAACAGGCAAACGTGGCGCTGCAACCAACAGCGCTTCTCCCGAAGAAAAGACAGGGGTTACGTGAAGATAGTGCGGACACGGCCCCTCGATTTCTTGTCCCAAGGGGCTGAAAAGCCACTAATCGCGTTTCGTTACCAGTTTTATAAAATTCCTCTCGCTATCTTTGATTATCATTATCATTTTGCCCGCTAAGTGTTTGCGGTGGGTGAATTAATTCTGCACTTCCGTGTTTGTGATTCGAAGAAGATAAGAGAAGGGATCGATGTTTATAAGCGACGTCGACGTGCCGCGCGTCTGTGTGCATCTCTTTGTGTTTCTCAAGAGTCACCGACCTGGCACCCTGCAGGGAAATCGAAGAGCAGGTGGAAGCAGGCATTGAGAATATTTTAGCATCGGATGTCGTTGCAACACTACCGTATCGAATAGAAAGCGTTTAAAAAGAACGAAAGCTATTAGACGCAACACCAGAGTTAGTCACATGCACTGATGAATGACCAAATTTGCTGATGAACGACCGTTGCGAAGATGGCGGCGCGAAAATAAAGCAACTACGAGAAAGGTGATTGGTTCACGGAAAAATACGAGAAGAAATAGTAAAAGTTATTCATAACTGTGCGGTTTAGGAGCGCATTACCACAGGCACGTCAGTTTACACAACTATAATGCAGGGAGGCAGCGGTGAACAGAATTAAAACCTGCTACAAGAAATGCGCGGTGACCCCAGGCTCTGTTCGGCGCCCGGAATGACGTCACAGGTCACGCCAGTTTTCTGTTCACATTCCACAGCGTTTCGCAGGCTGTCCCTAATAGCTATCGCTGTAGTGCGAGAGTAATAAAAATGCACCGAGGGATGCTCGGCTGTTACTTTCCAAGCAGGGTTTTACGAAATAAAAAATAAAGCTGTACAATTTACCTGAAGCCTATTCTACTGAGCGAACCTGTGCCGCCCTATTTTCACAGTTTGCAAACGCGTAGTGCTGGTGGTTGAACCGCGGCATTCTCACGCTAATTTTATTTGAAAACATCTACATACTGATGTTAATCGTCCACCTTCGTCCTCTCATACCTGCATTTCCGTAGTAACGCTAGCACATTCGACTTGCGGAGCCTCGGCGACGACGACTGTCGATGTGCCGCCAGGCATTTCAAGCCCCATAAGCATGTAGGGCACGGTGATATGGAGAGAGAACTGTTGCAACTATCCCGCCCTCGCATTCGTGCCCAACGAATGGGGGCTGTGTCCAGAACAGCAGAAGGCGGCAACGCAAAACGACCCCCCTGTCCTCCCCTCCTCGTAGTAGTCTGCGCGCTTAAGAAAATCCGTGCACTGTCCTTCGCCGGCTTTAAATTTTTTCACGCTCTGCTCAAAGCTACAGCTTATTGAAATTAGCCTCATTCGCTTGGCCGCTTCCGCTCTCGTCAATTAACTGGTCAAGGGTGTCAAGGCAGCAACACACGCATCCACGCGCACGCACTCAAGCACAAAGGCCACTTTATCGACAATCACATTTCCCGCTACGTAGTGTAAGCAGTGACGACCTTGGTGCGGTACAAAACAACAGAGTAATCAGTGTTAATTCATGTAAGCGCTCAAGTGGTGCGATCAAACACGACCACATATAGGCCTTCATACTTTGGCATCAGATTCCGGATATTGCCCCTGAAAATAGTGTCTTCTCAGCCCCGCATCTGTAGGGACAAGGCCGGATGCAGGGACAAGGCGAGTGAATGAGGTGCCTTCGCATCTAAAACAGAATGGCGCAGAAAGTGTCCAGCACGTGCGAGATGACAGAAAGCACAACAAGAAACAAAAGTTAAAGAAAAGGATGCGAGCTGTCCCAGGAGAAGGCGCGTGAGCACGGCGAAGGAGGGAAAATTGAATTGCACTGAGCAAACCTCTGTGCTATTCATCGAGAGTAGAGTGTGACAGATAGGGTGACAGCGTGAGGGGGTTAGCAAAGAGCGGAGAAGCGCGCTACAGCCCCTGTGGCAAAGCACTGCTCTGCACATCCGACAGCATGGAACTGCTTTGAATCTTATTGTTAGCGTCGGCCTCATTTACGTGTTCCGGCACAAATGAAAGAGGAAACGAAGCATTTGGACCTCATCATTCACTGTCATTACTCAAACTTTCATTCAGGCGTATTCATTCGTCACATTCTCTTTTCACGCCGCAGCATAAAACGCTTTCAGCCTTAAAATCGTTTGAGCGGCTTATAATAACCAGATGGGTTTTTGTCGAATTTATATTTTAAAGTTAGGGAAAATGTGTTTTTTGCTGCATAGCTTAAGCTCACCTGTGCACAGGCCTCAACGACAACACGGATACATTCACTAAACCAAAATAGACAATTTAGGGCGATACACCATCGTCAAAATGGGCATCGCATCGAAAGATAAAATGGGCCTGAGCAATCCTTGTCCAAACAGGTTGCTAGCTGTGCGGGCGCCCTGTCACATACATCCGCCACCACTCAAGGCCTCCCGAAACGAACGAAACGCCTTGCCATGTATCACTTATCGAGGGGCGCACCTTCCGCAAGCAATTTATTTCGTCCGCTTTCATTTGCATACCTCTCCCTACAGCGCAACAGAATTCCAACAAAATCCCAATCACCTAGCGCCAACGAGGAGTGCGCAGGCGTCGGCGACGCGACGACTCGGACACCGTCTCGATTATCACAGCAACCTCTCCCCAGCCGCGTGTGTGCGTGTCTTCGCCCGGAAGCTCGCTTGCACACCCAAAACCCACCTTCAGTTCAATCTTCCGTCCTCGCCAAATACGAAAAAAATAACGGGAGAGGGCGCAAAAGAATCGGTCGCGGCGACGAGAGTTCAGAGCTTCCGCATCCTCCAAACTACGGCTCCAGTGAGACGGCCATAAATTGAAGTCGGCCTCCGTTTCTTACACTTTGCTGCTCCCGAGGCAGCGTGCCGATTCCAGGAGCCCCCGACGGGCCTCGTTTGGACGCCGTCGTCAACCCGTTTGACCGCAGATGGAGGAGGCGGTGGCGTGCTCTCGGCGCTCCGCGATTTATGGCCTCCGCGGCCGCCAGTCGGGGGGGCTTCTAATAGAAAAGGGCGGCCGCCTTTATCCCCAAGCACGTGAACCTCGCAGAAACGTGTGTGTGTGTGTCCCTCCTTCCTTTCCTTTCTTTTCCTCTTCCTCCTCCCCCTCCTCGCATACCTGCTCCCTTTTATGGCACTGCAGCCGCTACTTGCTAAAGACCGCTAAAGCCGCCGCTCCGACCCCGTGAAAGACGCGTGGTGAATGACTGTCACCAAGTGTCGTGGCGGCGTATATAGTAAGCCCCCCCCCCACCCTAAAAGATGCACTTCCTTAGGTCGTTTATGCCGCACCTGCTCCCATTGCGCAACGTTTGGAGGCGTTCTCGAATTCATATCCCGCGTTTGCCGTGCAACGTTCTATGCGATCGGTGCGAATTCCGGTGGAAGGAACGGGACGTCACAAGCGTCATTGAGTCCCATCAAATCGCTTCCTCTCGTTTTACCCTTTGTGTGCTAGAAGGGGGCGTTTTGAGAGCGTGATGAACGTTAGGTGACGACGATTCATGAGCATGATGATGAGCATGAGTGTTTCAACAGCAGCGCAAAACAGCAACGGTTGGAGATCTATGTCAGAGGCGGTATTCCGTTCCGGGATAGGTACAAGCCCGGAACTTCCGGTGTGATGCAAAACGTAGTTAAACGGGTTGATATGCCGCACCATACCTCTAGAATGACATAGAAGATACCAAACCACTCTTATTTACAAAAGTAATGCGCGGAATCGAGCTAAGAGAACATTTTACAATGAAAAAAATCATGTGTCTTGAAAAAAATAGTGACATTGTTGTGACTCTAACCCGGGGCATCTGTTCCGACACCCGCGGTTCTACCAATAGGCTAATGAGGTTTTTTTTTCTTTACTGCACGGAAAACTTGCAGTTATTGTTACACACCACCAAAGTTAGCAGTCATCCAACAAGATATAAAGAAGAAGAAGGTGAGGATGATGCACATTACTGTAGCTAAAATAAGGCTGCCCATCAGAACTCTGGCAAGCAGACACACGCGTCCAACAGGGGTGGTATTCCCGTGTTTTGTCCCTTTTGTGTCCCTTTCAAAAGTGTCCCTTTTGAGCGAGCCCTGATTGGCTAAAAGCGAACACCCGGATGTGACGCCATGCAAGCACGGCGGAGCTATGAGCCGTGGCTACTCAGAGCAGACGATTTGGAGCAGACGATTTTTCGTCGCCTTTTTGTAGGTTCGCTCGCGGAACAATAAACACATAAAAGATACTCTGATACGGTTTCAGTTCTTTAAAATGCGTTTGCAAGAACAGTTACGATATTTGAACCAAAGGCCCACTGCTTAACCGGAAGTACGTCACGATGAAAGGGACGCAAAAGGGACGTTTTCAAAAGGGACAGTTACGAGAATACCGCCCCAGATGCAGACACTGTGGTAGGTCACTTTGCGCCGCACAAATGCTCCGCACCAACGCAGCCTGCTCCCGACAAATGGCTTCGTTGGGCGAGGGGGTTCCGCATGCCGGTCAGTCATGCGGCCCTTCCACAAGCTATACAATTCCATCACAACAAACATCATAGGGCACTCCATTAGTATCTCAAAAAGGCAAGGTAAGAGAACGGAGCACTTTTAGCAGTTTTATAGCAGCTATGATGATTTGACGATGACGATGATTATTATGATTATGGTGATGATGATGACAGCGAGCACGACGAGATGGTTATGATCATCTAACATCACAAAGGGTTTGTTCGGTTACGGCGGTGCTTCGTTTCGTTGCACTGTGTGGTTGTGCTTTCATCATTGTAGCTCTGTCGGTCCACGAAGAAGATTCACCAATCAAAGGATAATCATGCTCGGACTAGCAGTGTAGCAAAGAACAGATAACGTTCAAAACACTACAGAGACGAGCAAGAGGCCCGAAAGAAACAAAAAAAAATGGAAGACGCCATCCTGCGGCGGTTTGCCGGTGCAGTATTGCTCTTGGTAAGCTTCAAAATAATAATAAAGAAAAGAACGGAGAAAAAAAGCGGACCACGCAAAGCAAGTCAAGGCGCTGAGAATACTACTAATGCCTTTAAAATATTATTCTTACGTTCTAAGCACGCGAATACCCGAGTCTTTCGCGTCATGGCGCCAAACCAATATTTCCTTGTTTTAATTTGTTTGTTTGTTTCTCCTTAGATTTTCCGAAACTCTCCCTGCAGCTTCTATCCAAACGGCCACGGACGGCCACGTTAGCGGATGGCCCCTACTTCGAGAGAAATAGTCCGATGCCACCCCTCTACGGGCTCGTAAACACATGCCGGAAAGCGTGGTATTTTTCTTGGCATACGACTCTCGTTTCTAAAGTTTAGTATGTGCTAGCAACAGCGTTCCATACGGTCCGGCAATTGCCGGGCGTGCAAACGCGGCTGCCTCCATTCTGGCGACGCATTAAAGCCGAGCTATTGTGGCCCGCCTGCCCGACTACAAAGCACACTTTTATATGTAGAAATACAAAGAGTCGCCAATACTTTTACACCATCATCGTCATAGTCCTCACCTTGCCAATACTTTTACACCATCATCGTCATAGTCCTCACCTTCATCAACCTAGCTTCTACTACAGGATGAAGGCATCTCCCAATGACTTTCAATCCCTCCTAACCTGCGCTCTCCGAATACATGCTTTGGCACTGAATTTCTTTATCTCATCCCTCCGTCGAGTCATCGAACTCCTGGTCCCGTCTTTCGGTAGCCACTCCGTTACTCTGGTAGTGCAACCGTCGTCGATTCTGTCATTAGTACGCTGTCATTACATGACCTTTGACCCATTGTCATTACATGTCCTGCTCAACTCCGATTTTTTTTTCTCTTGATTTAAACTGGGACGTCGTCCACCTGGGTTTGTTGACTGACTGATCCAAAACGCTTGTTTCTTTTCCTACGCGTTACACCTCTCAATCTCTTTTCATCGCTCGGTGTGCCGACTCAAGTTTCCTTGCGAAGCGCGTATCAGGTATCCAAATTTCTACCCCATCTGTCATCACCGAAAACGCTAATTGGTTGTATACGTTTCTTTTTAGTGGAAGAGGTAGCCGACTGTTCATATTTTCAGCGAGATACAGAGAGAGAGAGAGAGAGAGAGAGAGAGAGAGAGAGAGAGAGAGAGAGAGAGAGAGAGAGAGAGAGAGAGAGAGAGAGAGAGAGAGAGAGAGAGAGAGAGAGAGAGAGAGAGAGAGAGAGAGAGAGAGAGAGGAGAGAGAGAGAGAGAGAGAGTAAGCAGCTGTGCCTCCTCACGAGTCAGTGGTTTGCAAATCCGCTTCCGCCACGGTAGCACGTCGGCGCGCCGATTTGTTATTTATAATGCCTCGCGTCCAGACCATATGTTGGCTACACTCAACAAACGGCCGGCGTGCTCCACGAGGCCCGCGAAGGGTTCCAGAAGGAGCGGGAAAAGCGATCTGCTCGTGCAAGACCTGCTTATTTACGACCATCCTTCCCAGACTTCGCTGCGTGGGAGGAGGGAGCGGGCTGACTTCTCTCTCCGCCCCAATCAACGGGCAAGGGGCGCGAATCGGCCGTGGCTTCTACATCGTACTCGACTAGCGTTTGGTGCGTGTACACGAGTTCATGTCTCGGCGATAGAGCTCGTGCGACGTGATGGATGTGCCTGTCGCATGCCTCATGCAACAGACGGTCTCCAGGGCGCCTGCAACGCCTCCTCGCCGAAACGTCGCCCTGAACCCCCTCGTCGCCGCCTGCTGGCATCCCGTGGAGAGCCCTTTTATGCTGGGATACGGAAATGAAGACGCGGCGCATCAACAAAAGCAAACCGACATCAATTGAAGCCCTAATGTACACTACTGTCAAGGCCATCATTCTAAGCGGAGTACCGCATTGTTCCCTACGGCACACACAAGCGATGAGATATAACTGAAATTCATTGGCGCGGCCGAGGTTTTCCAGGCGAGAATTCCTTGGATATCATGATGACGCATTGAAAACTGGACAGCCCTTAATGGCGCTTTCGGTGCCGAAGCACGATGGTGGCATTTTCGGTCTTCAGTGCGAGCCCAGCTCGCTCATACTTGCAAATAAGCTCACGGCGTCCGAACACGCTTGCTGAAGCTGAATAGGCACGTTGAGCAATGTCCGGTGCTGTAAAAATTACTCAACGTCTACGCCCAGGTGACGCCATTTGGGGCCTATCTTTTCGCGTCCCCATACAACTGAAAGCCAAGGTACCCTTCGTGTGTGTACGTACGCATGTGTACGTGCGTGTGCGTGTATGTATGTGCACTCCTTTCCCCTTTTCACTCCGCCTTCCCACTCCTGCTACTGCACTTCATACTGTACAAAATATTCTATTCTTCTGTCAAGGCGCGACAGCTACAGAGAAAAACAAATTCACGTAGACTCAAGTTTTGTAAGCTTTGTTTTTCCATTAGTAGGTAGTAAATGTGGGATGCCTGGTTCAGGGGCGTTCTACAAAGCTAAACTGCGCCTACCAGACGAAACACAAATAAGGAATGCACGCACGTGAGTCAGCGCCTTGTGTCTATGTGCCTTGTTTGCCTTTCGCGAACTTGACGCTGTTTGTTTCTCTCCAGTGCTTCTTTCTTGCGTGCGTCGCTACCCGCCGCAACTTACCATAAATAGAGCGTCAGCTGCAGCTGCTATGAGTGCACTGAGAATGGCCTTCGTTGTTCTTTGAGCTAACCAGTTCGCTGCATTGCAGCGTATACGCGAGTGAAGGCCGTGTCTCACCCATCTCTGGTTCAAGGCCACAAGAACAGCGGTAAAAAATCGTTATAACGAAGTCCTCGGGGCAGCAAAACTGGCTTCGTTATAAGCGGAACTTCGGTCAAAGCAGGTATGAGTTTCTCTCTATACACTACAGTGAGGACAATGAAAAACTTCGAATAGGGCGATTTTGTTGTAACAAGGGTTTGCGGTAGTCGGCTGTGAGAACACAACACAAGGAAACCAACAATGCTCAGAGACGCTAACAGCTGGTAGGGTGCGGTCGTAGGAGGGGACATTACCCGTCGAAGACGCGACGTACAAGGTGCGTGCGCGAACGTTCTTTCTGTCCGGGCCGTTCCCTGCGGCTACGTCAGCCGCCGGCGTCCTCGCCAGCGAAAGCCTTTCTTGGAAGGGCGGAACGCGGCGAGTGCGTGTGCGGGCGCTGCAGCGCCAGCCTGCTCTGTGTCAAGGTGATTGGTAGGATTCTCGCAAGACAGGAATCCGGCAGCGTAGTACGCGCTCGACGGGCCGCCGCCGCCGCCGACACAGAAGTCGGCAGGCCGACCTCCAACTCATCAGACAAGCCATCCACGCAGGCTGCCACCGCTGTCGTATACGGTGCCGGCGTCTGAGCAGAAGTAGCTCGCGTCGCCTCACAGCCCAGGACGTTGTCGACGGGCGCACTTCAGTGCAGCAATGCAAGCAGCTGATTTTAAAGGTGGAAGGAGTGCAACAAATTTCAACATGAAGGAGGAGGCGAAACGTTTATACTACATACAGTTCATTTCACAAGCTGCGTGAGACACAGTGGATACTACACGGCTTGCAACAAAGCTTCCCAAAAAGTGTGTTTAACTCACCGTGAAGTTCTAGTGTCCGGCTGAAGAAATCGACAGAAGGCGTTAGGGCCTTGCGGTTCCACGTGGCCAGTTGGGGGTCAGTTATGCCCTTCCAAGGCCCAAACGTATATTGTCGTTTTTTTAGGGGCGAAGCCCCTCAGGGGCTCGGGCTGTCGGCGTCTCGTGGTGTCGTCGTCGTAACCGTCGTCTCATGTAGTCACGGTACTAAAACACCGGGATTACGCCTCACGCTAGAACGTAACGTGGGCGTGCTAAAAAAACACCGGGATACTGGTTTACGCCTCGCGCTAGAACGCTTCGTGCTTCAAAGACAAGAGACTTTTACAGCAAAGCTGTATACCTCTACCCCCCAACGGTTTAATCTCCGTTGGCAAAAACACCAAGGTGCCAAAATACGCTTATGCACTGCATGCTTCGCCCCTCCCCAAGTTTCAAGTTAGTGGAGATAGCCCGGGTTTTTTTTTTTTTTTTTTCGGCCGGTCACTGTAGAATGTGACGATAAGTTAGACCTGCTCTAGCATCCACTGTGGTGCATGCAGCTCGTGAAATGAACTGTAGTAGTCCAGCCATTCGTGTCAGTGGCGGTGGGAACTGAAGCCTCACCCGTTCGCTGCAGCCAAACCACATGTGCAGCCCACAGCTTAACAATGCCCCCCCCCCCCTCCTCCCCCCTCAACTGAGGGACTGGGTAAGAAGCATTCGCGGGAGACCACAAGTGAGGTCATAGGTCACATGCGTTACGCTCGTTGCCCAGTCAAATTACGGATGTCGTACCGCCGCGCTGTATGCGGAAGTTGTTGCTTGCTAACCTTTCACAGTAGTCTTGCGGTATCAATGTGTTAGACTATTGAGAACGTTTAACGTAGGCAATTCACAACTGCCTAGCAGCATTCCATACATCTTTCTTCTCGTCTGGGGCTCCTTACCCCTGACGAATACCCCTGCAGACTTGTAGCCTTCGAAACATAGCCATCATTAGCTGTAGTCAACATTTCGTGTTCGTCGTGTCCGACCCGGTTTTCGGTGTTTTCTTGCCTTGTACCGATAAGCTCGCCATTTTCCACGATAACAAAACATGCTAATAAGCAATTCTAAGCTGTGTCACGCCCACTCAAGAGCAATAACGAAGCCACGGTTCCCTTAGATGTGCAGGCTGAAACTTTGGCTATCAACTGTGAGTCCGCTGCGGACGCCTTTCGGGCTTGCAAAAGCGACGGGGGAGGCCGCAATGAACTATGTCGATACGTGTCATAATGTCAAATATTTTGCACTAGCAGCTCAAATTTCCCACGTACTTACCAAATGCCCGCTTTTGTGTCTTACGTTTACGCTAATGCGTGTCATATTGGCAAACAACTGCGGCTAAAAGTCACCCAAACACCTACATGCTGCTTTTTGTGTGTCTTGCTTTTCCGCATAGCGGGGGTGTCGTTAAAAAGCCAACTTTAAAACGTGTGCTACGCCAAGAAAATAAACGTTCAAGTAATGCAGTGAAGCCGCCTTTTGACATTGCTAGCAGTCGGTCACTGCTAGTCGGTCCGGCGATACAAAGGGGAAACCAATAGAAATCATCATCAGCAGCAGCAAAATTTGGCAAAAAGATAAAGATATAAGGGGGGGGGTGCAGGGGGGGGGGGGGGGGGGGGGGGGCGGGGGCAGAGTCTCAGGGAGGGCTTCGCAGACCCCTTAAATGCCCGCGCGGCCCCCTCAAGTCCACAGAACCGATTTGAGAATCCTTGGGCTAAAAGAGTCTTTCCAGCACTGCGCTGCCAACATCGCTCCAAAGGAAGCTGACAACATCAATTACTTCACTTCTAAGCAAGGCGCTGAATGTGCCCTTCCCTGCGACGGACCTCTTTTGGGCGATGCAACGGCAAATAGGCCACAGAGCGTTCCATGTTAAAACAAATGTTCTAATCGAAAACGCCCTTGGTTTGCCTCTGCAGCTGCCTCGAACGATTTGCAAATAAACTGCAGGCTGAGTAATACGCGGTGCTCCTGGAGAAGCTGCAAGCTATAAATAGTCAGGCCCTTCAGTTCCCCTGTTACGTAGACCCCGTGTCGGACCAGCACTCTGAATCGGTTACGGCGACCTGCAGCCACGTTAGCAGCGATTCCCGTTGACGTGAGAAAAGATGGTCGCGTGAAAGTAGGTCATCTCATCACTCGATCACCGCCGCTTTCTTTCTTTCATTCAGTGCCTGGGAAAGGGGGAGTCCCGTACATGCTACACTGTCCAAGAAGTGTACGCAACAAGGGCGGCTGACCGACATTGCCGATAGCATCTAACCCCGTGCAAGATTAACTAAGAACAAACGCACCATGGGCGCCTCCGCCCGGCCTAGTTGCAGCGGGGGCAATTAATCAGAAGAGCGAGCAAGCCAGCAGCGTGGCAGGCAGCTACCGCATACTGTGGGTCGTCCTGACTGACCTGTTGCCGACTTGTGGCGCGTGCGTGCGTACGCCCCCTCCGAGTCCGGCGGGCGCGCCGCTGCAGGGGATGGCGAAACTACGTCGGTGCCCGAGGGAGATGCGGGCGAAACCACGGAAGGCGCCGGCCGGGCGAGTCTCGGTTCGCTTTAGGTCACCACAGGGTTATAGGCAGAACTGGGGGCGCGGAGAGATCCAGCCGGTTGAGAACCTCGTTGAAACGCAGGGGTCGCAGTAGAGTTACACTTTAGATGGCAACGCACTCACATCACTTTCTCCACAAAATCCGTTCGGCGTGTCCACAAGGGGAACGGTCCCAGAAGAATATTTGTCGGCGTCGATGATCCTGCAATGCCTCGTGTCGAACTGGAACTTCTAGAGGGAATCACACAAGAGACGGAGGCTAATCTGGTGACCGGAAGGACTTTTAAACGGGAACACAGCGGGAATTTTGGGATCTGGCCTGCCTGGACAGAACGAAGGTCGTTGAGGCGCAATGACTGATCTTAGAAAAAGTCACTTGGAAGAAATCACGAAGTACTCTCGTAGATGGGAAAGCGTGCGACTTCGCGACGACGCACAAAGCTGCTGAGGGATAAGCAAAGGTGGAGAGTGGCGACTCCTCGTCTTTGAAGTGGCGCTGAGTCGCTCGGCGCGGTGCCAGGCGAAATAGTCAGCGAAGCGTCAGCAGCACTGCAGCAGCAGCGGCAACGCGCGCGCGTTCCTGCGACGGGAGTGGGACTGGCGCGCGCCGGTGTGGGCCGAGTGCCCACGTTGGGCGCGCGCGCACGCGGCCCGGGCAGCGACAAGAAAGAACGAAAGAAGAGACGAGGAAGCACCCGGTGAAGAAGGGAGCCAGGGGAGAGCAAAATAAATATAGGAATCGGGGCCGGTGGGCCGGTGGGCGGACCCGGGGCGCGCGCGAGGCGAACAACGGCGTCTGCCGCCGGCGCAGCGTCAAACGCAGCAGCCACCGTTTGCACCCGCGTGTGGGAGTGCTGTCTTACTTAGCGCGGCGGCTTTAGGCTTTACTGTATACGCGCACGCTGGTCCACCCGCCGTCACGCGAGAAACGGCGACGGGGCCTTATATAGAGCACCTAGCGGGGAACCAGATTAACTGCGCGGAAGCTGAGTTTTATGTACTTGCGACGGTACACAAAAGCGTAGGTGCAACAGGGAGAAATAAGCGCGTGGTGGGAATGGTGCAAACAGTGCGCGGTCTTCGATATATGAGCACGCATGCTGCCAGAACCCTGGTACATAACACTCGAAGGGGGCCGGAAAACACTCCGATGTAATTGTTAATTCGATACACGAAGTGCACGGTGTGCTAAAAACAAGGGCAGTGTTAGGCTGCTTGCTTTCAGCCATAAATCGAACCCGCCGCGTTGGCTCAGCTAGTGGCTATGGCGTTGGGCTGCTGAGCCCGAGTTCGCGGGTTCGATTCCCGGCCGCGGCGGCCGCTTTTCTGGTGGAGGCGAAAAGCGAAAGCGCCCGTGTGTTCGAGATTTCGACGCACGTAGAATATCCCCGGGTGGTCAAAATTAATCCGGAGCCCTCCACTTCGGCACTCCTCATCGTCTGCGTAGCGTCGGCGCTTTAAACCTCATAATCAATCATCCATGACTTGAAATTACTTCACCCACACCTGCTGGTTAAGCAAACGTGGAAAAAAAGGCACGCTTTCCCGCGCGAATGAGTGAAAATATGAGAGGACAAACATGCAACTATTAGGCACAAATGTTAATGATACGCAAGAAAAAACCTTGAAAATAGCAAGAGCAGTGACATTCGGCCCTACAAAAGAATTGGGGAAAAATAAACCAAAGACAAAAAGGAAGTTGGAGAAAAGTTAACCAAAAACGGTAGCTTAAGGGCAGCGAAGAACCTTGCTATTGGCAGATATAAAATGTATGTACCGAGAGACGATATTGGTAATAGAACTAAGGGCTTGGGTGAGATAATAAAAGCAGAGGAAATAACCCGTGCAGCTTGGTATTTTAGCAACGGTATAAGCGAGGGAAGAGTACTGAACGGTCTAGGACGGAGTGGAAAAGGCGCTCGTAAGAATGAAGAGTGCAAAGCTGGTGGTGCTGGAGGAAAAACTGCAAATCCACTATGGGACAGAGGTAATGTTATACAAAGTAGGCTGTCAAAATTATTCTCGGAACGCCTCAGGGCATTGAAGGTACCGAAAATTCCCGGCCATGTATAATTCGCTCAAGAATTACCGACCATTCTCTCAGCTGTGTACAAGTTATACAGCAAGATAGTTAGCCGCAAAGTATTACCCCAGATTTCGTGCAACCAAAGGAATAAACTGGACTTAAGAAAGCCGCTCATCAATGTACATCACTGTCATTATCCTGGTAATGAAGATATTCGCAAAGTATTTCTCTCTACCGGAATGGTAAAGTTAGGATGAGGGCGAGAGAACTTAAAGCTGGACCCCTCTTCCAAAGCGCTCAATTGTTTTTTTTTAACAAGAAAGTGTTCTATTCCGGGATTCACGAAGACTTCACTTGGTTGGTCGACTGAGGTTCGACTTGTTTCTGTTCTTTTTTTTTTTTTTTCTTTTTTTTTAACTTATGACACTTGCTTTGTAATTTGAAAACGGCAGTGCTGCGCTGCCATAGACGTGTGTACACGGGGTAAGGTCCTCGTCAAGCCAGCGCCTGTGCTGGCTTTTTGACCACACTCCTTGCAACGTGACATGTATATACATAAATGAATAAATGTGAACTTGAATTTGAAACGTCATATCCGTCACGGACGTGACGCCAATACAACGAAGCAAGCGGCCTTTAAAGGGTGCACCCCTGCACACAGGGTCTTCATGCGGGAAGCAACCTTTAGTACTAAAAAGTACGTTTTACTTCGGGTTGTTCGTTTTCGGGTTTTATATTTTAACACGAAAGTGTTTTATGCCGGGATATACCAAGATTTCACTGAAGTCATATCCTTCACGGAAATGACGCCAGTACACCTTTGCCGAAGCGACCCGCCAGCAGGACGTCGCTCGCCAAGCACACCCACAAGACAGCCACCGACCCGCAAATCATGCTCAGCTGCAAATTTCGCTGCACATTTTACTTTCGTGTTTTGTCGATTCCTATGAAGAGGAATCAACCACAGTTTTTTTTTTTTTTTTTTCAAGTATACGATGACAAACCTGCACTGCTATAAACAGCTGCCGGTGAATGAACAGACTGAGAACTACGCTTGTTTCATTTCCCTAGGCTCGTTAAGGATCTAAAATCTAGCTGGGCTTGTCGACAATACATGACAAAAGTTTACAGCGCAGAACACTGTCGAAGTGGTAGGAATAGAACAACAGGGTTCGTGCCGCTCCGTTCTGTCTTTTCGTCCTTGTTCTGCGCTGTAAACGTGCGCTCAGGATCGGACAGTTCACTATACTTTAATTGGTATTCAACAAAACAAACAACTAAAACCCCGGGCAGCAGGTCAGGCATTTGGCAATTGGGTTCCTATGAAGTCAGCTGGAATCCAATCGAGCAATCCTGACCACGCGAAGTTGAATACGCCCATTGCCACAAATCAGTAGGCCGTATTTTCCCTTGTAATACGTTATATTTGCATACGGTCGAAAGACACGTTTAATATCCGTATGGAAATAATTTCCAAAGGAAGCCAGTATCGCCAGATATCAGCAACGGGTTCTCGCAACAACCACCCGTTATTTCCCAGACTACGTTTGAAGGGCGTGGCACGAAGTATCCGCAGACCAGCGGGTACGCCCCCGCTATTCACTTCCACGCCAGATAGCGCGCCAGGATTTTGAGAGGCAATATGGATCTGCCGCAACGTGACCCGTTTACGACATGGCCATAAACCCAGACACAACAGTTTGCCTGGGGAAAGAAATATAGGGGAAGGAGGCGGGGGGGGGGGGGGGGGGGGCATATGGCAGGCGCATATTTCCTGTGACCTTGACAAGGGGAGAAAAAAAAAAACAGAACATAACCGGGAAACACCAAATACGCTTTAACGCACAGGTCGTCAAAGAAGGAAAAAGGGCAAGAGAAGCGTCCTTGAGACGAACCAAACAAAGCAGAACAAAATGCGCTCGTTTTCCGCATTCACACTTGGCCGACGAGCAGGCTGCTCGTGCGACAATCATATGTTACAGCAGACAAAAGGGAGGGGAAATCACCGAAGCGCGAATACATATCATCACACGTGAACACTTCGAGCAGTGGACAGCAGAGCGTATGCACTCTGGGAGACGGGCGAGATGGCGAGAGGCGGGGTATTTTCAGGTGGAGTTGAATTACGAGGCAGAGAACGAGTGCAAGGCGAATTTCTCGCGATTGCCGAACCGGTGGCGCCATCTAACGCAGCGGGAGGAAGGAGGGCGTGGCCCCCGCTTCCCTCCCCGCACGGTGTGTTGTGCGTCTTCCGAGACGTGTACAACACTGCGGCGCGTACTTCGAGCAGCCCGTAGCGGGGCTTCCGGTGAGAAATCGTCGGACGGAACGGGAACGACGATGTGATGTGAATTTTATGCATGAGAGCGGCCGAGGCGTAACCACGTAGGCAATTTGTAAGCACCCACGGCCTGTTGCGCCCGAGGTGGGGCCGTAGCGCCGAAGCGTGTGCTAACCACTCCGCTGACTCTGAGCCTCTTGGCGGCGGTGCGCTTATTCTGCGTCCCTTGCTCAACAGAGCCGGTTAGGCAAACTGTTTAACTTGTTCTGTTTTGTTTGTTCAGTAACGCACAACGATGCTTTTTTTGTAGCCTCTGTTTAAACAGCGGCAAATATCTTGACAAATATGTACTTAGGAAATCCGACAGCAGAACGCCAAGGCATAGTACAATACGGCAGCCTTTTCCTGCAAGGTCAAGGGAAAACGTGATGCGGGCCGTGAAGGGAATATAAAAGTGTTCAGGAAGTGACTGAAAATTAAGATTTATATGCTGTGAGCCCTACTGTGAGATTAAAACCCCCGCATTTTTGTTTAGAGGGCGCGCATCCACGAACGTTGAAAATGGCTGAGAGGTTCACACAAGGGCATGTAAGGGCAGGAAAATTACAAGCGGTTTATGCACAAACGCACACACGCGCGCGCACCCACACACGTGTGCTTGTGTGTGTAACCGCCACCGCATTTTCAACCATAACTGCGAACAACCTCGCCAACTTTGTTAAACGCTGCTTTTACTGCTGAGCCACTTATCTCACAGATGGTGTAGCCTTCAATTTTCGCAGCAGAACTGTTTAAGGCGAGCGTTATCCGTCCGTCGCACCAAAAAACCTCGCGGAGCGATGACGTCACCTCGCGTTACCTAGCAACCTCTAGCACAACTGTGCATGGCTTCGCACTCGCTGCGCTAGCCGGTCCTCACCGGCGTCCGTCAAGCCGTGACGTCACTGCGGAACCCGTGGTATAAGGACTCGTGTACAGCGGCGTCGTCCAGGCTTGCACGAGGGCTTGCGCCACGTCAGGAGCTCGCAAAAAAAAAAAAAAAAAAAGACGAAGAGAGGGGGGCCGCCAGCACTGCTGTTTTCCCAGCCTAGCATCACTATTACGAAGCAATTTTTTTGCACAAAAAAGTTACCAGCCGATTTTCCGTGTGCACGAGCCGTCCGCATTGTGCCGTGCTCCTCACGCGCGGTGGATAAGTGTGCGGAAACACATAACCGGAACTGATGCCGGCGCCGAAGTTACCCAACAACTTTCAGGCAAATGTTACGTAATCTAAACGAAAAAAAAAAAATGGCACAGAAAGATGTATCTAAAATGAATGGCGGGCCCTGATTATAAGCAGAAACACAAAAAATGTGTTCCAATTACACACTTTTGCAAATTACCCTTCGAATGTGCTATAAGCGTAGATATCCTACGTCTTCTTTCAAACGCTAAACAGCGAGTTAAAGTGCCACCGATGCTTCTCTCAACCATAAAGTACGTTAGTACACGCAGAAGGCAACCTATACTCTTCTTTAAAAAAAACTAACGCTTATACAGCAATTCTAGGTCTGAGATAACGTGGTTATATAAACGAACAAAACGCATTTTTGGGCTGGAACACTGACTCGTGTAGCTAAATAAGCAAACCTATCATTCGGCATGTTCTTCGTAGCCTGCACACAAAAAGTTATAGGGTCTCTCACAATTTACACAAAAAGTTCATTCGCCTAAACCGAACCACCACATAGACAAAGTTTGAAACTAACGAAGTGCTAGTCGACATTAAGAGAGAAATCGCATTTGCCTTTTAGTTTCCACATTCCCCCCTAAGAGAAATATTCGTTTGCACCATAACAAAAACGCGAATGGTGCAATTGTGCTGATGAAAAATTAATGCAGGGATAAATGTAAACATGGAATCACACAATCGCGTAATCTTCAGATGAGACCCATGTCACGCGAGGGAACGAAGGCAACACTGAGCGGATAATTCTCACGGGGAATGCACTTATATGGAAACGGCGAATTTCCACCTCGACCGTAAATCATAGTCCAGATTTAACTGTGCACGTCTGTACGAAAGGTGGCAGTTTCCAGGAAAAGACCTGGCTATAGCGTCACAATTTTAAGGCATACACGACTGGGTCGCTTGGCGACAGACAGAGCCGCAGTTGCTCCCAAGCAGAATTAATAAATAGCTTAGTCAACCTGACTGCAGATACCTATCATGCAAAATGCAACTAGTCTCGCGAAATACAACTCGAAACATTTCCTTGCATCAGTTTGCAAACTGTTATTCGCCTGCCACATGCCTTACGTAAGAATTATTTGAAGTTCCTGAGGTGCTTAAGACGGCTGACCTTTGCTCAGTTTCCCTTCTACATCCTCACCTTGAGGAAGTGCATTTCGGTTATAACGATGATTGCGACTCGGAGACTGCTAAACAGCTTCACACTAATTAACTCACGTCGCCAAAGCAGAATCCCGTCATCGCCACCAGCATCCATGCGCACTCAATCTCGTTCATCAAATGACTGAAGCACTCACCCGTCCTCCGCTGCCATCGGAGTCGTCCGCTGTCTCTGTCTGCACCTGCGAACAATAAGCGGTACGTGTGAGTAGGTGCAGTGTGCGAAGGCGACGGCCACTCCAGAGTAAACAACTCCGCGGCTATGACGAGCGCGTTTGCGGTTTAGCGAGACCCCCCGCTAACTTCGTCCCACTGCGCCTGCCAGAGCGCCATAAGAGTGCCCGGGTGCTGGCGACGTCATTAGTCAAAGATAGCAGCCCGTTAAATGCCTCAACATTCAAAAGGCCGCTATACCTGCCCACATCTGGAGTTGATTCCCTATGATCGACAAATGCATTACAAACATTGTCAACGCTGTGAATTCACCGTGAATTTTTATATGGGACTGATTGACAGGTGTTGACTGCGTATAAAAGTCAGCCTGAGGCAATGTTGTCGAAAAGGCCAAAAAGAAAAAGAGTGAGACGTTTCTGGGGTATCATGGCATTAATGGTGTGATAATACTAATACAGCGGAGTGTGCATTATACAAAATAGAACACAAGCACTGATCGCTGCTCCGCAGCGTGCACCGGAAAAAATAAACCACGGGGAAAGACAGAGAGACAGCTTCATTGGTCGCAGTGGGGTTTAAGGGCCGGGGTGACCGCAGTCTCCAGCCAAGCGGCGACTAGCGCTGTCCACGAAGGAAAGTTGTGTCACCTGGTCGGAGCTACCCAACGCACCACCCCCTCCCACGGCTCGTTGGAGGAGATTAGAAGGAAGGGGTCATTAAGGAAGCTCTACATAGAGTGGGGAACGAAGGACAATCAGGAGAGGACTATACGGAAGGGTGGACAGCTCGGCAAGGAAGAGGGTGGGTCTGGAGGAGTGCCTCTACGTGCGTTGCTGCGCATAGGTAAGTTGAGAATGAGCAGTTGGATGCTTGCGACGGGCGAGGCGGTAATGAGCGACCATGTCGCTTTCGCCCGCACTCTCAGATGGTCTTCAGCTCCTGTGGTCTTCAGTAATGCTGCAGGAAGCAGCTGCAGTAAGCCCGATGCAGAGGTTGCGTAGGTTATATTCGACATTGGCAGTAGCATCGTCGACGAACCTATAGCCAAAAGGATCGCCTTCCCGCTGTGGTCTCACAAAACATGCTTCGTCATTCTCTGCACGTCTCACCCTTTTTACTTTTGGTCCTTTCCACAACATGGCCTCAGGCTAACTTTTATACTTTCACCAGCTTGGACCCTTCAAGAAATCTTTAAAGGGATACCAATTCTACTCTGATTCTGACGTCATGAATGCGGTGTTCAAGGAATTCGTTTAAAGAGCAGCGAAACCATCGCCCGTTATCGCCCACGGTATCAGCCGCCTTACCAGCTGTACGCGTGTCTCGACGCGTTCGGAGACTTCTGAGAAAAGCTGGTATAGCTTGCGTCCTTATACGTTGATTTATTTAGTTCTCGCGCGTCCGCCGATGTACTTCTTGTTCGTGTCAGTGATCACGATTGGATTTAATTGTACACGCACACGCAACCGAATTTATGCCAAATATGAGGGATAAGTTCCCTGTTCTGATTCACTCCCTTCCCGCGCGCGGAAGTATGCTGGTTCGAGAAAGTTCCTAATCCGGTCGTAAGCCGACAGCACGGTCGTACATATGAGCGAGATCAATAATAATTGGCATCTGACCAGAGAAAACACTGCCGGGATGTTGTCTACCGATTGGAGATAAGAGATCCGCTCGACCACTCTGGAAGGCACACTCCTTGCATTATGGAGTACGCTAAGCAGCCCGGCGGGAAGCCACCATGACAGTCTCCCGCGGCTTCAGCAGCGGCGAGGCGGGAGGCCTCTTACTCCGTTATCAATTTAAGCGCATACTGCACGTCCCGCCGGAACGCCGCAGTATTTAAATAAGCGGCACTCTTAATTTCCTTAAATATCGCTGGGGGGCGCGCGCACACCTACCGCAGCCGCTCAGAATGCGCGCTGAATTTGAAGTCAGCCGGAATGTAAGAAAACGCTGCCGCGTGTACTCGCGTTTTTTTTTTTTTTTAAATACTTTTCATGATCGCACGGTATCCTTTCTTCTTCCTTGCTTTCGGAGGCATTGACCGTGCTCGAAGAGAGAGAATTTAAAGCGGGCTGAAGGAGAGAGAGAGAGGGGAGGAGGGATGGACTCCGCGGTCAAGTCGTGACCGGGACTGTGCCGAACGAGCCAAGCGGCGCCCAAAGTTTCTTAGGCGAGCACTCGGTCGACGATTCTTAGGAGGTCGGCGTGCCTCGGCACGACGTTACGCCTGGGCGCGATTCGAAACGTCTTGCGGGACCCGTTTCTCTGTTTGCTCGGACGCCGTTGCAGCGACAGCCGAAGGTCGGCGTGACCTGTCACTCAATGGCACGCCGGAAGCCGACAGGAACGCGACTCAAAGGGCGCAGCTGTCCGTACGAATACGCAATCGAGGGACGCGGGTCAGATCGCGCCGCGCATTCAAGGCGCTGCCGAAGAGCGCAGCCGACCGTGGAAGAGGAAGCGTAAAGAGAGCATCTGTTCGCTGCGTGCACTTCTTCGACCGACTTGCTGCGCATGCTTAGAAGTGTCCTGCATTTTCTCACATGTTGCCTGCATTACAATGGCCACTGCAAATGTAGTCTGGATTAATTTCCCGATCATAATGCATCGCGAAATAGCTCAAGGAAAGCTGCCTGGGTTTTTCATGGTTTTCATCAATACAGCTTGCGGAAAGCTGCCTGTTTATGGTTAAATTTCGTGCTTTGTTCAATTCTCGCAGTTTACATCCTTTTTTATTTTCTAAGGGAGCCGAACAGCTAAAACGCCCGTGTGCCGATATTCAGGCGCTCCTTAAGACCCCTAGGCGGTATAATCCGCAAACCTGCGCGACGCAGGGCTTCGCAGTTCAGGTGCTGCTTCGGCGTGTAAAACAAGCTAGATTTTTTATTTTACTCTGCCCCCATGCACAGTCATGCACAAATGAAACGCGAATACGAAAATATGAACCAGAACACAAAAAGTGTGCGATTTCTTTCTGTGCACGTGAAATTGTTGCGTGTCTTTATTGCAGTGACAAAAACTGAAAATGTGTCTTTTCAAATATACCACTACCGAGCCCTTAATTTATGTCCACTATCCGTATTCTTTGATTTTTGCTTATTCCGGTGCATATTTTCGTGTTCTCATTTCGTCTGTCCGTGGCTGCGCTCTCGGAACGTACAGAATTTGGACAGCTCGGCCTGTTCCCTACACTATAGATGTTCATCGTACCGGAGTTGTTGCCAGACCCGTTTGTCCCGAGTATTAACATCAAAACATCAGCCTACGGCTGTATCTAGCCGAACGACCAACTGAACTATAGCGTATGGACGGCGCGTATCGTCCATTAATGCACTTTAAGTATGCGCCATACTTGTATGCACTTCTCAGTAGGTCACCAATGGATCAAGGGGCTTTGTTTTGTGTATTTCCCCAACAGTCTTGAGCAAGGGCTTATTGTGGAAAATAGGCACGCAAGCACGCGTGTTCCTTGACGCTGTTTTCGTGAAAACATCTAGACAAACAGATGTTGTTGTTGTCATAAAAAGTGCCCGTTTCATTGAGTTGTACCCCGCAGGAAATGTGGAGGTGAAACAAGCCAGCCGAAAGATATACCCATAAGACAGCCAGATATATATATATATAGAGAGAGAGAGAGAGAGAGAGAGAGAGTAACATAAGTATGTAAGATTAAAAGAAACAGCCCACATATCGGACGACAGAACGGACGACAAACAGACCAAGCCAGCTGAACATTTACTACGAAATATTGAGAGATGCAAACGCAACGAAGAATGCAAACGAACAAAGCACGGTAAAATAGCTAAGGGCACGTGCGATTGAAAAGGTATTTAATTTATTAACCTGCATGAAATGCAGGTACCTGAGAAGCGGGTCCACGTACAGCGATGCGGAATACCGGTTCTGTATCGCCGTCCTATCTGCCCGCCGACGCTTGCATAAGCAAACAGATGAAACAAATGATAGCCAATGGGATAATGATCGAGCGACCGTTTCTTGAGCTGCACATTCGAGGTTCACTCCGGCTTTGACTATTAAACCTATATTTACAGCCCCATACGTACATGCTTACTAACAGTGTTCATCTTGTTCTTTTTTCCAGCGAAGCCGTCTATGGCTAGACTCCAGCAGATCGTCTCCGGCAACACACCGAGCGTAGATCAATTTTCAGCGTATGAAAAAAAAAATCATAACAAATACAAATGGGTCCTAGAACCTCCGTATCTCCGTATAAGGCTATCTCCTGTAGGAATGTCTGCCCAGCAATGCATTTGTGTTTAGAGGTTAGGCCCACTTTAGGGGGATCGGTGTAAGCTTGGTTTTTGCGAGCTGGCTTCCCCCCATTGCGTGTGGCGCAGTGAAGCATGGCCATTCACGGAGGGAGAACGGTTACAGTCCCACCTTATACGCCTCGAGCTTTGCGATCGCTGCGCCGCCTGCCGCCGCTTCTACGCGGAGTTGACGGGATTAGCGCTGCGTGGCTGATAGGTGGTCATGCAGTGTTTTGGTTCTCTTTCGCTTCTCTTTGCCTTTCCGCGCACTAAACAACTTGTTATGGTGACGTCTGTAAGCTAACTGCACGTTTAGGGCACTTAAAAAAAACAGCTGCGTCTTGGTAGAGCGCTCTAACGCCAAGAAGAGCTACCCGGGGAGGCAGTTCTGCGCGCTTCTTGGCCGCTCTTGCGGGCGTCGGCGACGGCAGCAGCATATCACCGCTGTCACCTTCGAACACGTCAGCACAAGTGATCGCCTCGTTTAGACCTGATATTGGCACTGTAAGAGGTTGGTTCATTTTGCAGCGCAAACAAATGCGGCTTTGCTTCGAATATGTACGTCGTAGAAAAATATATTTCGGGGATGTGATAACCCAATAGCTGACAAAAACTTGTGCCTTTTATGGGAATATAAGCCACACGAAAATGTTAAGTACACTCAAAGCCTGTGCATTGTCAGATATGTGACCACTTATGCCTTAAGAACCAATTAAGGTATATGTAATGAAACCACTGGAAAATGAAAGGTCTGCAAGTCAGAAATAAATAGAATAGTCGTAGAGGAATGAAAAAAAATGAGTGCAGCTTCTGAAATGCTAAAGACGTTTGTTTGAGCAAGGTAGTATTCACCAGACCAACTAGATGCGAAATGCACTGATATTTCGCTAGACATTGGGGGGGGGGGGGGGGGTGAGGAGGAGGATGCTCAATTATCGTTGTTTACAAATGCGGAGCGAAATTAACGAATGAACGTTTTAGTAACCACACACACAAGCTGCGTGTTCACTTTTCGTTTGTTTTTCGCCTTCAACGGACGGCTGATCACTCGGCGGACGCATTTTTTGAAGAATACAGCGTTGACAGTTCACAAGCGATACGAGGTGTCGTTGGAAGAGTTGATTGATGGGTTGCAGGGTTTAACGCGCCGACGCAACGGAGACGATGAGGCACGCCGTAGTGGAGGGCTCCGGATTAATTTTGACCACCTGGAGATCCTTAACGTGCGCCGAAATCTCGTATACACACGGGCTCGTTGGAAGACTGTCGTATCTGATAAGGGTCTCGATTTCGGTTTATGCTAGATTCTGAAGTCTCCCTGTGTCATACGATGTTTCGAAGAAGATTTTGGTCAGGGACGCGGATATCTCTATAAGCCCATCTTCGCGCTTCTCGTGGAGGATAAATGTAACAGATGAATCTTTGCGAGCGCTCACCTCGGGACAAGACGACACAGCATTAAATTTGTCATCGTGTGCTCCATCGTGACCAGTGGTCATCCTTTTCTATTAAAGGCTGTCTCTCTCTCTCTCGTGTGCTGACTCCGGAGTGTAATTTTGCATTATCCATCGTACTTCTTTCGTACTATGTTTGTGAAATTTATGCCGCATTGGCTTGTTCATAATACTGATCAATATCTGATATGTGATATTGGCAGGCGTAACTTGCGTGCTGTCAGGTATGAGTGCTCCGCTGGATTTTGTAAGTGCACAAAGTCGATTTACATCATAGTGTGTATGGCCGCAACATGACCATCGGAGGAAACACTGCTTACGGAGACACTGCCACTAAATTTCAGGGCAGCGGAATTGCAATCAGCTGCATGCAAATGCTGGCTTCGGGACTCCGGCCTGTGACACACGCCCGGCGCTCATATAGATCTCACTAAGATCGCGTCATATACGTTTATACTCTCGTGAACACACCACGCTTGCGAACAGAGTGCCTGCTCCACGTTATTCGGTATTTTGAATGCGGACAAACGGTAAATCGCTCTCTTGAACGAGCCCCAAAAGCAACGGCGACAGTGGGAAGCGGGCCGGGGACTCCCGCGCCTGCTTTCGAAACGGGCCGCTAGGGGGATTTCAGTGGCGCCCCTACAGGCCGCGCTCGAGGCGTATAGTCCTCTTCACCGCTGCCGCCTCTTTTCCGAGTCATGTATTGTATACTTTCCAACACGCGTGGCGCCCCTCTCTCCCCTGACATTGCGCAACGCTGCACACGCTTCGGCGGTCGCCTGTGCGGCGCACTAGAGCCTGTGCTGTGGTTGGCGTAGCCGCGCTATAATAAAATGTCAGTTTCTCAACCCACCAATCGTGCGTGTCCTTTGACTGTGTCGTAAAGCGTGATTGGCGCAGCCGCGCTATCATAAAACGTCATTGTCTCTACCCACCAATCGTGTTTGTCCTTTACCTGTGATGTAGAGATCGGGCCACTGTCCTTACTATTCAATGTAGCAAATACTCAACATGGCGACACCAAAACATAGCAAATCCAGCCAGAGCGGCAGCTTCACTGGACTTCCCGCTTCACGGAGTGAAAGGTCCCTTATCATTATTATTGATAAGATACCCCTGAATTGATTGTGCGCCCCGTGAGGAGAGAAATGGGATCTGTGATTACGGATACGAGGCACCGCAGCTTCATTCACATTTGAAAACTCGTAAAAAAGACCGGTTTTTGTCTCGAATTGTAAACATATTCCCGCGCGCTACATGATTAGTCATTTAACAACCAGGCCTTGTCAGAAAAGGGAGTTGAGCCGAGGTACTGCAATAACGCATGTTAAACGTGTATCTAACATCGCACAAGAGCACCTAAAACATTCCGAGCATACTGGATGAAGGGGGGAAAAAAGGTTAAACGCAGCGAAGGGTAATAAACGTTTTCTACAGCAACAAATCAGCAAAGGGTAGCAGTAGCCCCTGAATGAGAAAAGCGTGATAAGAAAAAGAAAGATTTTTTGAGGAGACCACGGTGCTAAGTGAAACGTAACTATACGCGGTCGCCTTCTGAGCTGTTGTTGTTTATGTTGTTGTTGGAGCTCGGCAGTGAAAACGCACCCACATGGGGCCATTGGCTCGTGAGTTCCGTTTCCTCGTTTTATTCTCTACAGACTCGGCGAAGCGTCTGACTTCTCGGCGCAACCTGTTAGGCTCTAAATCTTTGGCCAACCCTAGTGATGCATACGCAGTCCAGGCCGCAAGAACTCTGTACAGGCGTCTACCGAAAGTTATATACATACACCCGCAGAAACGGACGAGACGACGGCGGTAAAGAACGCCACTGTCGTCATCAACAACGAGTCCCAAGAACAAAGACGACGACGGGCACCAGCAACACCACCTAGACAGAAAGCCTGCCAGTTCATTTCTCGGCGCTTTCTTCACGTGAAGACGTCACATTCCGCACTCATCGCTTCTTGACATCGTCTCTGGCAAGGCGCGAAGATAACGGTGTGTGGCCTGCAAACCTTTGCACACGTTAGGCAGCATCGTTTCTGTGACTCTCCAAAGCATAGTAAAGTTCAGGCGAGCTAACCTCTCACTAGTTACCAGGCCTTATTCAGCCTGGTGGTCGTTGTCCCAGACGCCAAGCAGAAGAATGCCTCGAAAGGCGGCGAGCAAAAGTAAGGACGACCGCAATAAGAAAAAAAAAAAAAGCAACAGAATGGCGGGTGAGGGCACGCACGAAGTCATTCCACGCCGACCAATCAGCGTAGGATACCTCAGCGGCGTCAGTTCCTGGGCGCGCGCACACCGTGATCGGAGCCGCTCGGGGTGTCACGTGGGGCGGGCACCGGTGAAAGACCAAGTGCCCGCGCTCGACATCCGGCATTCCGGTTTTTAAATTGGACGGACGTGCGATTGATGGATCTCGGCAGCGGAGAGGACGCGAGGTGCGCGCCCGCCTGCGCATCATGCACGGGCGGAAGGATAGGGCATGCCGACAGTGACACAAAGTGACGGAAAAGCCAGCTGCAAAAAAAAAATGCTTAAAGGAAACGATCATCCTTGGAACGCTGTCATGCATTATTTATCGCAGTTAGCTAGCTGTAGAAGACATCTCGAGCCTATCTAGGAAAAAAAAATACGGAGGGGGGAAAAAGGGAGCCAGAACAACGGGCTTCGATAGAGAAGGTTGCCTTGAAAACGTGTTGTGGGTTTTCTTACACGGGTCTTCGGTCACGCGTGAAAATGAGTTCGAATGCGTAGCAGCCACTTTTTCTCACAGCGGTCCGCATTGTTTACGACATTACAGCCCCCACACGATAATTGTGGTATAGTTTCTTGCAAGGTTCCCTGCAAACAACGCGGTAGTCATTGCAAGTAAAGATATTTTTAAGTGCGAATGCACTTTATAAGCGACCCCAAACCTTCCACCGCCGGCGGCGGCGTCGGCGGCGGCGTCCGCGGTCATCCTCTCCCTAGCAACGGCGTGGAGCGGAGAGGAGCGTCGGTAGCAACGGCGCGGTGACGTCACTTCACCACGTGACCGCGCTCGCTCCGCCTCCTCGCCGTGGCTGCGCGGGTGCGCGCCGCTCCCCGCACCGCTCCTCGCGCCGTGACGTCATGGTATGACGTCACAGCGCGCCTCCTCTCCCCAGCAGCTGCCGCGCGCCTCTCTCTCCACCGTGACGTCACACTCTCTCCTCTCCCCCTCGCTCGGCTGCAGCTGCCGTGCGCCGCTGTCCCTCTCCCCTTGCGCTCGCCTCCTCTCTCAGCCACCTGGCTCGGCGCGCTCGGCGCGGCGTACCCCCCTATATATGCAGCGATAAACTGCCAGACCTCCGTGGGTCGGCTCGCGCGCGCTCACGGGCGAATGCCAACGGATTTTAACTTTACTCCCCCTCATAGCATCACCCCGTGCATTCGCACTTAACCATGTTCACCCTCGGGGAAATGCTTGGGAGTTTTTTGCGTTGAGACGTTGTTCTCGACAACTTTCCAACAGCGTACAACCTTATCAACACATGCTAGCGTGAAACCACGTAGATCATAATTTGTGACATGCATCGCACACGGAAAAGTATAAAACACTATTATAGAACTGGTGAGCGCTTCGAGCCGCCATCGTATCCATTATTACTGCTTCAAGTGTATACCTAACATGTCAGATTAGCCTTTACTTCACTTGCACAACAGGTTGACGACTGAAAATTGCCGGGACTTCTTTAATATTTATTCATGTGTGGGTAAGACTAAGCACTACACATTTTTTACACACTGTGTATGGTTTTCGAAATGATTTCTTTATTTCGATGCTATACATGCGAGACAGCTTGAGCAACGAGAGTGTGTCTACTGGCTTAACGATTGCGGTGGGAACTTTCTTTCCTCAAACTATATATATTTCTCACAATACGAAATTAGGCATACCTATAGATAGCGCTCACATGCAACACCACATATATAAATTGCAGTTAAAGAATAAGCAAGGCAGATACAATCAAGTTTTGTACCGTGCCATATAGAAAAAAATTCCCCCGCATTTCCCCGAGAGGGAGAATGTGAAAGTGCGAATGCACGGTTGTCGGCCCGCTTGCGGCGCTTGCGCTCGGCCCCCGCAGCCCACCGCCTCGCCGCCTTCTCTTCCATCTCTTCCATCGGGTTTGTAGTATCACGTGTACACCACGCAGTTATCAAGCCGCTATACGCCTCGAGCGCGGCCTGTAGGGGCGCCACTGAAATCCCCCTAGCGGCTCGTATCGAAAGCAGCCGCGGGAGACGCCGGCCCGCTCCCTACTGCCACCGTTGCTTTCGGGGCCCGTTAACGACTGAGATTTACCGTTTGTAGGCGTTGGAAATACATATTTATGTGGAGCAGTCACTCTGTTCGCAAATGTGGTGTGTTTGCGAGAGTGTAAATGTGTGTGACGCGATCTTAGTCGGGTACATTCGGTCTGTACAAGCGCCAAGTGTGCGTCACAGGTCGGCGTCGCGAAACCGGGATATGCATATGGAGATTATTGTGATTCCACTGCCCTGAAATTTACTAACAGTGTCTCCGTAAGCATAATATCCCCAGATGGTCATGCCATGGCTATACACTACGATGTAAATCAGTTTTGTGCGCTTATATAACCTAGTGGAGCGGTCATACCTGACAGCACGCCAGTTATGCTTGCCAATATCATACCTCAGATATTGATCACTACCCTGGACATAAATTTCACGAACATTCTACGAAATAAGTACGATGGTCCGCTGGACAATCCAAAATTATACCCGGGATCAGTGCACGACAAAAAAAAATGCTGGGGCGTCTTGTCGTGAGCTGAGCGCCCGAAAACATTCATATATGTTACATATATCCTCCGCGAGCAGGCCGGAGAGTGGCTTCTGCAGTAATGCCCGTTCGCGACTAAACGTTTCTTCGAACTTAGTCATATGACGCAGGGAGCCTGCAGAATCTTGCACAAACGGAAATCAGAAGGCCTTATCCTTTTATCAGTTTTGAACTTGTATACCTCAAAAAATGCGTTCGCCGAGGGATCAGCTGTTAGTTGAAGTCTAAAAACTAGAGTGACGTGAACGAGTAGCTTGTGTGTGTGATTACTAAAACGTTCTTTCCTCCGTTTCGCTCCGCAATTGTACACAACGATACGTAAGCGTCCCCCTCCTCTCCCCCCTCCCCATGTCTCGCGAAATATCAGTGCATTTCGCACACTATACTCGGATACAAGTCAAGAAAAAAGGGGCGTCGCCTAATCCCCCACTTCCACCACCCCCTTCCAGCCAATAGTGTCGCTCTATCAAGGTGACGTCGTGGCCGACCGCATTGCACCTGCGGGCAGCACTCGGAGCCACGCTTTCCTTAATGCGTCCGTGCCGAAAAGTAGTTCGTAAGGGCGCCTTCACTTTGAGCGAAGATAAAAACCTTAGCTAAAATTTTTTATGTGCCCGTTTTAATGCAATGCGTGAAAGAATTCATCGTCAGCTGCAGTAGCGAGTTTCAATTATATTCCTGATGGTGAATTTCTGCTCTTCCGGGTTTTCCCTCAGCCGCTTGCTTCTGGCAGCTTCTGGTTTTATGCATTGCCGGCCCCATTTCCCGCCATGGATCCCGAAGAAGTCGCATCTGAATGTGCTTCATCGTTCTCGACTGAGAATTGTGGTGCGTTGCCATCTACGCCACGCCGCTGGTACAAGAAAAACAAAAGCGGCCGTGTCATCTGCAGCTGCGGACGGGAGATATGATCCGGAACGCGTACGTTCGTTTGCGGCATCTTCACCCAGAGCGCAGCGTTGAAGAAACGGCCGCGACCGTGAGCGATCTTCTTGGAGTCAGCGTGAGCTTGGTGATGGACGTGAAGAAGGAGATGAAAAATAACGACGGAAATGTTGCGACGCCCTCCCGAAAGCGCCCGCGAAGCGCCGGAAAGAGACGACGCACAGAAGTGTACGACGACTTCACGAAGTGCGCATTGCGGTCGTCCGTGCATCGTTTTTTTCGCAGCAATGAGATTCCGACAGTGAAGGCAATTGCTGCGGATTTCAACGCTAGCGGCGATGTTACTCCTCTCAAGCCATGGACTGTGCGCCGCCTGCTGAATGACATCGGGTTCAGGTATGAGAAGAGGGGCCGGAACTCGCTGCTGATCGAGCGGGACGACATTGTCGCGTGGCAGCAGAAGTACCTCTACGACGTCGCCAAGTACAGGATGGAAGGTCGAAAAATCTTCTACCTTGATGAAACCTGGGTGAATGCGGGACACACGCTATCGACTGTTTGGACGGACACGACGGTTGCTTCCCACCACGACGCCTTCATGCGTGGTCTGACGACAGGTTTGAAGCAGCCGTCAGGGAAAGGACAGCGCCTGATTGTAACGCACATCGGCAGCGAGGACGGCTTCGTCAGTGGTTGCCTGGATATCTTTCGGGGTACGAAGACCGGCGACTACCACGAGGAGATGGACGGCACCCGCTTTGAAAGGTGGTTTGGCGCCGTTTTGCCGCAACTGCCACAATGTAGTGTAATTGTCATGGACAATGCCTCGTACCACTCGCGGCTGGAAGAAGCAGTGCCTACGACGTCTTCGCGCAAACAGGTCGTTCAGGACTGGCTGACGTCCAAAGGACTTGCTTGGGATGAAAAAATGCTTAAAAAGGAGCTCCTCAGCCTTGTGACCTCTGTAAAGACACGGTACATCAAATATCGTATTGACGGTGCAGCTGAAAGGGCAGGATGTATTGTGCTTAGGCTCCCACCCTACCATTGTGAGCTCAATCCCATTGAGCTCATATGGGCGCAGATGAAACGAGGTGTCGCAGCCAGAAATGCCACATTTAAGCTGGCAGATGTAGAGGTGCTCCTGAGGGAAGAAGCTGCCAAGGTAACAGCTCAACACTGGGCAAACGCAGTTCAGCATGTGATCAGCATTGAAACAAAGTTCAGGGGAGACGGTGGAGCAAGTGCGCATGTTCAACCTATTATAATCCATCGGGATGAAGATGACATGGACTCCGACAGTGACCTATCTGGTATCGAGTCCTTTGAAGATGTGTAAGGTGGCCAGCTATTCGCCAGTGCCGCCTTTGCCCCTTTCAGTTAGTGTGGAGTGCGCAATTTAGCTTAAGTAGGTGTGTTTCCATAGCTGCAGGAGCAAGAAACTCCATCAGACAGCAGAGAAGACCAGACATGCTGTTTGTGTGCGTTATTAAGACTTTCATTTGCCATTACTGAATGTTGTATGCTGTGTTGTAGAGTCGACAGGGATTTTCCAGTATGACAGTGAGGGTGACAAGTTATTTCAACAATCGATGCATGATATTTGCTGTAGTGAACCGAGCGGTGTATTGTGTGGTGCTGGCTCAGGACTGGTTGCCTTGATATGTAGCTATGAGAATCAGAAAAGGCTGTTGCAGTGCTTGGTTTTTGATTTCATTTGTTGCAAGTGTGGTGCAGCAATTAGGCCGAATGAATGCAGTCCTGACAAGACACTGCGTGGCAGACGTATCCATAAAAGAAAATTGTACATCTCGAGCTAGAGGAAACCCACACTGTTCCAAACTATTTTCTGGAAGCAGGGCCACGCTTGCACTATGCGATAGTTTTCGCTGCACAGGGAGGATGGCTATTCGCATGTGTAGCATGAGGTGTGTGCAAGCAGAGTCAAGCGAGTTCGCAAATTCACTTCAAGCAGAATCATCTGCAGTGTGTGGCTCTACGGCTCCTTGTGCGACACTATATAAATGGCTATAAAGGCAAGTTTCACCTACAGGAAAAGACTCTAGCTCGAGTTTTCACCCCACGTTTTTTACATTGTTTGGACACTTATGCGTGTATTGGATGCAGAAACAAAGTTGCAAATTAAATGCCTACGTGAAAGCATGTAACTGAACATTGTGTGTCCGTGTGGCTGGCTGAGCCAAGTTGTCTTCTTGTAGAACATTGAGAACAAATAAATCTGTTTAAGTGTCTTATTGCTCGTTTCATTTGCTATGCATAATTCAGCAGTGCGTCTGTTTAGCTGTCTGAACCAAATCTGAAAGGATGCAGGAGTGAGGACAAGAAACGTTGCTTCGGTGTTTTATTTCTAATTTGATTCTATTTAGCTATCTGCTGTCTTACGCACGACTTAGGATAAATAGGTTTTATCTGTTGCCTACTCCACTGGATAAAATGCAGAATCACAATGTTAAAAACAATCCCCAAAGTTTTGGGAAGGGGAAACAAGGTTGGTTTCAATCGATCCTCCCATGTATGGGAATCATTTCATGTAGTGCATATTTGGCGAGATTATAAATTTCCTCCTGAACATATGATCCGATTTTGCCTTTGCGTAGCAAGAAAAGTATGATATGCATTGACCAGTTTCAGTGCAGCGATGTGTACCATATGTGTGGTTCCATGCATCAACTCAACCGACATGTCATCAATCAGTGCAGATCACTACGTAACCCTTCAAACAGACTTCATTGCCTGTGTTATGAAGTGGGCATCAATTCATGTTCTGTCATTGTGATTTACACTCCTAATATATGTGTAGACATTGCACGAGTACAGTTGCGAACAGTCCTGTGGCAAGCAGCAGCTTGCTATTTGACTTGGAGCAGCGAGCTTCTCGCTCCAGCGGCCACTTGTGACACAACAGTGAGAATGGATGAAATGCTGAGCTGTTTTCCACCCTGAATGCTCTATTTTGAATTTAGAGCACGTGCATGCAGATGACCATTGCAGCAGCAGCTTCTTACTTAAGAGACAAACACAAGGCGGGCAGTGTCTATATAGCTTCAATAATGTACATCTCATGCAAGAATTTGATTTGGTGAACAATATGCATGCGCATGTGTAGAAAAAGCTGAAAGGTGGTTTATTTGATTTCAGTGCTGCGTTTCATGTCTTCACATGCATTGTTGCAGCTGGTCATACCGGTGAAATCTAGCTAATGCAATGTCACTATCGCGAACCACAGCTCATTCACAAAGCATAAACGGGACAATGAAATTGAACTTACAGTGGTAACACTCCTGTGGAATCTTAATTATCATAGACAATGCAAACTCAAAGCAGATGCCTATTCGTATTTAATTCACAAAGGTTTTTGTCCGAAACAACAACTTAAGGCACTCCAACAAAAAACAGGCGACAAAAACATACTTGTGGCAATTAACACATTTAACAATGGTATCTCAGCGTAACCGAGAAAAAAAATAGAAAAGGTGGCATATTAAATCCCATCACGTAGCTAAGCTACAGCTCGTACGCATTCACGGTCAAAAAGTGCGAAAATTCTGCTTCTTGTATTTGGCAACTTGATCACAATTTGGGCGAATACGCTTGCGCCCGACATGGACTTGGGACACACGGCTCGACATATATGCTTTAACGAAATGCAGCGCGCGCCGTCGCGTGGCTTGCGTTTCGCCCCGTGCGTACTGTCCATGGCGTTAATAACTTGCTGGCGTAATCTACGAGAAATAAACAAGGAGTTATCGCCCCCTGTCGCAGACACTGGTGCGATAACGTGGGTAGCACAGACACAGGAGGTACTAAACGGTAGAACGGTACTTCACGCTCAAGGCCAAACGCCCGCACAGGATGACGACGACAGCTTCGTATCATACAGCGTACTGCAGTAACTGCAGCGGCGGCTGCTTACCGGCAACGCGAGCGCTCACAAAGCAGAAGAAAAAACACCGTAGCGATTGTCATTACCGAGCATGTTAAGAACACTGCACACAACACGCAAACAAGGAATACGACTGAACGGCACTAAAAATCGTCCTCAGAGAGCCCGACGACGCCGACGGTTTGACGCGAACAGCGGAGGCGGCCATTTTGGTAGAAGTCCGGAAGCGCGGAAGAACATGTTTTGTGATTTCTTCCGTGAGCGCGGCGTGGAGGCGGTCTACCGCGACGTCACGTTGATACGGCGACACCATTGGCTGGAAGGGGGTCCTTTGATGAGGAAAAGCCGCACTTTTCTTGAGTTGTATCCGAGTATAGTTGGTCTCGTAAGTCCTACCCGGCTTAAGTTTATACGAACGTCTTTAGCATTTCAGAAGCTGCACTGAGTTTGTTTGTTTGTTTGTTTTTCATTTCTGTACGAGCTATTTTGTTTATTCCGGACTGGCAGACCATTAATTTTTCAGTGGACAGTTTTGTTGGTTCTTGCTATAAGACCTGAGTGCACATCTTTCACGACGCAGAGCCTTGGAATATACTTAACATTTTCGCGTGGCTTATATTCTTATAAACGGCACAAGTTATTATCAGGTATTGGGTAATCGCATCCCCGAAATGTATTTTTCTACTACGCATATATTCGTAATGAGGCCGCATTCGTTGCCCGCTCTACAAAACAAAACACACCTCTCACTGTGCCAGTATCAGGTATAAACGAGGCGACAATAAAATTCACTTGTGCCGGACGTATTCGGAGGTTACAGTGGTGGTATGCTGCTGCAATTCGCCGACGCCCGTAACAGCGGCCGAGAAGGACGCAGAGCCGCTTTCCCGGATAGCTATTATTGGTGTTTGAGCACCCTACCAAGACGCAGCGGCTTTTGAAGTGACCCAGGGCTCGCAAGCTTGGACGTTCCCTGGTTTCCCTATAGGCGGCGTAAAAATCGACGCCCCTAGTGACCAACCTAAAGCGCTGTTTTCGACCATCAAGTCCACCAGACGGCGCAAGCGAAAGGTTACTTTTGGTATAGAATATAAAACATTCATTCTGTGACTCAAAGAGCCAACACAGTTCGCTTACAATGTTTTGTTTAAAAATATTATTAACAAGTTCCGCATCAAACATCCGTTGAGCAAAAATGTACGCAACTTTTTACGAACAGCCGACTGGTGCACCACCTCGTTTCTGAATTCGCAACCACAAAGCCGCCAATTCAAATTGAAACCGCTGCAACGGCCCACCGTTTATATGTGCGCGGAGCACTGGTTTCGTGACTTATTGCTGTTATGTGCTTTTGCGTCCATCAGTTGTTGAGAGGACTGGCAAAACGCGGGAATTGAGTGCTTGTTGAGTGACAAATGTGAGAAATTCCGCATCGGAAGACAGCTGTCGAGGCCAGAATATTTGATTCTTCCAACACAAGGTGAGTGTTATGCACTCCGCTAGAAAGACGGTGCAAACCAAACCGTTGTCGCCGTCACTACCTCATTCGTGCCCTTCGTTCGAAATCTTAGCGCAAGTCAACGAGTTGTTATGGAAAAAAAAAAAATGTTGTCATGAAAGCGACGTACAATTGCAGCGGTCGAAATGAAATGATGTCCCGGCCTCTGTAAACTTGCGGATGTCAATAAACGATTTGTTCTCACTTGCTGCTCACTGTGGTCTGTGCCAGTCGAGGCCATCTGGTCACCTGGCGTAACATCACTTCACTAGCGCGGCGCAAGTAAACACGCGACCAGCGTGCCAGCCAGGAACCAGCAGGAGCAGCCACGGCCGGACTCGACGCCCCTTTCGCGAGCGGGAGGAGGAGAGTCGAGTCCGACCGTGGATGCCGTGGAGCAGCGAGCCGGCGGCCGCCGTGCGAGGGCAGCCATGTTATTAAGGAGCTCAAGCGGCCTGTGCAAAAAGCATCCGCCATGTTTACAAAGTCGTATTTACAGCGCCATCAAGCGGGCGTACTGGGTAGTTCACGACGCCGCCACTACGCTTTTTCTGGCACTACAGGCAAAGCTAGACCTTTGCTTCTCTAAAATCCTCCCTGTTCTGTGAGTGACCTAAACGTACTGTTTACTTACAGACGTCACCATAACAAGTTTTTTTAGCGCTTGGAAGGGCAAAAAAAAAGCGGCAGAGAACCAAAACACTGCATGAGCCCCTATGGGCCGCGCAGCGCTAATCCCGTCAACTCCGCGTAGAAGCGGCGGCAGGCGGCGCAGCGATCGCAAAGCTCGAGGCGTATAGCGCCGCTGAGTCGCCAACGCACGCCGCTGACGACGTAGTTTGAATGCGTTAAAGATATAAGCCGCGTCTAACACTGATATCACCGTCGCGTCCGTGGCTTGGTCGGTAGCGCGTCGCGCTGCGGCCGCAAAGTCCTCGGATCGAAACCTGGCGCCGGATGCTGTTTCTTTTTCAAATATAGAGGAGCACTGCGGACGCCAACGCCGCCGGCGGTGGATGGTTTGGGGTCGCTTATAAAGTGCATTCGCACTTAAAATCACTCCTTTCCCGCGTGCACACACACAAAAAAAGAAAACACATCCAGTGAACTAGCGCGTAAGTTATTAATTACCATAAAATATAAAAGTGCTGCTTGAAAATACAAACCCAGAAAGGCCACGTCAATTTTCCAAAAAGAAATCATTAACGCCCAACTTCATCTGTTTAGGAGCAATTTGTTATACACGACCGAAGGAAGCGTCCGAAAGCCAACTCAACGTGCGCAGTTGGCGCGACTCCTTCACGGCTCTGCAAAACTACTATCCTCTTCAATACCGGAAGCTTGGTCACATCCATGCCTCTATTGCACCACAGCGCGGGCCTTTGAGAAGGTCCGGACATGAGTGGCGTTGCTGGCCGGTTGGTTCCCTGTTAAAAATGGCACGTTCACTTGTCGATGGTCAACCATATGCCATGGGCACTTGGGCCAACACTTCTGGCCTCTATATTGCCATTGTCTCCCCTCACTGTCACGTATGCAGTGTTCGCGAGGACATAGAACATGTACTGTGTGTGTGTCCCCGTTACGACCCCCCGCGGCTAACCTTGAAGATGACTTTGGGACTGCGTGCTGATGCACCAGGCCCATGGCAGTCAACTTCCGCGGCAACACGGAGTACACGGGCCTTGGTGTCAATTCTCCGTGACTCCGGCCTCAACAAAACCCTGTGAACGTTTGCCTTAACTTCACTACTGTGCGTGTGCTGTGTGCGTGATCCTGAGTCTGTCAGTTTCTGTGTGCGTATTTGCGTTTGTAGTGTCTGTATGAGTTTTTGTCTTCGCTTCCTTTCACTTACACACCTCTCATGCTCATGTGGAGTAGCAAGCCAAGCTCGCTGCCAGGCTGACTTCTCCTCACCATTAAATGCATTCCTCCTCCTCCTCAATACATCGCCACCTTTCCCACTCAAAATGTCCACCGCTCAACACCTTAGTCAACCATATGCGAAAAGTGATACTTAGCATAGAGCAAGGAGTCGACTTTGATATGAACACAATATTATATCTTTGCAGAATAATGAATAGTTTTTGTGTAATTGGTTGTCCAAAGTTACCGCCAATACATTTCAGCGAGATAGCCTTCATGGCACAGGAACTTGCTAGAGCTACGTTTTAAAATTTCGTTCTAAGCTTTCGCCCTCAATATTGGTTGTGCGAAAATTCCTTGCACTATATACGCTGAACAACTCCAGAGTAATCACTTCTGAAAGAACTCGTTTCAGCAGAAAAGCTGCTCCTGACAAGCGCAGCCCGACGTCGGGTCGACGTTTATAGTCACTGCTAATTTTACTTTAACGTTTGCGGAGCACGGAAAAAGCGAAATATATATTGCAATACAATAAAACAATGAACAGTGCTTTAGAAATGATGTCCTGTTTACAGCGTAACATCTCATCTGTTACACGGTTTTTAGTAGAATTTCTGAATTTTAAGTAATCCTTGTTGCTTGGAAATGCGTTTAGTTGTAGCAGAGAGGTTGTTTTACACGCGAAACACCCTTATCACTTAATATGTTTTTGCGCGCTGCCTACAAACATATCTATGGCGAAGTTTTCCTTTAAAACAAAAAAGGAATTGTATTTACGCATATCGTACACTTCTAACCAATTTGATAGGACGCTTTTTAAGACTTATTCGTGGATACTCGTTAGCGAAGAGCTCGAGAGAAGATGAATGGTACTGAATTAATGTGTCGATACGGGCTAGTTGGTATGCCATCATATGAATTAGGTTTAAATGCCACGCACGACTTCAGGTAAAAGTCTTCTCCGTACTATTAATATCTTTCTCCCTGAAGTCGGCGTTTAAAACTAATTTATAAGAAAGTTATTGATAGGAGCGCCTCTGTCCAACCAATATCTTTCTTCCTTAGTCGTGCTGGCGCTTAAACCTAAGTCGTCCGATGCATGGTACGTTGGATCCTCTACTGGCACTGCTCCGGTGGTTTTACCTTTCTGTCCGCGTGTTGAATGTTTTGAAAGGACTGAGAATTCTAATTGTTTTGAAAGAACTGAGAAAACGCCCCGGCAGGGGCGTTTGACAAAGCTAGAAGCTGATTAAATAGAACGACATTGGAATCCAAGTTTTGAGTGCTCATTGAGACGATAGATAAACACGAATTCGTCCTAAGCCCTACTTGGGGCCAGTCGCATGCTGATCGCACCGCACGTTATACCAAGCCTACGGGTTCCACATTGACTTAACAATGACTGCGTTGGGGGTGTACACTGATCCAACGTATGGACCTGAAAGTCAGGCCACGTACGGCTAACGCTACTCCTCAAGCTCGGTGAAACCTTTCTCGCGAAATAAGGGGGGAGCCGCTTTCGTCGGTTGTCAGACAGTGGCCCTAGTTTATGTTGAAGTTGTTTCGTAATTGGCCAAGAAGCTAGATATTATTAACGTTTGCAAATAGGTGACCTACTTTTCATATAACGAAAACAGGTGATGCCAAAACCTTGGCGGCCCCGGAGAGGCAACTTTCGGCCCCTTAGTCTTTCTCTGCGCAACAGGTTGATTAAGGAGCTGAATACAAACAGCCATTTTCGTCAACACGCGAATGTGCCACTCCTTGAATAAATGCTCCACTCATTCATTTGTTGTCGTCATGATCTTCGACCAAAGAGATTAACCAAGAAGCTAAAGAAAAACTTTGAACCCTCATTGTCGATGCCGCCTAATCGACGCATTGGGTTAAATACGAAGCTAAATGTAAACATCGCTTTTGCTGCCCGCATCCCCTCGTCGCGGGAAAAGTGGGTCAACGGGTTAGCTCACGATTACTGATAATCAGGTCTTGATGATGATGTCAGTCTGCAGTTGCTTATGTATGGAAACATTGCAGCATCGGTTCTAATGAATTTGACTGTGCCGCGCGGCTACGTTGCCCTCCACAATGCATGGTCATCGTCACTGTCGTCGGCGTCGTCATTTTTTCGACGCGGGCAAAGACGCGAGTTAAGCCCTCCACGGGCGTCATTTGTGTAATGGAAGGATACCAACCGACGCTGGCAATCCCAGCACATTGCGTGATCAGCTTCGATCACTTGACTAAACAAATGGCCAAGTGACGACGCCCTATGTGAATTCCGCGCAAACAACCTGTTTTTTTTTCTGTTCACATAGTAACATTTTAAAAAATGCTTATAAACAATTTTTACATTTTTTATAACTTTTTATAGGAAATATTTTTAACAGTTTTTGCATCAATTTTTGGAATTACTTAAGCCAAAAATAATTATTCTTCACCAAATAGGAAAGTCAATTTAATATTTCTGATCACTATTCCTATTATAATTATATTAATAATTTTAGAAATTGCTGTTGCAATTATTCAGTTACTTTTATTTATTTATATTTTAAAAAAAAAATTTATTTATTTAAATTTAAAAATGGTTTTAAAACAAATTTTCATAAGAGGAAATTCAATAAAATTAAAGATATAAGAATATGAATAAAATTATTGTTAGCCAATTTCATCTGAATCAGGTTGAAAATTGATGGGTCAAAATGGAAAATAAATTATTTATCATTTAAATAGCAGACTGTTAATTTTTTTTAATTTGTTAAATAATGATTTTTATATGTAATAATAAAAAAATATTAAAAATAACAATAATAGATTGAAAATGAATAGAAATAATAGGTCCAACTGGTTTGTTTATTTAGTTTGTTACGTGGCGGCAGAACAGATGAGACGATCCGTGGTTGATGGCGAAGTGATGTATTTTTAAAACGACGCGATTGATGTAGGTACAGCATGCACGCCCTTTGTCGAAATTTTGCGGGCCAATCCTAGGCCTTCTCGACCACAAAGAATTTAAAGAATCGCGTTTACCTTTAAATGTGACAAAAATATTTAAGACAGTAAGAAAGAAAGGTGTTTTCTGTAGCTTTCCGGCATAAAAAGGGACGTAAGCGTGTACATTGAAACTTTTGCAGCCTACGCGTTTCCGGCTTTGCCCACAAAATTTTGACAAAGACTGTACGTGACGGCCATGAAAGAGCCCGCGCTTTTTCGTCGTCGTCGTTGGTTTTGGTTCATGGCGCTACAATTTATTTATTTATTTATTTATTTATTTATTTATTTATTTATTTATTTATTTATTTATTTATTTATTTATTTATTTATTTATTTATTTATACACAAAGAAGCTCGCGTTTAATGCCTTGAGCAGAGTGCGACACTCACCATATTGTTCACCATTCGTGCTCGCAAGAATGGTGAACACTATTTCAAGACCCCTTTCATCACTCGCGCGTCTTTTGCTCAGACTTTCATACGGTGGCTCAGTGGCGTTGTACTTCTAAGCCCAAGGACGCGGGTTTGATCTTGGCCGCGGTGGCTGCTTTTCTGGTTGAAGCGAAAGGCGAAAACGCCCGTGTGTCGAGATTTCGGCGCACGTTAAAGATCCCCGTGTGGTCGAAATTAATCCGGAGCCCCCCACTACGGCGGGCCTCATAGCCCATGAGTAAATCTTCGGTGAGTTGAACCCCCTCAATTTGAAAAGAAAAAAAAGAAAATCGAATCTCTACAACAAAACACGTTTGTTTAACACGTGAACTACAATCCCGCACACACAAAATTGGAGACCGTTCCCGCTAAAGACATTATCCCTGCTATTCTGAGTCCTTCCTCAACTCGAGCCTCCAGTGGGGGAGGTCCTTGAAGTCGATTTGCCCGTGCATTAGCGCTGCGCAATCCTCCCCTCAGCTGAGTGGAAGGAGCAAACGGAGTGGAGGAGGGACTCAGAATGCGGCCGTGTGTTTGCGAAAGAAAAGGAAATGAATTTGTTCGAATGGCTCTAAGTTACTGTTGCTCGACAGCGAGCGTGGGGCAGACAACCGTGTCACCTTTGCGTAAGGTCGCCGAGCCATGCCCACAAGATGCACGAGGCAATTTTGTACCGCGGGCGCATGGGCGCCGTACGTCAGCACCCGACCGTGACGGCCGAGCGATGCTCGTTAGCACTCGTGCCTCGTGCAGCTGGGAAAAAGATACTCAGGGCGAAGGAGGCAATTACGGAGATCCATCCTCCTTTGAGTCCGCCCCGGGCACTACAACGCGCTCTTCATTTCGGGGTGTAATTACACCTGCTTCCGTCCCGTAACTATAGAGATGTTTGCCGCTGAATTCGCTCGCAGTTGCGGCACTTTCTATAACACTATGGTCCACCACACGTAATTGTATATTGGTGTGGTACGCCCGTATACACGGACTAGCTGAGGCAGCTCAGGGGCTAAGGCGTTGCGCTGGACTGCACACAAGGTCACGGGCTCGATTACCGACCGTGGCGACTGTTTTTTTCTCTTCTTGTTGATGGAGACGAAAATAAAAACGCCCGTGTGTTGAAATTTCGGCGCACTTTATTTTACTAAATTCATAGCCTGAGGCGCACCTCCTAACCTAGATGTAGTTACGGCGCGTGAAATAATAATTCCCATTTATTCCGTGGTATCCTAAAAGTTTCACCCCTGCACGCGGTAAGAGCGGAACTGCAGAGCTTTCCCTACAGGCATTACTACATACCTTCCGCGGGACTTCGCAAAATGAAGCCCTAATTTCAGAATTACAGTACGTAATGCCGCAGTAGATTCATCTTGTCACGATACTGGCGGACCCGACACAGCTGTTCATGCAAAGCTGAACGGAGTCATTGGATCTCGCCTAATCCCGCATACTGGTCCGAACGAGCGTCTGTTATATTAGTGAACAAAATCTCCCTGCTGCAATACAGAAATCCTCATACGCGGATTTAATCCCACTAGCAGTAAGATTGAGCCGTGTTACTAAACAGTGGTGGGGATAGTACCCGCAGCTAGTTGTAGTGCCATTAGTGATGGTATTGTTTCAAGAGGACGAAGTTCTAAGCGAGCAGTGACACATGACACTGGGCTCCAAGCCTCCGACAACGAAGGAGCAATGGATTGGCGCAGCCGGCGCGGTCTCTCTCACGGCCGACTTTCAAACAGTATAAATACATCGTTCGCCATCTCACGGCTCATTTTACAGTGTCCTGCCGCCGCGTAACAGTATTATGAGCACCGCGTATACAACCAGTGAACAGTCTACGCGTTCATAGACCTGCATTCTGAACAGACTTAGTTATCTATCTTCCCAAATCAAAACGACATGTCTCAAAAAAAAAAAAAAAAAAGAAACTGCCACTGCATCCTAATTACGAGGCATAAATTCATCGCTATCTCCTCTATTAATCGGGTCCTCTAGTACAGAGCACGGAGCCAATTTCAACTGTTTCGGTCACCCCACAGGTTGAGTAGGGGAACATCTACAGAACTGTAACTCGGAAGTACAAGAGCGCTGCCCTGCCGGAAACTGTCCACACACGGTTCCTGGCGGAAGGCGCCACGCGGGCGCCGCAGTCGCCGGGCGACGAAGCGCCGACGTCTCCGGCGCTATCTCCAAATGTCATCGGGCGCGCGACGCGGACTGCGCCAGGTGGAATCCGCACTCACAGACCGCATGCCGGTCCCCGCATGACTGCCGACCTCGACGCACGCATACGCTGTTTACGTGCTATCGTGCTGCCGAAGATTACGGTCGAGCGTACACTTGCCTCTCTTGATGCCAAGCTCTGCTGCACAAGTGCATAGGCGGGCCCGCCTTTTGAGACGCCGAAACTTAAACTCGGTGCCGCAGTTGTTTATTGGGCCGCCCCCGAGAGCTGTCGGAGCGTTGTTCACAGCCAGCTATCTTCGGCAAATAGGCCCCGGAATCGGTGTTTATCGGCCGGATGGATACAGCTCTGTGCTCCGCAATGTGCACATGTAGAATGCGTGCTGCTCGATAATTTCTCATTAAAAATAAGAAAGAATAGCAGGGTATGCGCTGCATAACAAGTTATGGAACGCTATTTAGAGAAACAAGCTCAACTCGGGAATTTCGAGTAAAAATACCCTATTTTGTGTGTACCACCTTCGAAACACTTGCAGAAAAGGAAAGAAAGAAAGATGCCAGCACGTTGGTCTATTCATGAACGGAAAACAAGTTACATAACTGTCTTTTCAAGAACCCGACTAACGAGTCTAGGCGGGTGATCTTAAAGGGACACCTGACATAGTTATAAACAAGGGCTACCTATCTGACCAGATTAAAGTTTACAGAACGCGAAGGTGTACGCCGAGTTGAAAGTACTTGCGGTCCGTTTGCCCGTGTCTTCTTTTCTGTTACGGGAAAAGTCTGTTCACAAGTTCCATTTTCTCGCTCTACCCTCCTTGCGGCCATGCTTCGAAGACATCAGCTGTCATAGTTGGCACACTTCCATGGCTGCAGGGCGAATTTTAGCGGATTGTGAGAGAGTTAAACTTTTATAAGCTGTACTTACTCGAAAAAAAAAAAAAGAAAAACACCACAGATATTTGCCAAGAGCAGGCGAAGGATGAACATTTGCCCACTGAGGTAGTACCGCACCATATCGCACAGATGTAGCGTCTCTGACGCGGTGAAACTTTAGCCAAAAATAACTGATAAGCACGCAAAATACAACAAACGTATGTTCCACATCAAACATAAAACGAGCAAAACAAAAGCCCCATCCCAATGCAGCGGTTTCGAAGTCGGACTTGTCAAATCGCTTCTGCGGTTCGCCAAACCCATCAATCCAGGTCCCGGAGCGGGAGAACGCCGCGCGACCTAGAAAAACTACCCAGAACAATGCTAAACAACAGATAAGGATCTGCACAATAAGGAGCTACACCCACCGGAGTAAAGGTAAAAGTTAGCTACACTGAACAATGCATAAAGAAGAGTTTGCCAAATACACATCAGCGTCGCCTAACCAACGGGCCGTGTAGAGAAAATAGAGATGCCCCACATGCCACCGTTGCACGTATAGTTTGCAACGAAGCTATCAAAGAGGCAGGGACCGATTCATTCTCGTTTTACTGCGTGGGCGGTAGGTGGGGTGTCCCGGCACAATTTTCGCGGAGCTCTGTTCATTTTTGTCCCGACACATGCTCGGGAAAGAAGCAGACAGAATATTTTCGGCCAGCCCAGGGGAGGAACATCTAGAAAAATTTGAGGCGCGTCCACTAATCAAAAGCGTAGCCCTAAATTTTACCGCAATTATGCAACCTCGTTTCCAAATCACCTAAGCGTAGTGCCACCTCCTCTTGTTTTAAGTGCGAATGCACTTCTTAAGCGAGCCTGAATCGTCCGCCGCCGTAGTCCGCATAGCAACACTGCGGGTGCGCGCGCTCCTCGTCTTCCCTAGCAACGGGGGGAGATGGGCGCGCGCTGCCTGGCCGCTGACATGGCACATACCCACGTGGGGGATTGGCCAGGAATCGGGCGTGAGAAGGGCTAATGCACCCGCTTAAAGGAGTACTGACACGAAATTTCAAAGCTGAGATCCGCTCTAGCAATCAAGTACAACGACAACACAAGTAGGTGTCTGTGAATAAATGCATCTTTCTTTCTTTGTAGTTGTGTGTGTGTGTGTGATCTCTCTTTCGCGAACATTACCGAACCGCGCAAATTCAACTCGTGCATTCGCACTTTCACATTCTTCCCCTCGGGGAAATGCGGGGAATTTTTTTCCAGCTTCCTTTTTTTACTCACAAACGCGCATTTTCGGATATTTGTGCCAGAGCTGAACCCGAAGTACGGACTGCTGTACCACTGTGACCAATCGGGGAACATATGTTATACAAACCTCAGTGGCATTCTGGGCGCGTTGTGCGTAGACAATTAGCAGTGGTAAAAAATATCGCAGCTGGAACGAGGATAGAAGACGTGACACACACGAGCGCCGAACCAACAGATTACTCTAAATAATCCACACTCATATATAAGAGCGGGCCCCACAAAACTTCTGCTAGGCGGGTTTCCCCGACTCATTCGTAAAAACACTTTTATTGAGAGGGCAATAAAAGAGGGAGATCACACATGGGCGGCCTGCATCCTGTTTATTAGCTCAGATTCAATATCTCGTGGGTGACACATTCGGCACATGAGAACTGTTTTGACAAAAAAGGGGCGTGCATCCCTGCGCAGGGCGGAGGAAAGGCAGCGCACACTTCCCGTTCACGAGCGTTCGTTAAGCTGTTAGCATGCCCCTATCGTTCAAGCATCTTCCGGTGTGACCCCGAATGTGCCCCGTTTGCGCCGTCTCTCACAGCAAAGCGTAATTTAGATAAAGCACTCTGCGCATTCAGCGTACGCTTTTCTGCGCTTTTTTATCACAGTTGTGCGTAGACAATTAGCAGTGGTAAAAAATATCGCAGCTGGAACGAGGATAGAAGACGTGACACACACGAGCGCCGAACCAACAGATTACTCTAAATAATCCACACTCATATATAAGAGCGGGCCCCACAAAACTTCTGCTAGGCGGGTTTCCCCGACTCATTCGTAAAAACACTTTTATTGAGAGGGCAATAAAAGAGGGAGATCACACATGGGCGGCCTGCATCCTGTTTATTAGCTCAGATTCAATATCTCGTGGGTGACACATTCGGCACATGAGAACTGTTTTGACAAAAAAGGGGCGTGCATCCCTGCGCAGGGCGGAGGAAAGGCAGCGCACACTTCCCGTTCACGAGCGTTCGTTAAGCTGTTAGCATGCCCCTATCGTTCAAGCATCTTCCGGTGTGACCCCGAATGTGCCCCGTTTGCGCCGTCTCTCACAGCAAAGCGTAATTTAGATAAAGCACTCTGCGCATTCAGCGTACGCTTTTCTGCGCTTTTTTATCACAGTTCCGTCCAACTAACGTGCGGACCTTGTCACATGCGAGATAATTGAAGCTGAGCTCATAACCAGGTTGGGCCCCGCATGTGTGTCCTCGGCCTCTCAACGAAAGAAAGCTCAAGTTTTCACGCGTGCTCCGCTGAAACCTGACTAGTACAATTTTTTTTTTATGGTTACCGCTCTTATATACATGCGAGTGGTATTTTTCGAATAAACTGTTGTTTGAGCGCTCGTGCGTGTCACGTCTTCAGTCCTCATCCCAGCTGCACTGTTTAATGCGTGAGCATTACTTGGATCACTTGAGAAAAAAAGCGGCGTCTCCAGATCCCCATGACCAGAACGTGTCATCAAAATTCCCATTGGCTGCGTGTAACCAGAAACCTCTAACCGAAATTCCCAATTCACTGTGAACGGGGGTATACTGCGGCGTGAAACACATTCTTCAGCTTTTTTTTTCTAAATATTAAATGCTTTCAGAACGTTGTCAACACGCACATTCAATACTTAGCATAGAGTGCCACAAAGTACCTCAGGCAAGAATTCCTGATAACTCGGAAGCCCGCTCAAAAGACTTTTCTCTCTTTCCCGAGTCCAGGCGTTGTCTGAGCGTTCGAATTACGTCATTACAGCATTGTAGCGGCTATTGGCCGCTTCCTGTCTTTTGTAGCAGCAAACGCATTCGAGGGGGCACTTCAGAAAAAAGCCACAAAGCAAAGCAGAAACGGAAGGCGGATAGTTCTGCTGCGACGAGCAAATCCTACAGCGCCGCTACGTACTGGCGATAACTATAGCTTTCACAATGCTTCCAGACGCGAAGGAGAGGGAAAGCGTTTATCGAAAGTGTTGCAGGGTCCCTTTAACACTGCGCTTTGAGGCCCAACGTCGTGAACCGGCACTCGCAGTTACACGTACACGTATTACACGTACGCAGTTAAACGTACACGTACAGTTGTACACAGTTACACGTACAACTCGCAGTTACACGTACTCGCAGTTACACGTACGCCTTGCTTTGCGCGTCGTTACACTCAACGTTATGGTAACCTAAAGTTAAAGCTGTATATTGGTCTACGAAGATTCCCTCCCGTGCACTCCTGGGGATTTGCCAGTGACGATGACAGCAGCCGTCAGCTCAGCGAATCTCCAATTCCCATTCGGCTGCGATGTTGTCAACGTACCTAACCACAAATATGAATTCACAACTCCGCGAGAAGTGATGCTCACGGATGCATAGACCACAAGAGAAAGCTTGTGGGTACCTCCGTAACTGTTCAATACAAATGAAACACTGGCCACAGTTGAGGCAAGATATACACACATAACCGAGGTTAGTAGGTATCTATAAAAATACGAGTTGCATCGGTTTAATACAAAGGATAGCTGCATCTATAAGCTGCCCATTGAAAAATAAAACTTCCTACGTCACATCGCTATGATATGGTCATGTAACTTTGCGAAGCAATTGATGAAAGATACATAGGGGCCAACATCAAATACTATGTTCTAAAAATAAAATTGTTGGATTTGTGTGAAGGGGTCGGTATACATTTAGCACATTATAATTAAGAAAGAAAAAATGTGTACAGAATTGCAGCAATCTCCTATAGTAACCCGATCCCGGCGAGAACTGGCGCTCCGCCTCTGAGGACGTGGTCGAAGCTCCCGGACACTTTTTGGGAGCCGTTGCGTTTCTCTGCAAGGTGTCGTCGTGAATTCTCTCGAGCCCGTATTGCCCATTGCGTACTCTTGAGAACCGTTACAAGCCCCCGTCACCCAAGCACGCCAGATAATTGAGCACTGAGTTGGCACGAACGTTCAGGCCCGCTCGCGTGGGTACGCTCGCAAGAACAATCTCCCCTGGCACTTACGACTGTCCGCGCAGAAGTTTTCCAGCTAGCGTTTGAACCAGCGGTTGCTGATTGAGTAGGCGTCAAACTTCTTTGAGAAGGCATGCGTACGCCAGTAAAAATAAAACTCCGCTCGTAAAAGCATGGAACGCGTCTCCAGACAGCGCAGGGGCGCAGTCACAAGGAACAATGGGAAGTAAAAAGAAAAAAAAAACGAAGAAAGCCAACACGCGAGGCCTTGCTGGAGGCGTACTTATTGTCTTCCGCTTTCTCTGTGCCGGATAGCCACCGAAGGGGAATCGGTACTTTGGTTTTCCCGGTCGTACCTCCTGTCGCAGAAATAGCTCGCGCCATGGTCATTGAAATGCAAGGCTAAAGTGCCCGCTAAATGCTAAATGATTGCAGAAATGCGAGGCTAAACTCCACCCGACTTACTTGGAGAGTGTTGTGCCTGGGCAACTCTCTGGACGAGCCGTTGCCGCAAAAGCAGGAGGAAAGCATGACCACCTGACTATTCGCAGCAGCACCCGGTTAGGCGTTCACAAACCCGCCGTACACGCACGACAGGCGCGGCTCCTTCGCGGCGCATCCGAGGGGAGGAGGGCCGGCCACTCTGGGTCAGCTCATTGAGGGCATCCGAGACTCCCGCGCGTACACACACATCACCCACGCGCGCACAACAATCTCGCCCGGAGAAGCGCTTGGCACTGAGCGCAGTGAGGCGATAAGGCCCGCGCAAACGCAGCGCGCGTTCTCCTTCGCGAGATTCGTTCAGCCGCGAAAGCCGAGGGGACGACTGGCCGTTGGAGGACGCACGATGCGCCGTAGATCGCAAAGAAACCGCCGCGCGCGGTCACGGCCGCACTGGACACTCGCTCGTGCAGGTAGGACACGGACACTGGAAGGCGATCGCAGTGAATAGTCCGTTACGAAGCTGGTTGCTGCCGGGCAAACTACGGCGTCGGTGTGCAGTGGCGGCGAAGTGGGCAGAGGTGCGCTCAAGCGGCCCCTCGTTGGCCGGGCCAGCACCGTTCGATGTGGACCGCGATGGCGAGTAGCTGGTGCCGGCCTGAGCTTCGCGGCGGTCACGGCCGCCGCGGCGACCGCAAGGCCACCTCGGGAACTGGATGCAACGCCCACATAAACACGCTGCACTGGAGAAGCCGGCCACGGAGCGGGTAGCAGGAGAGGCGGGTTCGCCGATCGGGTCAATTCGGCCGCCCAGATGAGGCCGACTCGAGAGCTGCTATCCAGTCCACGCCGCTGCCGGCGCGCTTACCGACGTCGGCGGAACTTCTCTCCCGCGCGCCGAGGCCTCCTGTCACGCTGCCTGCTCTTCCGCTGCAGTGGAGTGGCAATGAAACGCCACGCGGAATTCGCGGTATTCCTCTTGAACGGCCCACTGGTCAAGCAGGGGAAAAACTGCGAGGCCCACGGAGGAGGCTTCGGACGTTTGCCTCGATCACGGTGCCCGGGCCATCACCGCTTCACAACGCACGCTCGCGAAAGGGGAACAACAGCAGTGGTGCAGGGAAACCGCGTGGAGGGCTGCTCTGACGTGATGCGGTGCTGAGTACAGAGCGGCGAAATACCAGCTCCCTGCGACAAAGCCCGCAGCCACCGGGCGGTTCTCTACGCGGCTGCTGCTGGGGCTGAGGCATCCATCCGTTCGCTTCAGCAGGCGGCGGCGGCGGCGAGTCTTTCCCGCTCCTTCGCGATCCCCCTCCCCGCAGCAGAGAAAACAACTCGTCGGCGCCCCCCTTTTCTTGCCCCCGCGGCGAGGGGCGCCTCGGAGAAGACGCCCACTACTCCACTACGGGCAGCGAAGGCTTCCGAGGGCCGCACTGCGAGCAGCGCAGGAAAGCCCCGCCGGCGGCCTGTGTGTACGCCGCCTTTCCCCCCTTTTCGAAAACGGCCTTCCTCCTCTCCCATTTCACTCAGGCGTCGGCAGTAGCAATGGCAGTTACGTGGTGGAGGATACCCTGGTGCGATGGGGGCAAAATACGCCCGCAGGCGACGGCAACGACTCTGCGCCCATCAGGCGGCATGGAAGTCTATACCTCAATACAACGCGAGGGCGCGGGCTGAGACCCAGTCGTTTCACTGGATGATGGTACTGATGCCGAAAATCACGCAGCACGAACACGTTGGCGTTTCCGCGGCAAAGAAGAACGCCGCCGTACTCTGCTCGCCGAACGAGCTGCCAAAAAAGATGAGCACCCCGCGGACCGCCCCCAGGCAGGCGCCGTTTGTGGCCGCGTTGTAGTATTGGACTCGGCGAAGAAGCTGCGCCTGCCAACTGTGCGCCGCGACTTCGTCTCTCGTGTTCGTAATGCGGAGAGACGCGCTTCAGCGAAGGGTGTCCACGAGCCGGTCACGGCGAACATTTGTTTCCCAGGGAAATCAGAAATGGAAGGAGGTTGGGCAGGCAGGCGGTGGAAAAAAGGCAGCGTTAATCACCGAGACGGAGCAAAAGAAGCCGACCCGAGGCATTCCGCGGTGGTGCTCATTGCGGGCCTCGAAAACGAATCTCTCTCCACTCTGAAACTGCACTCCAGAGACAAGCAGGGCAATAAATAAGTTAAAGGCAAAAAAGCAAAGAACGCAGAGGGAGGGGCGACCCCGTCTGCGCCTCCGACGGTCCGTTTAAATTCCAGGAACCACGCTGGGAAGGGCGCAGGAACGGGCGGAAGCCGGCGGGAAAACGCGAAAACGGGCTGAGAGGAAGAAAAAAAAAGTCCGGGATTAGGAGGGGTGCGCGTAAACGTCGCCGCAGCCTGCCGCCGTACAGGGGTTTCCGTCAGCTCACGCTACTCGAGAGTGAAGGCGACATGGAGGAGGAGGGTAACGTTTATAAACACGCCGTGCGCTGATGCTCGTCACCGCCGCTGGCGCTATTTTGGACACTGTAGCTAGCGTCCTCCGGACATTACATCAATCATTTGCCCCAGCTGACGCCGCCTACCTCCAAAAGGTCCACCAGCATAGGAATTCCCTGCGTAAGAAGCTGTTCCATAAACGCCACGATGGCAAGTACAACGACACTATTATAAGTTTTAGCATATAGGCATGCTGAAAAAAAAAAAATTAAAATTCCTAGCCCATTTCATCCAAGGAGAAAGATGGTTGAAACACGAAAATTTCCCCAATGCGACCTGAGTAAAAGTCAAAGTCCAAAATCCCAACTGCTTCGACCGTGCCGCAATGGCGCAATCGGGTAGACACCGGCTTCATGACACGAGGGATGCAGGTTCGATCCCGACCACGGGAAGCGTTTTTTTTTTTTTTTTCTTGGGGCGCTTGATGTGCCTTTGCTTATCCTCATCATCATCGTTTTGTGTCACCGAATGTGTAAAGTTGGCTTTCCTGCGGTGCGTTATATAGCGACATCACAGAGGCCATAGAAAGGTTCGCCATAAAAAAAAAAAAAGAAAAAAGAAAAGCTGGTACGCTCTAAGGCAGTCCTCTGGTTCAGCTTAACCGCAATGAACTTGACTAACTAACCGATACGTGCAGCTAGCGATGAAATTTTAGAGAACACCGATGTCGAGCATACGATTTATTCTACTCAAAACAGTTTGGTCTGCGCTGTGGCATAACGCAAAACAAGCATGGCCTTCTGCACTACGCAGTGCCACGGTCTAGGTCAAGCAAAAACGCCGCTGTGTTCGAGCTTTCGGCGCACGTTAAAGATCCCCAGCTGGTCAACATTAATACGAAATCCTCCACTACAGCGCGCCTCATCGCCTGTGTAGCGTCGGCGTGTTGAACCCTACAATCAATCAATCAATCAATCAATCAATCAATCAATCAATCAATCAATCAATCAATCAATCAATCAATCAATCAATCAATCAATCAATCAATCAATCAATCAATCAATCAATCAAATCCCAGGCTACGTCACATTTTAGAGTTCAAACGGTGTGCACTTTGCTGTTCTTCGCTGAATTGCTTCGTTGGCGAAGTTGGAAGCGTCCACCAAGTGCATTGCCGTGAAGCTGAACCACGCGATTTCTTTCGAGTGTATGCATTTGAATGCTTCTGCGCAACTCGAAGCAAGACATAGATCATTGACGTCCTTAGCGGTATATGGAACACTGGCGTTTCTTCGCGCTTCTCGTGATAGCCTCGAAAGCGATCGCGCTACCCATCCAGGAACAGCAGCAGTGCATGCCGTTCCTGTAATCGGCGTTCAAATTTCCCGCCCCTCCCCCAACGTAAGCAGTAACCACGCCGGAAGAAGACGCGCAGCCCAGAATATTTGACAGGTACTCCGCTGCGGCGTTCCAGTATTAAAAATTGTTCACGCATGGTCGGGTTCTTCGTTTGCGAGCGCGTGGCCGAGCTGAAAACCCGTTGCTCGCTGCGCGAGCAGGCACTGCGGCGGTGCTTACTCCTCTTCGAAGTTGGCCGCGCGCTCCGTGCACCAAGGTTACCCGTCAAGCGCCGGAGAGGAATGGACGCTGGGCTATTCACCCCGGAAGAAGAACCTGCGCCCTTCGATTCTTCATTCCTTCTGAGCCGCCCCGCGTGTTGATGTCTGGCCGGTATGCACCATTTGATGGCACGCCGAGAGGCAGCTCCCGAAAGAGCCGCTATCTGCCGCGGTGTACACGCGTACGAACAATTTAAGTGCCCCTGGCGGCCGCTATGAGGCCGACAGGACGGGCAACAGGTATAAAACGGGAGCCTCATTTGAAGATTTTACAGACATCACAGGACGCCATCTTCCCAGCGTGCATGGTGCCGAATAACCGGACGGAATACAAATAAGATACCCGTCGGAAGTTTACGACCGTTTAGGACGAGGTCCCAGGTAATCCGATACTAGTACTCTTCTTTTTTTCAACAGTCGTGAGAGCTGGTCAGGTTTCGTGGTCACGTGGTATCAGCAAGGTAATAAGTTCTGATAACGAACGTCTTCTTGCACTTTGTACCAGAGAAGTGAAAAGTGTCGCTCAGTTTAGCTCACCTAATACAAATTAAACAGCGGAGCGAGCTGTTTATATGCTGTGATGGGAGATCACGGTGTAACTCCGTCGTTAAATCGGCTGATCGGCAAGCGCAAAACAATCATCGGGATTACTTTCACTCCCCCTTCCAGGTAGGCGATTGGGATAGAAGGTAAATGAAACACACTCTAACTCACCAATTAGTATCCTCACCGCAGTCATCAACGACGCAGCAGCGCAGCTTGGCCAAGAGGCTATCCATTAAAGGTACAATGAATGAAGTAACAAACATTGACAAATTGCCATACCAGATTAATATTTAAATGACTGGCCCATGTACAGTCGGCCAAATCTCTAACTAGCGTGCGCGAGCTGCAATTTTTCAGTCGTATGTCGCTCTTAGGAAGGAAATGCCCAGCAGACAATGGGCCTGTTTGCAACTTGGCTTCCGACCTGTTTAGAACTTCACCTGTGTGCAACTTGGCTTCCGACCTGTTTGGAACACGACCTGTTTGCAACTTGGCTTCCGTCATACGCTGCTGACGCACGAAAAGCCGCCGCTCCCGAACGCTAGTTAAAGATTTGGCCGACTGTACAGGGCTTTTCCGAACGGCCTGCGCGCATTTTAGGCGATATTTTTACATGGCCTGTTCCGGGAAAATTCAACGTCGGTGCCCAGCAAGGCGCCTACGATGGTACCAAAAATCAAATTGGCTCAGATATCAACTTACCACCCATAATTGCGGCCTTATTGTCTGCGGCGTCAACAGCCACCAACAATTCTCGAATATCCGCTAAGATGGATTGGCCAGGGACGATGACAGCAGCCATTCTTCTTGACGTCGTTTAAAACGTTTATGTGAGCCTGACCATGTGGAACTGGTACCTCATACCAGAGGACGTCAGGTGCTCGCGGCTGATTCACCAGATCCCATTTTGCTGCGATGTCAACATGCCCGTCCACAATTCTCACATACCTGCTCGGGGGATTGGCCAATGATGGTGACAGCTGCTTTTAAATGCTCGTGGGCATTCGTATGGACGCACTCATAGAGTGGAATAGGCATACAAAGCTGCCGAGTATACCGAGGGCAAGGAGTCTTAAGTGGCCCTCTGAACTTTGTGGGGATCCTGGCGCCCGAGCCATTGCGTGATCGCTAGGTTTGTGCCCTTGCGCGGCGCTCTTCCCCTCTCTCCCCGAAATGCCGGCTCGTCTCAGTGCCACTGTGTAGAGCCGAGCAGTCCTCTCAAACTCCTGCCTGAGGTGAAGGCTCCAGCGACCGTTGCTGCGATAAAACACTGTCACGCAGCGGGCGCTCCGCCCTGGTAGCGGAGCTAACCTCACCTCATTGGTCCGTTTGAACGATGCCCGAACCCGACTCTCGCCGGAAGGCGAACGCGCGCCCTGCGCGGGGGTCCGTTCGGGGAGACGCTTCCAGGACGCCGAAGGCGTTGGCTGAAGGTATGTGACGCTTTCTTTACCAGCCGGCTGCAACCCTGTTGCGCCGGCGAAAGCCCACCAGCCCTTCCGGCTGCGGCCCGTGCCTAAGGCTGCTCCTGTTGCCCCTACGCTTGCATATAGTAAGGCCGTACCTAACACTTGACGATCACGCCGTGCGGTACGCGCCTGTGAGCGAATGGGCCCCGTCTCCCTCGCTGCTGCGAGCCGATCCGGCCAGCACGGCGATGCGCGCGCGCACAACGTGCGCGCACCCCGGAATTTGCCCTGACAGAAGAGCCCACTGGCTCTGCGCCGACGAAACGTGCGCACTTGCGCGTGGCGCCCCATCGCCCCTTTCACCTAACGGGAAGTACGTACCGGTACTGTAAATTATGTAATTGGGTCTGTAAAATATGTGACTAGAATGTTAGTATAAAATAAACGTCTTCCCTCCGTACCCTGGGCATATTCCTTTGTCGCCCCCTTCTCCACCTGCCCAACAGAGGCGGTGTTAAGTTGGCGCGACGGCGTTTCAGTATCGTGAGCGTGCTCAACTAGCCCGAACCCACGGTGGTTCCTCGCAGTGTGCATGAATGCCTGCCTTGTGCAATGATAGGATTATGCATATTGTGAGGTAGAGAGACCACAACTTTTAGGTGCGCGGCATACGACGTGTAAGGTACAATGTGCCACAAGTATCCCGCTTTTCTAACAGCGGGGCTGTTTAAGCTACAGCTTGGTCCGCTGGCGTTAGCAAAAACAAAATACCAAGAAAATAACTGCACCGCCTGTAAAGGGCGCACCACCGCAGATAGGGTATTATAACAGTGAAGCCGGCTTTCGGGCCTGCTCGTGTGTGAGCTTAAAGGACATATGCGTATGCGCACCCCTTACGTTATCATTTTAAAAGTGATAGTCTTTCTTGGGCTACTAAAATAAAAAAAAAGTAACGCAGCTTGCACTAGGGGTGCAAGATTGGAACGGAGCTGGGGGTCAACCTAGCCTCTTTCCCCCTAAGATCCGCTGTCAGTAGGGGGGAACGACCGTAACGTCATTGTAAAATCCAGCTAAGCTTGCCCTACCCCTCAACACTTAGCCTAGTCTAGCAAGAGCATCGGAAGACCGAACAAAGCTTAGCCAAACCGGAAGAAGCTATTTCGACCATGAACAGCTCCGCCGTTTCTCCGCTTTGTACCACTAGTGCAGGCTGCGGCATTTTTCGTTTAATCCAATACATCCAGCTCGTATTTTAAAAACGTGAGGGCTGTACTTCGATTTTACGGAAATATTGTAAATGACGCGAGCCGCATCATTCGCAATGCTTCTACGAAGAAACTCGTTTAAACTGTGTCTGCGATAACCAAGAATGTTGTAATGCATGTCATGAGATGCAACAGAGTTGTACTCGAACTAAAGTGTAGGACTGCCGAATAAGTGCAACTGTCTCTAAGCTAAAGCTAGTTTCTTCTCAGCGAAGGCCGCAGCCTAAACGCGAGGTTGCGAACGTGTTGTGCGATGGCAGTAACCTTATGACAAGCAACAATCTTGGCGGATGCATATCAACAGAAACGATGCCGTAGGCAGAGGAATATAATACCAGTAATCTGGCATTTGTTATAGAGTGGACTCCCGCGAAGACGAACTCGGTTAAGACGAACGCTATAGTTAAGATGAACAACATTTTTACTCTCTTGTAACGTCCACAACGCAAAAAACCTCCGCTTAAGACGATATGATAACACGAACAAAGTTTTACGGTCCCCTTTGAGTTCGTCTTATAGGGAGTTTACTGTACTATAAGTCAGGTTCTAATGGCGCTTTCGTATACATAATTTGTCAGAAACTACGGATTTTCAATACTACCGGGCAAAAGTACAGCCACAATTGATTGAACTTCAAGGGGCAAAATAAGCGTCGTTCAACTGGAACCGCGTCCAAATGGCGTCATAACGGAAGCAAATTTTAGGCAGGAGAAAAAGAGAGAGACAGAACTTCGTTTTCCCAGAAGCAAAGAGTCTTAGTAAGCCAGAAGATTTCAGAAAAGTTTGTTCAGCAGTGAACTGTTCGCTGTAGGGAGGTCCACTCAAGCAAAACTTTTCTACACACACGGCCACCACTTCTTATTTGTTGTTGTTGTTGTTGTTGTTGGCAAGGCCGACCGCGTAATAACCAACGTGACAATGTGCAACCGTTAATGATCTGTACAAACACAGTTTGGTAATAGAAGACGGAATGTTGCCCCACTCCCCCTTTTACCTAACCTTATCGCTGAACTTGACCCCGTCTAGCAACCTTGGTTATTCACCCCGCATGCATTTCGGACTCTTTCACCTTCATCCCGATGTAGCGAGCCGATAGCACACGGCGGACAAGCACACAACAACATCTCGAGTATGCGCGCGCAATGCCGCCCGTAGGGTCACGTACACCGCGCCCCGAAAGCGACGCCTAAGTGCAGCCGGCGCTATCAATCGAAACGAGTAAGTGCGCGTTTCGCCTTTATCGACGAAACCCGTGTTGCATTACGAAAGGACAAGGCTCGCGGAAAGAGAGGAGCGCGATGCGGCGCGCGGATAATGCGTGTTCGCCGGCTGGTGTGTGCATGGAGTTCCCACTCGATAATGCGTATACATGCATCCGAGTGTGCGTCGGCGTGGAAGGGATCTGATCGCATCCAGTAGAGTCACCGCCACCCGCCTGCATGTACGCGGCTAATCCTGTGAACGCATACGTGAGCTGGGTGTTTGCTTGGCAGACAGAAAGAAATGGAAACGAAGGCTGTGGCCAAGAAATTGCACAGACCGGAGGGGCCTGTGCTGGAACTCATGCTAGCTAGCGATAACAAAGAAAGCAGTAAAACTCGGGTGCTATGGTTTGGCGGCGCATAAGCGTTAGGCTATGTTCAGACTACCGGCGCAAAAGCCATATCGTGATCTATGAACTTAAAGAATCGGCGTGTCATGCAGTTCGATTGGCTGAGACGTGAAATGACGTCATTCTTTAAAGTTATTACAACAGTTACGGCAACAGTCTGAACCCGGCCTTAAAGCTAGAGCAAGAATTTTAAAGTTAGCATTGAAGTCAAGCCTACTTTACGAGTTGCGCTGAGGCTTTTAAGGTAAAAAAAAAAAGGGAAGAGAAGCGGCAAATTACATATGCCGCCATTTCTAACGTCGTAGGCTCAGCTTTAGCGCTAACTCGCGGTGGGAAGTAGTCACCTACATGCCCGTCTTGTCACTCCACAGTAGTTGGCATAGCCCCCGCCACACATGCCTTAACCTCGTTCATTCTTTACGCACTAGGTGGACTCAATAAAAGAACCATCCGTGTCCGTCTGTAACGCTTGACATTTCACACTTTTCCCGCCTAAGAGACCGCCATTAATAAGTGGCGCTAGGGCGTTTACACCGTGATATCAGGCTCCTTTCGTTGCCCTTAAATTTTTTTTCCCGATAAAGCATTTGTGTATATTAGAGCAGCCGACCTTACTGCACTCGTTGAACAGCGGTTGTGGTACACGGAGCCTTGATGAGGCTTGATTGAAAGGCCATTGGGCCATCATACATTGATATCAGACTGATTTTATTGTCCCTAAAAAATGTCGCCCCAGCAATACACTTGTGTACGGTAGGGACACCGATTTCAGAGGCCTCGGTGAAATCAGTCTCGCTTTGTATGGATACATTTAGGCCTCGCTTTGTATGGATACATTTGGTTTTATAGATGCATTCGTCATAAGGTTCTATGGCCATCATACATTGATATCAGACTTCGTATACTGTCCATAAGTATGCTTTCTCTGCAAGACATTTCTGTATAGCAGTAAACCAACCTTTCAGGGCTTTATATACCGTGCTTTCTGGGGATACATGCGATTTTATGGAGTTATTTCATATAACGTGGTGGAGCCTGCACATTTTTTATATAATCTTCTTCATTTTTCGCCTGACAGAATGTATTCGCCATGTACCAAACTCTCTAAAAGTCGGCATCTATATTATACAGAAATGCGTTGCTGGGAATACATTCTTTCAGGCGCAAAATGAAGAAGATTATGTAAAAAATATGCAGGCTCCACCACGTTATTTGAAATAACTCCATAAAATCGCATGTATCCCAGAAAGCACGGTATATAAAGCCCTTAAAGGTTGGTTTACTGCCATACAGAAATGTCTTGCAGGGAAAGCATACTTAGGGACAGTATACGAAGTCTGATATCAATGTGAGATGGCCATAGAACCTTATGCCGAATGCATCTATAAAACCAAACATGGGGCTTATGGAGGTACTAATTAAAAGCCCCGAGAGCGCGTTTCTACTATGGTATCATTGAATACACGAATGAATGGACTGATCAAGAGAAAACATGGAACTGGCTTCCGCTAGAATTCATTTACTCACGCCAAGGGCAGAAGGTATACCGATCATTGACAATACGGGGAAAGATTAGATGTTTATTTGACGTATGCTGCTTTTAATTTTTGTTATTCTTACTTCCTTGCTACCTTGTGGAGCTTTAAATCAATACTGCTGTAAAAAAAACAGAATAACTGCATTCCGTTACCGTTACCTTGCAGGTACCTCCGCCCAGATTTTTCATTTTTTATAACACTATAGGCCGAGGATAACCCGGGCCTTTGTAAGCCGCGGGAACGCCCTTTGTCTATGGCCTCAGCGTATACTGCAAACGTACTTCTAAATGATTGCAAGTCAATGTCGGTCCGAAGGTGCGGATTAAAAGTGTCAGATGGAACCCGCGACACCGAGGTCGAAAACCAGGTCGCCGCTGCCTTGAAGCCTGAGTGCAGTGTGTTTGCCGCATGCCAGAGAAGGGGCCCGCGACGGTTGTCAGGCCGCGGCACCTTTTGAAATTCAAAGTGAGCGGTAAGCAACGTGCTCAGGGTAGCGAACGGCGGGGAGTGCTCCATTTGCTTTCAATTTTGCTTCATTGCTTTTCCTCGTGGCTTTAGTTGCAATTATGCTTTCCTACCCAGAACACACCCGAATGGGAGGCCACGAAACGGCTCCCTGTCGATGTAGGAACTGCAAGCCTACCTTGCTGTATCGTGATCATACATGAACAGACCTGTGCGTCACAGGTTGAGTAGACGTGGAAGCCACCCGCCATGGCGTTCAGTGCGAAGGAATCAAATAGCTCACTGAGCAAAACAGTAGAAGCTTTCACAAACATCTCCACTAACGCAAAACTTAGGGAAGAGCGAAGCATGCAGTGTATGAGTGGCGCCTTGGCGCCTTGCCGTTTTTGCCAGCGGAGATGAACCCGTTTTGGGGTGGAGGGGTAAAGTTTTGCCGTAAACGTCTTCTGTCTTTGAAGCACGAAGCCATCTAGCGCGAGGCGTAAACGAGTGTCCATGTGCTTTATAGCACGCGTTACGTTCTAGCACGAGGTGCAAAGGAGTTTCCAGGTGTTTTAGTACCGTGACTACATGAGACGACGATTACGACGACGACAGGCCCAGCCCCTAAAGGGCTTCGCCCCTGCCGTCCCAGAAACGCGGCACATGAATTCCCATTGACAGACGCGTTCCGTAGCTTGTACTTCAGGGGTAAAAAAATCCCGGGCCATCTCCACTAACGTGAAACCGGGAGAGGGGCAAAGCATGCAGTGTGTAAGTGTATTCTTGGCGCCCTGACGTTTTTGCCAACGGATGTGAAACCATTGGGGGTAGAAGTATACAGCTTTGCTGTAAAAGCCTCTTGTCTTTGAAGCACGTAGCCGTCTAGCGCGAGGCGCAAACGAGTGTCCCGGTTTTTTTTTTTTACGCGTTACGTTCCAACGCGAGGCGTAAACGAGTGTCCCGGTGTTCTTTTTTTCTTTTTTTTAGCCCATGTTACATTCTAGCGCGAGGCGTAAAACGTGTTTCCCGGCGTTTGAGTACCGTGACTACATGATACGAATATTACGATTACGACGACGACGACGACAAGAGAAGCGCGCTGCTAGGCAACGTGTGGGCATGCTCAGAGCCGCGTGGGAAAGCAGGAAGGGCGGTGGCAGCAGCTGACGCTTTAATTTTTTACACGGCCCTACGTCCACCCTAACCCAGTTTATGATGCGTATCATGTACTATCCGAACTTTTCCAAGCTTGATTCTTGTACAGAAACATTTACCTCGCTCTTAATGTCTTACTTTGGCTTGGCATCAAAGATATAACAAAACATGGCTTTTCTCAGGGAACGATAGCGAGTGACGCTAATAGCCGCCACCTCCTGGCAATAAAGATAACCCTTCGCCGTATATAGTTCGTTATACTGTTCTCCTGCTTCCGGAACGCACGGGCCGCTGTGTGTGAAGCATACGCTGCTGCGATTCCGGGACAGGTCTTACATTCTCACGATCGGCTTGGAAATCATAATCCTTCCAGGGATTTCCTTCGCGTATTGCAGGCAACTAGAGCGTGTGGTACCGTGTACGTTTCTAGGTTCTTCGAGCTTTAACAGCGGTCCCAAAGGAAAACCTGCCGCTGCATGGGAGTGGTGCGAATTCGCCTGTGCCAGCTGTATCCGGGTGTTAAACGCGATAAGAAGAGGGAGGAATATTTGCAGAAACTATTAAAGAGATTCGAAAAAATGCTTAAGCGGCCCTGCCAAAGATAGAGCCATTTAATGTCGTCTTCACTGCTACACACATGCATTAATAAGAAAACATTCTTATGTACCATGCAATCAGTGTTTCTTACAACTGGTTCTCTACCCACGTAACTGTTTCTCAATGTTTCAAGCATGGACTTGAACTTGACTGCGCAGAATAATTTTATACTTGGACTCGGAGTAAGAGAGCCCCGCATGAAGCACTTATAACTTGCATTCGGAAAAACAAGATTGATAATTATATGCGGGAAGTCCCATATGGGAATGCGCAATGTGTAAAGCAAGTATAACAGAAGTGCATTGGGGAAATGAATTTCAGGAGTGTTTTTTTTAGCTATAAAGAAATTCTGTATGATTGAAATGCTTAAAATGAACACATTTCGTGCTGGCCTTTGGACGCTGTAAGCTTTTTCTTAATTCATTCGCCCGCCACGATGGCACAGTAGCTGAGGCGTTGCGCTTCTGAGGCCAAGGACGCGGGTCGGATCCCAGCCTCGGCGGCCGTTTTTCTAGAGATGAAAATGCCCGCGTGTCAACCAGCTCATGTGGTCGAAACTAATCCGGAGCCCTCCACTGCGGTGCGCCTCATAGCCCACGTGCGCATAACTCCCCAGTAGTAGTAGTAGTAATCAACGTTTATTCATCTTAAAAGGGAAATGAAAGTACGTCACGAACCGAAGGTTTAAAGTCCGCAATAGAGTAAATCCTTGTTATAACGAAATCGCTTTATTCGAAATCTCGCTTCATGCGACGTGTTTCACGGTTCTCCAACGAGCACACATAAAGCAAACCATCCTTTTTTTTTAACAAAGTGTCGCTTATAACGAAGCCAATTTCTTGTTTGAGGACCTCGTACATTACGAGGGATACTGTAGTTCTCAACCCCTTTTCGGCTCCCCAAACCTCCCTCAGATTTGTAGTGAGGTAGAGTAGTTTACAGAAGGCTAGTTTTTTTTTAAATTTATCAAGATTTTATTTAGCATTCTTAGTTCCTTTGACCCCTACATTTTTTTTTTTACTTGCCGAATCAGTTTGCGAACCGGTTCAACACTCGCGGACTGTTTTGCTCAGATTTAGTCGAAACAGAACTGAACCCGAACGGAATGAAGTCAGCCGAACGAGATGAAGCCACCCGAATCCAAACTTAGCCGGTATAGTATTTGGTTCGACACTCCACTTACGACGCCGTTTAATTAATCATAGGCAATACACGTCAATTCCCTCGTTCAGCTGGGTTTCCGAAAGTTCCCCGGGCGTGATCTCATTGAAATATGGTCGCGTATACCCATACACGAGGCCATGGACCACTGTGCCATTTTTCAACTTCTATCCCTCCCCTTCTCCCGCGCATACATATTGGGTAATTTTCTGAGTAGCCGCTGAAAGCAAATGCAGAAAGCGGGGACCCACGACGTTGCTCTCTTTTCTGTATACCTGTGTTCCCCATTCCCAACACTCCCCCACACCAGCAGGCGTTCCGGTGTCCACTCTTAGGCGAGACAAACTACGCCTGCTGGTTCGTTCATTCGTTCATGCTGCCCACTTACAATTGTGTGCGAACCGGGAGGTTAGTATAGTTCTAGACAGCCTTCAACTCAGAAAGAGTTCCAGAGAGCCTTCAACTCAGAAAGAGCGCTGCGACTGACGTCGGTGGCCCTGCGGTTACAGACTGGGAGTCGTGGCGCGCACGAAGAAAATAAGTCGTAAATCTTGTCCTATCGGAGCTGCCCTAAATCTTATCGTATCCCCTTTATAGCTTGCAACCAGAAATATCTCGCAATCATGCCACACTTTACCAAGCTCACATGGTGAGAAATGCCGTCTGTCACAGTTTGAAAACGCCGTTTCTTGTCGGAGTGAACATCGAAGTTCTCTGGGAATGCCCGCACCGAGAACTGGGTCTTCGGAGGTTCACCGAGATAAACTTCCGCTAGTCATAACACTCGGCTCTCGTTATCATAAACGAGACCAATTAACCATCTGTCAGAGTATCCCTTCCTATTCACGTTTCAAGTCGCTCTGGATGCACCATTAATTGGGGATTTGTCCCGTGCAACATCTCCATGGCTTACATGTGTAAAATTTCAGAATTTGCATCGTTTGTTGTGTCAGCATCATGGGGTCAAATGCTTCAGATATACAAATGAACCTCGGTAGTACGAAACCATATTCTACGAATTTCTCGAATTAACCGAGACATTCGTTACCCCCTCAGCCGGACGCCAACACGGAAGAGCAAGCTCTTCCGAGTGCGTGCAGACAGCATAAAAAAAGAGATAGGCAGAGGCAGGGCCGAAGGGCCGCACGCCGAGATATGACAGCATGTACCCGCCGTCACCCTCTATATACACTTTCGTAGGAGAACCTCGCACTGCGAGTCGAAAACAGGCCCAAAGAAGCCGCGTACAAACACGGCGGCGGCCGGTCCTTTTATCTCGCTAGCACGCACGAGCCGTCCCTGCGGGCGAGGGAGCCCCCGGCGAAGCGTTCGGCAACATTCCTGGCAAGAGGAGAGCTGCCAGTGACCGCGGCTGCTGGCTCCGGGAGTTGCCCGGAAAGCCGACGCCCTGCAGCCAGGCCCTGTTCCAGCGGCTCACCGCGAGGGCGGCCGCGCGCGTTGCGGGGCAGCGGCAGCCCGCACTCCAGCCACCGCTGCAGCCCGTCGCCGGACTGCGGTCATCCGAGGTTTCTCGAGCGCAGGCAAACTTGCATGCGCCCCATGCTTGCAAGGCCCTCTGCGCGAAGAGTCCGCTCGACGAGCCCATATGCACTCGGGGCTTCGCCTAATGTTTGCTCCAAGGAATGCCAGTAATGCGGGCGTACGGGGCTATAAAATGGAGTAGAAAAACGTTGAGGCCGCTTGGTATTATCATCTTTATGGTAGCGCGGAATTACTCTTCTCCTTTGGCTCGGAGCAGCAATTTGTCCGCACGTGCGTACCTACATACAGATTCACGGTAGTTGTCATCAACCACCCCCCCCCTCCCCCTCGCACACCATCATAATCATCATGACAATAATCAGCAGGATCAGTATCAGCATTATTATCATGATAACCTCACGATAGTGAAAATTGGAACGATAAATGAGATCACAACTGCGTTTCTCCGCAGAGCCGGGTCTTCCCCTGCCCCTCCTTCACCTCGTAAGGAGCTCCATCTCGCTACCTATATGAATGGCGGATGAGCACGGTATATCTCGAGGAGCGGAACAATATGATGCCTCGTCATTCGAAGGAATCGCGGTGTTTCCATTTGTGGGGTACGATGGTACGTATTGGGAAAAGCAGTATTGAGAAAGAGTGGGAATAGTGTGCGTGCGTGCTTGCGTAAGGTGTACGGTTTTTCCTCTTGGATTGATTCGTCATCTGGAGATCAAACGGCCAGACGCCTAAGAAGGTCTATAGGTCATTTTTGTTTCTTCTTCTAGGTAAATTCATTGAGAGGACCCGTGCTACCATATAGCGAAAGCCTTATGCGGCAATCAGTACAAGTTGGTTTCAGCTCAAACAGAGCAGTGGTGACGGGCTTGTTTAATTAAACAAGCCCGCCATTAAAACCGATCCCGTGGGGATGAAGGTTTTCTCTTATTTTTGTTTGTGTGAAGTTGTACTGTGCGTGTACCGGATTGATACATCGCACTTCCGTCATTTCTAGACATGTTGGTCTTCTGGGACCCTCTTTGACGACTTCCAGAACTAAATTCGGCTGATAACATTGTGTTCAAACATTATGCATCTCTCTCTCTCTCTCTCTCTCTCTCTCTCTCTCTCTCTCTCTCTCTCTCTCTCTCTCTCTCTCTCCTCTCTCTCTCTCTCTCTCTCTCTCTCTCTCTCTCTCTCTCTCTCTCTCTCTCTTTCTTTCTCTCTCTCTCTCTCTCTCTCTCTCTCTGTGCGTGCGTGTGCATACGCGCGCGCGCGTGTGTGTGTGTGTGTGTGTGTGTGTGTGTGTGTGTGTGTGTGTGTGTGTGTGTGTGTGTGTGTGTGTGTGTGTGTGTGTGTGTGTGTGTGTCCCCAAATTAGCCAAAGTTGTATCACATTATATGACCTGCCCGAAACGAAAGAAAGCACCACCCGATTTTCAAACCCTCAAAAGTAAACGGAAATAAGCGAAACATTTAGCCGAAAGCTGACAGGCTCGGCCGGTTGACCGCGCGAAGTCATAACGATTCGCTCACCAAAAATCACACAGCGCGGGGCCACGGCCAGTCACGCCCAAACGTCGTGCATGTAGTATACAACAGCGGCCCCATGTCGCGCGCTCACACTCCAGCGGCCAAACACGAATGACGCGTTATTTACGCGCCCTTCTCAAAGAAACGCGCCAAAGGAGAGAAACACCGCTCGGGCATACCAGAACCGCGACAAGCAGTTTCCCGCGCACCGTGAGCGTTATCTCAAACTCTGAGCCAAGCGAGAAAAAGTCCGCGTTCCGAATTCGTTCCCGTCGTACCCCACGCCCACCTTCCACGTGCAAGCCGGGGCATAAAAGAGAAGCGTGCGCGTTGGGACTCTTGAGCGAGCGGGCGTCACAGTTGTTCAGCGGGCGCGCACTCGCCGTTTCCTTCCCAGGGTGATCCGTTCGCCTCGCAATCCAAGGAGCGGAACTGTGTATACCGCGCCCGCACCACTGCTTTACCTGTTTCATTTTTTTTTGTCTGTTTCACCCTCCTAAGCAAGAGGCGTTCCGGTGGCTTACCGTTGCCGCGCCGCAGCCTGGAAAAGAACGCCTGTCCCATTCAGAATTGCATCTTTACTTTCTTCCGCAGCCCTCCCCGTACCTCTTCACGCGCGCACGCACACACGCCCCCCTACCAACAGTCCGGGTCGCCCCCGCGCAGCCCCCCGTTTTTATTTAGTCACAGTCGTCCGCCCTCCGGGACTGTTATGATTTACAAACACGCCGCCTTGCATGATGCCGGGGAAAAGGTCTCTCTTGGCGCATGCAGCGCCCGCATCCTGCTATGGCCACGGCCGCCAAGGGGGCTGCAGAGACGATAAACAACTCAGAGGTTGAATAAAGTCCTTACGTGGAGGGGGTCCTCGATATGCTGTGTTCACCATCTCCCTCGTTCCCCTCCCACCATCCACCGTGGCGGCGCAGGTCGGATTGGATAACCTCGGCGCTCCACTCTGCATTCGGCGGCATCTCGTTTCCTTTGGCGTTCACCGGCGGCTTTGGAAATTTTGGCGGAACCGTATTGTACCCGTCAATGCAGGTGCGCGCGTTCCTTTTGTGCGTGCCTGCGTAGGGCCTCGAATCGGCTGCGGATGGCTTAATAGCGGCGAAGCTAAAACGCCCCTCTACGCCCCGCCAACCACATTACACGAGAAACCATACGTGACAGGTTAATAGTTCAGGCCACATTGATACTGTTTTTTTTTTTTGTTGAACTTTAAGGAACTAAAACTGTTTTCACAAAAGTAGTCCCGTGCATTGATACCATTTTCCTTTCTTGAACTTTTAGGTAATAAAAATGTTTTCACAAACGTAGTCTCATAGGTGGGCACGCAAAGATGGAGTCCTTTTTTTTACCCTTACGGCCAAACGCTACCACAAACTGTAACAAGCATTGTGTGGTACTCTTTTCAGTGTAAGTGAAACCTACAAGTGATTTTGCCTCCTTTCTTCTTCTGTTTTATGCTTAAAGACTATCTTTAAACAGGACATCACTATCTTTTCTGAAACGTCTGGCATGTACGTTTGAATTTTAGATTTCTTTTTAGCCAGAAGCACGTGCGCCGAGCACTCGGTCTGACAATAAAAATACTTCGTTCGTACCGGTGCGCGCTTTTGTCGTTCGGTGACGCCATGCGACCATTTGGAAGCGCATGTGAAACGATAGCCACATCCATGAAAACGTCCTGCGAAGCTTCCCTCAAACGTTATACCTTAAACCACCAGCATGCTGATACAAAGTGTCTATTGTCAACAAAGCGAAGCTGCGATAACGAACCAGGCATATGCTGCAACATGACCACCCTGTTGTTCATTGCATCGCTCGCAGCTGGGTCCCCTTCTCTACTTGCGAGATAAGCAAGGTTGGAAAATTCTGCAGCGGTGACCGGTTTTTGTCATGCAAATTGGATAAATAGCGGCGGGAAGGCACCCCTTTATAAACCAAGCGTTTGAAGTAGACGCAACCGCACGCTGCGTAGTTTATCACGAGCCACTCAGCCGTGCGCGGGCTCCCATTATACTGAGCCACCCCACCGATGTGCCTTCACGGATCGCCGTCACAATGAACAGCGTGAGAAATTGAAGTTCGCGCTCGGAAAGCCCAGACTTCCGTCT